>NC_142398.1:10161894-10482549 GCF_059441095.1 Idiotropiscis lumnitzeri
TTGTACATTGATATAAGTGACTGTGATTCATAACTGTGGTGGATTGTCAACCTGGCAGCACTGTGTGCAAACTTGCATAACAATGTACCCTGTGTTAAGTATCATAATTACAGGTTGATGATAACCATGTATGCGGTGTGAAAACTAGCATAACTACGAGTTAATGATAGCCGTGAACGCTGCGTTCAGTAGCATAACAACAGGTTGACAATCATTGCGATCATGAGCATAACTACGGGTTATCATGAATCCGTAGTCATGATAGTTATCAGAGCTTACCCAGGCACATGCATTACTTTCGTGGCTTGGTCATGTGACGCACACCACACAAGCGCAAGAGCCGCTGTAAAGTTAATTTCAGGCAATGCGGGAGGGTGATATTGCCCAACATAGCGACGGCATGAAATGGATGAAAATTGCTGAATTGATCTGTTTAACTCTTATTGCACGAATGAAGTATTATTCATAAAACCTTGTTTGGACAAGTCAGGGTTTATACGAGTTTAGTTCCCCTCAGGGCGCAGTATGATAGGTTTGTGTTTGTAGAGGTCTGAAGTGCACTATAAAGGAAGAGAAAGCATTTTAATGTAATGTTCCTGGTATGTAGCTGACGTGCTTTAAGTCAGCAGGCTCAGACTCCAGCTTCCCCTCGGCCCTTAGCAGGAAGAGCTGTTTAGAAAACGGATGGAAGGAGGTACAGGACAGTGTCAGCGCGTAACAATGGAGGCTTGTGTCCGCTAATGTGAAAGAGTTGGAGACGGGGCGGCCAGCCGGACCGACAACAACTTCCTTCCACAGTGTTGGCGGTACGAACGGGCTTTGAGAGACACAATGTGGACTTTTGTTTTGAGGCGTCTCATCTTAAACATGTGAAGAAGCTGCAGGATCAGACCACTGGGAATGCTTCCTTCTGATTGGTTTACAGATCTGATCTGAGCTGATTATCCCAGTGGAAGACTCAAAGACAATTATTTATTAAAGATGGTAAACGTACATGTGAAATGCTTTGTTTTATTATTTAGAATTAAGGGCGTATTTAATCAATCAAATAAATAAGATGTATGTACAATTGCTTATTTTACTCTAATCTACAATAATCGGTGGTGCGGTGACCGACTGGTAACATGCCTGCTTGGGTTTTTTTCTCCGGGTATTCCGGTTTCCTCCCACATTCCAAAAACATTCATGGCAGGTTGATTGGACGCTCTAAATTGTCCATAGATCGCGAGTGCTTCTTCGTCTTTGCGTGCCCTGCCATTGGCTGGCCAACAACCAATCAACACCACCTACTGCTTGAAGTCAGATGGGATAGGCTCTAGCATGCCCCTTGTGAGGAAAAGCAGCTTGCATGACAGTTGGATGGATTTAAAATAATCAATTAACCAATTTTTTCAAGAGAACATTGGATAATAACTAAATACATCCATTTGAACTAACCAAATTAGATGGGCCAGATTATTGGTTGATGAGATTACAAATAATTTAAAAAAATGTCACAATACAATAATGGTCCATTTTAATTTTATTACAATTAATCTGAATATATTTACTTCTCCATCAATTTCATTAAGTAAATCAAAATGTTAAATGTATGTGTGTATTATACAAATATTGACATTAGATTTTTTAATTCAATTATAATTAACCAATTATCAAAAAAATACACCAATATAATTGTTCATTTTCCTGAGATTTTTTCACTTTATCATTAACAATAAATCAATGAACCACTTATTTCAGGCTCTAATGGATAATAATTGTGGAACAACATCCATTTTATTGAATCAGTTTTACAGGGACATACTTTGCCCACTTGCCCACAGGCTGTATTCTTAACACGAAGAGCTGTTCAAGTATTTGACAAGTGAATTGAAACGTTCGACATTCAGACCATTCGTGTGGCTCGTATAAACCTCATTTGCAGCTCTGATTATGTCGTAAAAAAGTCACTTCAGCCCAGGTTGAGTAACAATACAATCAGCCCGCTCTCCATCCGTGAATGAGCTTCCTAAAACCCCGGTAAGCCGCGCTGAATACCGCTCTTATCACATTTCCACAAAAGCATGACAAACAAGCGACTTATCAATTGTAAATTGAAGAATTCCTCCGGGCAGCTGTGTAAACATTTTTCTTACTGGCGTGTGCGCAGTGGGTTGATTACGTCACGACATCGAATAGTGGTTGTCAATTTCATAAATGCAGTTTCCGAATTACCCATCATGAATGCAAATGTGATCTAACATTAAAAAAAAAAAAAACTGAAATCCCATGTACAGTACTCATCAAAAACAAAAATCTTGCCATCTATACTATTGTGTTTTAATATCGGTCATGATGGTGGTACTTGGAGAGCAAAGTATTTTTTAGGTGGTTCTTGGTGTAAGAGGTTTGAGAACGACTGTAAGATGACATGTGGAACATGCATCGTTACCGCTGCCTTCTTGTAACAGCTTAAAAGCTAAAAACAGTTCCTCAATATTATTACGAATATGCGTAAAAATAAGGGTTAAATCATTTGGAAAAACTGTATTCTGGCAAACTTTGTGATGGAGCGCTTGCATTGGCGCTCAAATGAATATACAGTATGGAGGCGCCCTGAAAGGCTGTATAGGTTGGAAGTAAGGTGTGTGTGTGTGTGTGTGTGTGTGTGTGTGTGTTTGCGGCCAAACAGATGAGGAGAGAGTTACAGTCTGCACACATCAATCATCCCCACTGTTTCCTGTTTGGGAGGAAGTGAAACTAGAGCAAGTGTTGAGATGGTGACACATATGCATAATATACTTCACTTGACTTGCTATATTCTTGCTTTACTGTTTGAGTCTTGAAGACTCTTTAGCTGACCAAATCGGATCTGCATTTGTTTGATGTAAGTGTTTGGGGTGAATATGTGCCGGTTCATTTACTTTGTAAGTCCGGAATGTATTAAGAGTAATAGAGGACTACTTACCAGGAAGACAGCAAATTTTCTCAGTGATTTCCGACACTCACACCCACATACGCGCAGACACACGTGCACTTACACAGGCACACGCACACACAATTTTATACAAAACAATAAATAAAGTAGCAGTAGTCGTCACTTTAGTCAAAACTAGTCACTGCTTTTTGGTGGAACAGAAGATGGACAAAAGAGAGGTGTAAATATTATAATTAGTGCTGTCAAGTGCTTAATTTTTTTTAACTAATTAATCACAAAAAAATTCATGTTTAATCACAATTAATCACATCTTTCAACTACAATTTTTCGCGAAGCTTGTAACAGATATTTCCTTGACTAATATCTTGGAATTGATGCAAAATCACCAAATATGAAGTATATTTAATTCAAAGACTGTTCTAATAGCTTTCTTGGATTCTTGAATATGATCTAAATGGAGACATCTTTGCAGCCATTTTTTCTTCAAAACATTTCTCAAAACTGCCCACAAGCGCCACACTCCAGCAGTGTTGGTTTGCAAGGCCCAGTGTTAACTTAAACACAGTGTTTTGTTGTTCTGAGACGCGCTAAAGATGTACAGCTAATATGGCGTAATAGTGTAAGAAATTGACTTTATTTAAATAGAAAAATAAAATTGTTTGAATAAAAACACAAATCATTTCACAAAGTGAACAAAAAGGTTGTGCTAGATTCTCACACGGCCTGTCTGCTTTCCAAACTAATTCTAATGTGCTGCACTCCAGTGTGAACTCAGATGCTCACATACGTGCGCTTGAGGGCAGCCAATTAACCTCACTTTGACAGCATTAAAAGTTTGGATTTTGTACAGACAACTTGTAATTGTTCCACTAATATTTCCTTTGCAAGAAAAGACCCGTGCCACTGGACTTAATTGCAAAACAAACCAGTTAACACGAGAGATAACAGTTCATGTGTTTGTCTTTGTGTCTCTGTAGGGCGATCCGCTCCCTGCGTCGCTGGTCGACCTGGTGAGGAACTCTCCCGTCTCTTCCGTGGACGACCTGAAGCTACTGCTGCAACGCGAGGCAGATGCAATAGGTAAGCACAAAAAAAAGAAAAAAACACTTCGAGCAAGTGTTAAGATGAAACCCCCCAGCTGACCACAGAGGCAAGAATGTAACCCTCTGTGACCTTAATGAATGTTAAGCAAAAACTGCCTCAGTCTCAGAAAATATGCAAGCAGGCAAGATGAAAAATGCATTAATGTTATAAGTGAAATGAAGTCACACATGCATTTATTAAAAGGCGGATCCTTTGATCGAGGCGTGATGCATAAATAAAGCGGTGACACATCAGCGAGCATGGAGACAAACGTATGCAAAGAAACAGGGCAAGATGAGTCAGTTTTACTGTGAAGGACCATTTCATGAATAATTTATTCTCAATGTTTAATTATGCTTTTATAGAAAAGTCCAAAACATAGCTTACTCTTTTATCTTCCGCAGCCTGTTTAGCCAGCCAGATAGTTAGGCCTTAGTTATGAAGTTTGGCTTCTTTCATCCTTTTTCAACCCCTCCAGCATGGCTCACTGTGTGTTTAGCCAAATACAGTATGTTTTTTTGTGTGTTTTTTCCACTTTGGTGTTTAACCACTTCTGCAACACGTTTCGTCAGCCAAATGGCAATCCATAAAAACATACATTTCATGACTATATACATGAAATCACCGTGTCATTTTTTATACCTCTTTTATTTTTTTCAAATCTCTTTGACATGACATCACGTTTTTGTCTTCGTTGAATCATAGCTCTCTCTTTATTTAGCCAAGTGCATTGTTTCAATTAGTTCAACGGTTTTTAATACGTTTCATCTTTTGTGCAGGCCATTTAAGGTAGCAAATCCGTCCGGCCTGTATTGCTTCAATATATCTCAGTTACATGTGGAACATAAATGGATCAGTACAAATGCTACATTAATGAAGTGACACATACTCAACAAAAATTATGACAGAAGGGTTTAGCAGGCAATATTTTACATTAGTCTTGTTTCTCTAGAAAGTTTTGCAGTAATTACATTATAATTAACCTTTACACGCCAAAATAAAGGTGTTTTACCATCAGTGTCAAGTCTCCTCCCCCCAAAAATGTCTTCTTTTCCTCATGCATCGCATAACAAACAAAAGGAAAACGTGAGTTTGCTCATAAATTTTGTCATGTCACATCTGGTAAGCTACAAAAAAAAGTCGAACGCCTGCTGGCGTGAGAGCAATGCAGACCATTGCCAACTTTAACGCAATTAGGCAAATGAAATGAAAAGAAGAAGAAAGGAATCAGTCGAGCAAATCTGAAATAATGGCACAGAATATGAAAACAACTTCTGAAAATAATTGGAAGCGCATCAAGTGGTTCATTAAGAAAAATACAAAAGAAAAAAAAAAACTAATAACCCGAGACAACCTCGCTCTTATGCACACTCAGGGTTATAATTAAAGCCAAAGGGCAAAATATGAAATGCATGACATATGTGTGAGCGCACGCATACGCACACTACACACACACGCACACACTCACCCCGACACACAACACATCGATATGCATGAGCGCTAAATTTAACAGCTCACAGTTTCTTGACAGTTCTGAAACAAATTGCTGTAGAAAATAGACTAATTGTTAAAATCGTAGGAGAAAAAAATGGGTTCCTTTCCAGTGAACAATGACTTCTGCGAAAGACAAGTTTGTAAAATGTATGAATCCCACTTGTGAGCTGCTTTCACACAGAGAACCTGTAAAATGACTGGGTCAGAGACCCTTTTACGCGGAACCCAGCACGAGCAGGATCTTCCATACAGTCACTTTGTATCCAGTTCCTGCATTACTCTCGAATACTACCTCCAAATAGATTAAAAAAAATGCCAGGTCGATTTGTGACTTTGACACAAGTTTCTCCAAAATTGCTTCATAAGAGCTTAAAACAGAAGAGCTGGCATTTAACCGCCTTTGCCTTTTACGCACAACCTAGCCAAGCCTGGGATTTTGCCGCGATGCAGAATTAGATCATCAGAGTCTCGTATAGGAAATACTTGACCGATAGTTGCTTTTACCAAAACAGAGCAGGTAAAATCTGAGTTGTTTTAATTTTCACATCTTTCAGAGATTCCCTTAAGCACCGCTGCAGATGCTAACTCTAAAAGATGGGGGGAAAAATTAAACATGGATCCAAAATTGTAATATTTTTGGGAGGTTACAGTGCTAACTTGGGCTGTTTCAAACAAGGGTTTAATTTTTTTTCTCTCTCTGCCTTAGAAGATGAAGATAATCGCAGCCTTCTCACAAACCAAACACATGGCCGAAACATCAGAAGCATCGGTAGGCTCCACTTGTCCACTCGTCTCATTCTCCTTCACTGCATTTTATTTTCTCGTCTTGACCTCTTCCATGTCTCCATTCAATCCTCTGCCATGATCAGTGGAGGTTGAGATTGCCCAGCAGGCAGTGTGCAGAGTTCGGACCGAGGTGATGGAGGTGACCAGGTCCATGTTGGACCGTCGCAACGCTAATTTCATGCTGTGGCCGCCTTGTGTGGAGGTGCAACGATGTTCGGGCTGCTGCAATACGAGGCTGCTGCAGTGCGTACCCACCGTCACCGCCAGCAGACACCTGCAGGTAAGCCCCGCTACTCACCACTGGTTGATAGTCATTAAGGATCGGATGGGAGGAACCCGCCGGTTCTGCGTCATACTGTGGACCTTTTGAATCCCACCTGACAACACTCAGTCACACGCGGGGGCATTTGTTAAGAGTGAATTGTTTCTGAATATCAGTCTTCAGTAAGTCCTTCAGACAACATGGCCACCCCATTGAATTGGCCCCGCCCCTACTGATCTCTGTGTCAGGTAATGAATAGGGGGGTAGCAGTTGTCCCATGACCCAAGGAGGGCTAACAGAGGCGGAATGCCAGGTGTGTGGCAAGGGGATAGCCGTAACTCGCAACAAGAGTACATATTGTTTAACACCCAAGACTCACTTGCATGATGCTGCTGGCACCACACATCAAAATATCTGAATGCACAAAGCTGCAACAGCTCAATGAACACAACGTTTGGGCACAGAAATGTCCCGTTTGGGTGAACTCTGTCAGAAAGGCACATGCAATAAATGGTGTATATACCTGGTTTGAGAGTCAACAAATTGACACAAGGGTGCTGAAAAAGATTATAGATGGCGGGACTGACTGGTAAGAAGAAAAAAGATGTGAGGGCCGACATGATATTTTTTTTTTTTTACGGGGTCCCAATTCTGTGGTGAGGTTGCTGCTCTTTTTTCATAAGATTCCCTTGATGCCTTTGACTTTTTTTTACACTTCTTGTTGAGAACGGCCGCTGTCAAATGGACCTCAGAAGGTGGAATATTTTGTTTAAAAATACTGTGGACATTGGCTCAGTGTGAATGCAAACAGGTGGAATCAACTCACCGACGGCCCCCTTGACATTTTTACACTCTCATTTTTGTTCTGATTATACAAACAAGATAGGGCATGTGAACAGATGCTTCGGGAACATTTTGTTACCTCCAGGCTGGCAGCTTTTCTGACGCAAAGCTTCATATTAGGCATGATCGTAGACAAGTGGCATCGTGTTGACATACATTATATGCTCGTGACAATCCAGTCCAGCTGTGTGGCGCACCAATAAAGAGGTCCGCATCTGCTAAGATAGAAAACGTGTCCGCATGCATGATGTCAATTCTAAAACATGTTGGAAAATGACACTTGAAAAATCAGTTCTGGCAGGAAGCCACCACATTTCCCAGGCGTTATTAGCTTGTCTGGAATGCCAATGTGACTTGCACAACACATTCTCACAAGAGTGTGTGTGCGTGTGTGTGTGTGTGTGTGTGTGCAGGTGATGAAGATCCAGTACATCAATAGGAAGGCCCACTATGACAAAGCCACCATCTCGGTGGAGGACCACCTGGCATGTCGGTGTCAGCCTTCCTCGCCCAACCCGCCGCCACTTACCTCGTCGTCCCAGCCCCAACCGTATCTCCCACGGGCGGCCCACCCCGCTCCACCCAAGCCCCACGGCTCCAAGGCCGACCTCCACCGCAACGATGACCTGAAGCGCAACCAGCGGCTCTACAACAGCGAAGAGCAGGAGCCTGTAGCGAGGCAGTGGCCGCAGGGGGGATACACGCAACTGGTGCACTGGACGCAGCCGAGGGTGCCCCAGCCGGTCAACAGCTGGCCGTCTGACGCGTGGGCCGGACAGGGCAGAATGGGAAATCCACCACAGGTTGGCCAAGGGAGCGGACATGAGGGCAGTCGCGAGGAAGGCGGCGAATTACATCGTCAGCAGTTCCCGTCACAGAGCTACAACCACAGAGATTCTGATGATCGGAATCTTAGGACGCAATATCGACTCAATGCCCCCCAGTCGGACGGTGTTTCCCACCCAGACCCGACTCCATCGCCCCAATCAGAACAAAGCCCTACCCCTGTTTTGGGCAATTCCACCAACCATAAAGACTTTGTGACTGGCCAGCCCAACATGGAGGCGATGCCGACACACCCGAGGACGCACGCAGAACAACCGACAGAGACTGGGATGCAGGACAATGAGTTGGCCAATCAGGGTGACGCTAAGGACTTGACACTCGCCAAGAGTGGAGGTCAGCTCACAGAAGAGGAGAGGAGGCAGAAGGTTCTGGAGGTGGTTCTGGGGGAGCTAGACCTGCCCACTCATCTTCATCCTCATCATCCTCAGCAAAGACCAAAACCAGGTAGGATGACATTCACATTTTTTGCCGAGCAACGAGGAGCCATAAAGGTAGCATGCAGTGGAAAAAGGAAACAGCTAGCCATTGGTAGCTTTAGCACAGGTTCCTTTAGGCCAGTGGTCCGCATCAACCAGTTTGTGGCCTGACAGTGGTTCACGGGCAATTTAGTCCTGAACCACACAGATACATAAAGATATTTTATATTTCTAGTGGCAAATCAGCAAATCATATAGAGTATGTCATGATCAAGAACATACGTCAGCACCCACCACCATCCCAGCAATGTTGGGGTAGTGTCGAACAATTGTTTGGTATTGTTTTTGTTTCACGATGTCAAGATGGGAAAAGCCTTATAACATGGGCTATCGGAGTAACAATAAGGTTGAATCATAAATTTAGCAGTTTAGTTCCTTGTGAGAGAACAGCAACATGTGCAAAAAGCACTAAATCATTGATCAATTGTGCATTTAGTGAAGGTCAAATTAAATTCAACTGTAATAGTTATAGTGCAATTTAGGTCCATTTTACGGAAGTGGATTAGGGCCATGAATGAAAAAAAAGGTTGGAAGGATTCTGACTATTTTCTCAGAATTCTGACTTTAAAGTGAGAACATGTGGAAGACCATCCATGCGGGTCCATTTTGGCTGCTGCACACAATGCATGATGGGTAACAAGGAACAGGAAGTTGCACAGCGATGAACAAATCCGCATGTTTCCTGCTATTCTTCCCACACCACCAGAGAATCCAAAGTTGCTGGCACCTTTTTTTTGAATTAGTCTTTTTATTTATTAAATGCAAGCTCCAAGGTCATCAGGTACCCTTGGGAGTCGTTAAATTCTGTGAAAGTTCCACACTTAAAGTGTTTGTCCTTGATAATGTTGAGGCTACAATCGTGCATCCGGCACCTCACTGGTACATTTGTCTGACAGTGTACTTCTTATTGTGGCAAAAAGCAGAAAGGGGCAGATGATTCGCACAAAAATGTGTTTTATATGTGTTTTGTGTAGGGAGCAAAAAAATAGCACCTTATATTATACTTCATAAAAACACACAGTAATGACGTAATTAATACAAAATTAAAAAGGATTAAACTTTTTTTGTGGCAATTTCTCCTGCGAGGCACACATTTGGGGCCAATATAACACAGGTGGTGTACTGCGAATACTTTTATTTAGATTCAGCTCCTCTCTCAATTTCAGTATGGCAGTAATATAATCATTCTATGTAGAGGATAAATAATATACGTTTGTAAGTATTGCCGTATTATCTGACTACATGTGTTGCTGCACTGCCCATTGCATGAGGGGTCACAACAGTGCCATATAGATGCTAATTGTTAGCCTGTGTGCCTTTGGACTTTCCCATTGGATGTTTGCATAATCTTCGCGTGTTTCAAAGATTTAGACACAATGCAAAAGTGCAGTGAGTTACATTTTCACGAATCATTTCTAGGATCATACTTGCTGCGGCATTGCTATTGAAGCAATATTGGTTCATCCATCCATTAACTGCCCTTTCGTAAGGAAAATTGACCAGAAATCTTCTGCCCTGTGGTAGATTAGTGGTTCACTTGGTCCGATTCTGATTCTGCTCTTCCAGAAATGTTTTGAGGAGTTTTGAGTTGTAGCTATTGGTTGTGGATCACTTTGCTAGCAGTGTAGTGGTTCACATACATAAAGTGACTTCACACTCAATGACCCATTCAAAAGTGGCCTGGAACTGACGGTTGATTAGGCAAGAGTGTAGTTTTCCGTTTGACGTAAAGAGGATAAGCGATTAAGAAAGATTAGCGGATGGATTTTCTGACTTACAATATTTCTGCCTGTCTAAAATGTGTGGCCCTTGTCCCCTGCAGAGCTGGCTACGGCCGCCCCGCCCTCCAGTCGCCAGACCCCTTTCCGGCCGGCATCCCCCCGTCGCAGGAGGAAACACCGCAAACGCATCAGCAAGGCGGCCATGAGAGACATGATCATGTAGAGCTGAGGTGCAGGTAAGCACAGAAGAACGCCTGTGGGCCCCTCGGGATTCTCTGTTTTGCTTTCAAACTTTCCTTTCCAAGAATACATGAAATCACTTGGACAAAAGGTGGTTTGAATTCTAAGAATGCTTAGGAAAGTCCTGCTAAAAATGACAAAAAAAAATAAAAAAATAAAAAAATGGCAAGACACCAGCTGGTCACCAGCTGCCGGCTACTGGCAAGGCCCCAACAACATTTAGACGGCTGTGACTCAGTTTATAGCATTGTTCACAGCTCACTTGTTTTCTGAGTTTGTCCATGAGTCGTGATTGGTAAAGGACAGGTAAAGCCTTACCTGAGCAACTGTGATGTAATTTCCAATTGACAGCAAGTGGCGAGGTAGATAAAAACGGATGAATTTTGCTGCTGAATTCATATTCCGCAAACGCATTATTAATCAGAATACCAAGTTTACTCTAGTGGGGCGACATTATTGGAGAGAAAAAAATTTACTTGACTTCCCCTTTAATATATGAAAATTTGCTAGAATAGTATTTAAGCTTCCTTCTTCTGTAAGGATGTGCAGCAATACCAAAAGGAATACTTTTAAAGTGAACTCGGAAAGTTCATGTCTGATATTAATCAAAAAGCTAGAATTATATTTAGTGTTTGATTGTTTTTACAAACATAAGATGTAGTTTCAGTTTGTTTTAAAAAAAATTAAAAGCATTTTTGATTTGATTTCATTCATGAAAATGTTTTTTCCGTTTGAGAACAGTTAGTTTGTTAGTTGTTGGTAACTATAATAACCTTGCCTTGGAGAAGGTAATGACAGACTTTTTTTTGTTTTCCTTAAAGGGACTTGTTGAAGCAAACCAAAGGCTGTCGGGACCGGAAAACCTGCTCCAAAGGGTGCATGGACACACTGGTCACTACCAGTGAGGGGCCGCATATACACTGGATAAACACTGGAAACACACTGGACATGGAGGATAGATGCAAGTGGACATCAGTGGCCAAAATGTAAAAAAAAAAAAAAAAAAAAAAAAAGTGCAATCTCAAGAACTCCTTGATGTCGGAGGATCTGTGTCACACTAAACACTGGACAGACGTAGATGTCCTGCACCTGACGAGTGCTTCACTGGACAAAGGAGGGAGTTTTCAGCTCCTTTTTGGTGACGTCTAACCTGCTCACATTGTACTACTGCCACCTAACATGGACCTCCAAATAATACATGGACGAATATACATGATCATATTAAAAGCAGTCTTAAAGACGTGGCTTTGTAGAGAGAGAGAAAGACAGAGAGACGCTGTGAGACAGTTAATAGCCCAACACCGTATATGTATAAATGCTTTGAGCAATTTCTTTTTCTTAACTTATTTAAAAACAAAAAAGGAGGACAATGATGTCCTTTGGTTCTCAAGTGTAATTATTATTATTGCTATTATTATTGTTGCTGTTTCAAGTCAAAGGAACTGTTGGTTGTACACACTGTAATTGTAATGAATGTTATTTTTCATAGAAAATAAAAAAAGCTCATCAGATGTTATATTTGTTTGTGTGCAAGTAAACATGATGACTAGTGTGTTTCAATGTGAGAGATGTTTGAGTGTGTATGTGAGTGTCAGTTAGAGTGTGTGTGTTTATGTGGGAGAGCGAGTGAGACGGATTACTGTGTACTTAAGTAGAAGAAAATACATTAGTGCTAAAGTTAAAATGAGATTTATATTTAGCATCAATTTTGGAAAAAAACATCCACCAAAAAAAAAATCACAATAGTTTCCTTCTTAAATGTAAATGTAAAAAAAAAACATATTTTGTCACGTCTCCGTTTTGCATATACGGAGTTAAAGCAAAAGGTAGTTAGAACATAAATACTCAAGTCAAATACTGATACCTGAAAAAAACAACTTCAGGTGAGCAACTAAGTCTTTGTACTTTGCTCCGATAAGTGGTGTGTGACTTGTACTCTTTGCATCAGGCTGTCGCGCAAGCCAGCGTGGAAGGGATGGTGGTTTGGTGGGCAGAAATGTCTAGTTGTCGCGGCAACAGCCCAGCAGACATGTCAACAGAGGAATATCGTATGCTGAAAGTGATATGAGAGAGGAGGTGGGAGAGTATTAGTAGATGCGTGTGTGTTTGTGTGAGTGAGAGAGAGAGAGAGAGAGAGAGAGACGCATGATGACTGAGTAGGAGGAGTGTGAAGGTATGTGATGAACACATCAAAAATGAGATAAATGGCCTGAAAATACACAATGTTCACTCAAAGCAATTAGAGCAAATGTCACTCAAACCGCACGGTCAGCAGATTCTCCCACAGGAATTGCAACTCAGCACATACTTTCCCAGACGTACACACGCATGCAAACACACACTTAAGGTCAACATAATGCAGCTCACTTCAACCCTAATTGTCGCACATAAATGTTAATCAACCCTGTAATTACCGTCTTATTACACTGTTATAAACCAAACAATGAACTTTCTACAAGGAGGAAGAGACACACGAATACGAAAAGAGAAACAACATTCTAGAGTGTGAGAGGGAATCCATTCCCCGCCCGCTGCAGGTCTGCTATGTGAATGGGTATCAAACATACGGCCTGAGGGAGAGCCACTTTATTACATGTGGTCAGCTAAAGCAAATCATGTGCATCTTCTTGATGTGTTTGACTAAAATCTGTGCAAAAATTGCAAATCGCATGCATTATTTTTTGCTGTTTCCAAAGCCACTTTTAAGTGAATTTAGAATCCATCCATCCAATATCTGAATAGTTTAGGGAATTATTTTCCTTGACTTCTGATCTAAAAATTAGTTTTCCATAATTGTCAAGTATAAATGCAATTATATGATGATACACTTACAAGATAAAGGGCTTCAGTTATTGAATATTTTTAGAATTGAGTTTTTGATTATTTAATCCAGTAATAAGATAAAAACACTATTAGAATGCGGGGTGCACGTCTTATTTGCGACCACTTGGGTATTGCATCCTCTTGTTTAAATGGAGTATCTGTAACTTGTGTGAAGGGCTTTAATAGGCGGTGACTGCACAACATGAATAATTCCAGAATGTTGAACCAGCATAAGAACAACAACAACAGGAGAGAAAGAGGAAGCATGGGAAGGGGAAGATGATTAAATTGTGACCCTGTATTTTTTAAGTAAATATTCCATTGGTAGATTTTGTTACTTGATCACAAACAAGGAGAGTGATTAGGAAGATACATTTTTTGTCAGCTGCTTGTTTTGGAACATAATTTCCCTGAGATGCTGTTTTCTTAACGTGAACCTTCTTTACACTTACGGTGGAAAACATTAAAATTCAAATGTGACCTATATTTGAAATGGGGGAAGTACCAGGTTTCTGGACTGCTTCTGCTCATTAAGGTCACGGGTGAGCTGGAGCCTAACCTAGCTCACTTTATGCAAGAAATGTGGTACACCCTTGACTGGTTTCCAGTTAATTGCAGCGCACGTGTGGATAAAACCACAATCATCGCGTGTCTTCAGTGAATGTAACGTGCATGTTTGTGTTTTCTTGCTGGATTTTGGAAAACAGCAAAGCTGAGAGACAAGACTGGGGAGCAGGAATCTTCCAAAAACGAAAATACCAGCAAACTGACGAGACGATGAAATCCACTCGGACAAGACACGAGTTCCTGATGAAAGTTGATTGGTTGACACAAAGAACCGATGGAAAGGTGTGAACAAGAACCGAACAGGAACCAAACAAGACAGACATGAAAAAGGGACACAAGGAAAATGTAAATCCACTGAAAATATTACATTTTCAAGTAAAAACCGCTTCGGTTTTCGATTTTCAACACTTGATGAATACATCAGGATCATCTTAAGACTGATTGTCCCAAACGTTGTTTCCCGCCCCCCCCTAACAATTTTGCAGCCCCCACCAACTCTGCACAGTCACAGCAAAAGCACAGTCATCAAAAAAAAAAAAAATGCAACCGAGCAATAATTCACTTCGACTTCTTCACCCCTCCAGCTCACTTTCAGTCGTCCTCTACGTCCCCTTCTAATGCTCAAGGTCACAACCTCGCCTCATGCTGCTGCTGCCAAACGGCATCCAGGTGTGAGGTTGTGTGGTGTGATGAACAGCTGAGGGTGAGCCAAAGTTCACGCCGGCCACAGAGGCCAGACAGGCTTGGGCTACTAGTGTGTGTGTGCGTGTGTGTGAGCGGCCGGCTGCCACTGACAAGAGTGTGTGACTGTCGGTGTGTTGAGAAACAAATGGGAAGGTGTGTCTGCTGGCACGGCCGGCGCGTAATGTCACCGGCGAGCACTGAGCTCGCACCGCAACCGTGGCGTCGTGTATAAACGTCGCGGTCGGCCCACCTACGTGTGACACACAGCTGACAAGACACACACAGACACACACTCCAAGGATAAATTGTCCTCGCAGCGAAAAACCCGAAAGTATGATACACGTAGCTTCCAAGAAACCAAACTTCCATGAACCTGCATGAACTTTCATCCTTGTGACCTCTCGCACAGTGGCGGAAAAGTTATGAATATTAAAGGAAATATTACATTTTTGAAATTATTTAATTATGAATATTAAAGGAAATATTTAAACCAGCTATCTAAATGTTATTATTAGTTTTTTTAAGTCTTTAAAACTTAATAAATAATTGCTATAAAATGATATCATGGCATCATAAATAATAAATATTTTAAAATAAAAGCATGACCAAACCACAGCATGCATGCAGAAAAGCTAGGAAACAACAATGAGAGAATGATTCAAAACAAATTACTGAAATTTATTATTTCTGAAGTGTGCATCAAATTGGAAGGCCTTCAAATTAATCAGTTCGACACTACCTGGTCGATTGGTGCCCGTCCCCTCGCGTAAAAACAGACCGGCGTTGACTCGCCCCCAACTCGTTTGAGCATTGGGTAACAACGTAGTTTGCTCTCAGCGTAAAAATGGGCGTGTCATCATTTTCCAGCTGGGGCAACGGTCTAGTTTATCGTATTCGTGAGTTTAGTAGTACATTTCCTTGCACATGACAGACGGAATTCATCAACAGCTAACCTCAGATTGACAGAGCTAGCACGTTCAACACTGAATTTAAGTGCAAGGGTGATTGATGACGTTTCACTAATTAAAGTGGGGGACGTACAAGTTTGAAAAGTAAAATAGCTGGTCAATTAGCAAGTGTCTGGACTCTAAACCAAAAAATCTAGAACATATTTGAACATAATATCTATAATATCTGTAATCTTATTTGTTTTTCTTCCAAATTGAGTCCAGAGTTTTAATTTGAACCTTAGCGGTCTGCACAGCAGCTTAGCTTTTTTTTCTTCTTTTTTTTTCCTTTTTTTTTTAATCAATTTAACTCTACTTTTAGAAAAGAAATTGACATTTGTTGCTATAGAAAAAATTATCAGCGTTGAATGCATGTTGTATGAAAAAAATAAATAAAAGAAAAACAACTCTTATTATATTGTCCTAATTGTTTAATTAAACCCTCGCTCCAATTCCCGGGATCAAAATCAGAAAGTTGCTCTACAAATGAAGTCAATGAGTCGCAAAACCGGTGCGAAAAGTAAAAAATATATATATTTTGAGCCTTGGGTAGAGCACAGCACTCATTTGACAAAAGAAGTGTGAGGCAAAAAATGACGGCTTTCATGGGAAATGCGAAAGGAGAAATATGAGTTTCAGTAAACCCCACCCACCTGACGCTTCCGGTCGGACATTTTAGTTTTTCATATTGTCAAGAATTACTGTGTCAATATTATCTTTCTATGGCAATAAGGAAGTGGATTTTGCCTCTTTGCATTTCACTGACTTGAAGAAAGCTGACCACTCCTCGCCAGACGCTACACACTCCCACGTGCGCACACACGTACACGCACACACATTGTGCCACAATGGTGTTGTCATGCGGCGTGTGTGTGTTTGCATGGGCCTGTCTTGGTAGTTTGGGCCGTGTGTTGTTTGCAGAGGGGGAGTTGCGTCTCCATCCTCGGCCTCATCTAACCTCTGACTTGCCGCTTTGTCGTGGGCCAAGCGTCTGTCTCCAGACACACACATGCAAACCTGCCTCGATGCTGTCTCGACCGGTAGGTGAGTCTCATCTTCAAAGTCAATCACCAACGCAAAATGAAAAAAATGCCGTCGATGCTCGGATTCGGACTGGCTAGAAAAAGCCACCCACCCAAATGTCTTTACAATCACAACCACACAAAGTTCACACAAAGACACAAAAACAATGCTCCCCTTTTTTTTTTTTTTTTTTTTAGCTCATGGTCCATATTTGTCACAATAGTTTGGTCCTCAGTCTTCCTGTAAATGGTACGACATAATTTCCTGTTATTATCTTACAAGAGGGTTGAAGTCATAATTACTGAAGTCGATGTGTGTAAGCTTGTGTCAATGGAAAGTTAATCTTTTCATCACAAACTATCACACTTGGCTCCCTCCCACGTCCTGTCTGCTTTTCTGCTCTTGTTAGAAGTATTCCCCTTGGTCTTCACAATCTTGTTGTTTCTGGCAAGATTAGTAAACAACTAAAGAGGTTTGGAAGGATAATATTCAAAATTGGCTGACTCAACATCCAGAACTGTCTAACAGGAGAAACTAAATCAGGCCAATTTTGGGCCTGACCTCAAGGCAAGATTGTAGGCCAAATTGAAAAGATTTTCTTGATTGATGCCAAATCTTTAAATGTTTTCAACACTGATTTGGGATGAGCCACAAACTGTGATTGTGATGTGAAACTGAACGATAGCCGATTGGGAAGCAACATGAATTTTGCGCTGCTCTCGGAGCAACTTGTGTTGCGCGTTTGTATGATGTGTCTCACGACATTTGCTACAGTAAAAATCAGAAGTGTTTGCAAAAAAAAAAAAAAAAATGAAAATTAGCAAATAACTAAAACAAAAATTGAAAAAAAACATTTTTGTAAATTAAATAAAATTGTGATTTCAATAAATGACTGCCAACTGAAACTGCATTGGATGTATATAAAACTCACTCAAGGTCATTTTTGTCAATTAATTTCATCAATGTACTATTTGACACATTTTATTTTCCATATTGCTGTATATCTGGACAAACGAAGCAAGGTCAAATAATCGTTTGGGAAATCTAGTATACTTTATTACACAATACTTGGTGGTTTTAATCATGCACTCGACAGATAATCCATATGTAAAAAAATAAAAGAATAAAACTAATACTAAAACTATAATTAAACCAAAGCATTTACAACAAAATGAAAAACAATACAAATGAACAAGCCTTGTGATTGGCTTGCAACCAGTTGAGGGTGAACCCCGCCTACTGCTTGACGACAGCGAGGATAGCAACAACACCTTTGTCACGTGTGCATTAGCGGTTTAAAAATGGATGGAAGGAAAAACTAACTAACATACTGCAAACAAATTTTTCGAATTTTTTTTGTCTAATGTCAGTGTAAAAAAATATCATTAAAAAATTGGGCCGAGTGCTAACATCGACTGATTAAATGGCCGGACGATTAATTGGTCAGGCTCTAGTTTTACTTGCACATTACTTGCATTGAGCATTTGTTGTACTTTGTGCCTTATTTTGAATCATTTTATTTATTTATGCAAGGTGGCCAGCTATAACGAATAACGGGCAAGGAAAACCACAAAAATATTCTAAGATGCGGTTTGTTTGCATCCACTGTGGCAACCAGGCATGAGCTCATTTCCACGTATGCATTTACAGAAGCGAAACAAGAAGTGCCTCCTTTTCTATTCCCTCTTCTGTCGTCCTGTTATTCATGAAAAGCTGCAGACACATTTCTTGCAGCCTTCCCGAATTCCCTCTTCAGTCACACTCTTTTCATGACACCGCTCCGCGTGAAAGGGAACTAGCTTCTTTGTTTTGTTTTTGTTTCCCTAATGTCTATACTTGTCTATGTCAACTTGTCTTAATGTGTTTGCGGTGTCGCAACACGCCTTGCCTGTGCTCACATCCCCAAATCACACTTTTACCGATATGCAGCGATTCTGAAAATGTTGCGCTAGTGTTGGGTTTTGTTAATTGCGACATAATAATCGCAATAATGCCAATGTCATGTTTTAGTTTTTGCCATGAGCTTATTGCACTGCAATGACCCTGATGTGTCACTCTCTAATCCTTATTGCACAGCACTCAAGTCATACACTTCTTACCGAGTGTGTGTGTGTGTGTGTGTGTGTCGTGTCCCATTTTACTCACGTGTATGTGCGTTCTCTCGGATTAAAGTGCACACACAGTCAGCTGATTAAAAGAAGGACTAAAGCGACATATTAAAACTACACAGAAGACCTTTGAGATGTTCAGAAATGTTATATAGAATAGATTTTAATCAAACAGTGGCCGTTAATTTACTCAACTGCAGATGGCGGAGGCAATTTTATAATAATATTGAAGATATAATGCTTTTTTTTTTTTTGTCAAGTGATTATGTAGTATCAAATTGAATAAAAAGGTATTTAACAGCAAAATCAATTATGAAGTCAGACTGGGTGGTTATGCATAAACGATCATGGATGCGCACAACATTGTGGTATTTTTTTTTTACAAGTTATGATGAGGGGCGGCGCGTGAGTTGTTGTTCATCTTTGTGTGTCCTGCGATTGGCTGGCAACCAGTTCCCGGTCTACCCGCCTTCTGCCCCGAAGACAGCTGGGATAGGCTCCAGCACCCCCCACGACCCTTGTGAGGATAAAGCAGTTTGCATAATGGATGGATGTGGTGGTGAGTCTGCAAATTTTGATTAATCAAAGATACAATTTAGTAAAGTGGAAAAGTAGTGACCAATTATATTTACTCTGTAGTCATATATATGCAATTTAAAGCTGCATGCATATTCGATCAAAATATATGCGTGGGTGTCACAGGTATAATTTTGGTCCATTTGCGGTCGCCAAGTTCATGTTCAACATTACTGTCGTATCTGTGTTAAAATTAATCCCTGATATAGGGAGGGACGATTGTACGTAATTTGGATAGGAAAAAAATGGTAAATGTATTCTGCTGTTGGTCAAGAAACGAAACATGTTCTCACAAGAATTGGAATTGTTACACTTGATGACAATATTAATGCAGGGACAGGCCAGTTATCAGCTGCTTTCAAGATAGCAAGCAGAGTAACCTTGTTATCAGTGTAACAAGTGGAGAAGTAACAATATAGCAATGACCATAAAATGTGGCATAATAATATAAAAGTTATTGTGATTGGCGCATATTCACACGCTGCACAGAATGTCAGGAATCCGTATGTGTTTGTGGTTATGTGCCAGCATATCAAGAGTGTGAGGTCACTGCTGTGGAAAGTCTGACAGCGAAGGTGCGCCGCCGCCGCCACAGAGGCGTGAGCTTATGTAAGGTGCCAAGTGTACTTGTTTATTACCACACACACACACATACACACACGCACACACGGTCAAAGAATGATGACGCTGCAGCCTGCAAAAGCATCGAGATTAGGGGGTTGAAGGTTGGTGGACGAGCAGGCTACACATTTTGCTAGCTTGTGAGTTTTAGCAGAATTCGACAGAGACAATTCGCATCTTGACATGAAAGATAGATAGATAGATAGTCAAAATGTTCTTCCTTCTTTGGCCTCCAACACTCAGCAGCCCCCATTTTGAGAAAGGCGTCCGCTGTGACCAAGTGACTAACGGTCCAAGAATGTCACTCCGAGTGTGTGTTTGTGAGTGTGCGCGTGTACACTGCACTGTCACAAGCCGCCGGGCCAAACAGATGACAGCTCCACTGTATTTCACTTGGCCCTTTGTGGGCCACATGGATGTCGCGACCTTGACATGGTTGTCAAGAGGAAAGAGGGGGGGGGTTGAGATGAGAGAGCAGCACAGGGTGACAAGGAGCACGACGTGCATAAAATTAGAATTCAGGACTCAGGTTTGCGCAGTAGATGTCAGGAAATGCTAAAGTGTTGACTCGTTTGGTGCGTTTTAGTAAGTTACTTGAGTACTGATAGAAATACCTGCCGCAAGCCTCTCTCCCACGGCGTCGTTCTTTTTTTTTTTTTTTTCCCCTAGTGAAAAATAAGAACAGAAGTGTTTAACAAGGATGAGGACGAACCTTGATGGAGATCGATTATTTTTCTGGAGGACGGAGGGACGATGGCGGAAGGGTGCGCAGGTTGTGAACGGAGGATGGACCGGCAAGATACGGTAAAGTGCCCATCTCTGTGGATGCGTAACCATGGCAACAAGTACTGGCCCTTTAAAGGCTCATCCAGAAACCTGAGGAATTGTTGTGTTTCCTCCTTTACTGTACATCTAAATTGGCTCCTACACTAAATAGGCAACACATCTACCTAAGAAATGTATCTCGATCCAGATAATTTTATTTTGTACATCCACTTGAGGAAATAAAATTGAGTAAATTCAACACAATTTTTTCAGTGTACTTACACGACCTTCTATCGCCTGTTCCTGTGTTCAGCATCTGTTTCGCACAATGTGTAATTGCACAAAATGACCCAGTAAAAGTTTTTAACACATTTTTTTGTCAAGTAAAGTGTGTGTTTGGTCACGCGTGTGCTTCGTGATCATGTGTGTGAGTATTTTCCAGCATTTCAGACAGGACGTGCTACCTTAGCAATGTGACCAAAACACAGGAAGCGCTTCAAATTCCAACTTTTACACGAGTGACGGAGGGAGAGCCCCAGAGTGGGAACAATGGGGGCATGCGCGCGCGCATGTGCACGCACACACACGCACGCACGCACACAAACACGCCGAAAAAAACAGGCTGCATGAGTTCAGAGCGTGAGAATAAATCTGCTTTGCTGTCTACGAACCCCCTGAGATCAATCTATCTATCTATATCTATATCTATATCTATATCTATATCTATATCTATATCTATATCGATATCTATATCTATATCTATATCTATATCTACATCCAAACGTTCCCCTCCCTCTCTCAGCCTCCTTTCCCTCAATCTATCTTTTCCTCTGCGATCTTCCTCCATCATCTTGCTCCCTCCTCTTCGCCCCCCCTATCCTTTTCCTTCCTCCACTTCCATCACTGTCTCTTCATCCATCTTTCTCGTTCTCCACCTTTCATCCTCCGCCTTCCACAGTCTTTCACCACGCTCGCGCTCAACTGGTCAATGTGTCAGATTAGCAACAACGTCATCACATTAAGGCGGGATTTACCTCTTCCACTTGTTAACTTCTCTATCCTGTCCTTTACAACTTCCACATCCTCACATCTACATCAATTATAAAAGCGTTTATGAGCATGTTAAAGTGTCCCGTGTGTCTAAAAAAACATTATTGATGTGAAGTCGACGCCACAGTCCATTAAAAATGGTCTCCTCTGGGGCTCTCCCTCGCACCCGCGTCCCTCCCTTGCCCTCATCCTCTCCTTCCTCTCGATGGCTCTACTCTGTTCATTTACTGACAGCGTGATCCATGCGGGCATTATCTTCCCATTATCTGTCCATCCCATAATCTTTTCCCCTCACCTCACCCCGCCGCACGTCTCTGGAGAATATTAATCAGCTCGTAGACAGGTCTAATCACCGCTGCTCTGCTGGCGGCTATGACAGACGCTGCAGTCCATTAGGCAGACTTTTTGCACCAAGGAATTATACATTGGTTATTACACTTTAATGTGGCAAAAGACTTGTGTGGGTAAAAATATAGAAGGAATGTCAACTTATGTCACGGGTCACCAACTCCAGTCCTAGAGGGCCCATATTCGGCAGGATTTAGAAGTTTTCCTCCCCCAACTCACCTGATTTGAATGATCAACTTATCGGCAAGATCTGCAAAGCCTGATGATGATTGTGATCATTTGAATCAGGTGTGCTGGAGGAGGGAAGGATCTAAAACATGCAGGACGGGGGGCCCTCGAGGACCCAAGATGCTGACCCCTGACTTGTGTTGCTTCACTGTAAGGTCAATTTCCACCAATGCACACAGCAACAGAGTCCAAAAAGTTACGGCACATTTCACAGAAAAATACTTAAGACGCAAACGTCACTTTCATGGCGCCATGAAGGGAATTCTCGAAAATCGAGAAAGGAAGCGCGTTTGTGACTGACGCTTTCTTTTATTTCTGAGGCGTTCAATCATGTCAGGAAGCTTGCTGTAGTTAACACATACAGGTTACGGTGTATGTTTGATGTAAATTTTTACATTCGTGTAAACACGATGTCCTTTATAGTACGCTAACATACTGTAGTGTCTACTATGAATTAAGTAGGCATTCGTCAGTGATCTCACGTTTATCAACAACCGTGTCTGTTCGTCCGTTTTTTATAGGGAAGGAGAAAGAGAAAAAGCTCTTTCGATGCGTTCAAGAACTGGGACATACCAGTACTCAAAGTAACATAACATAGTAACATAAAATGAGAATTAGCTAGCAGCATTAGCTTCTGATAAGATGCACAAATAATTTGTCTCCTTTAAAGATGAATCCATCGTTTGCCATAGAATTGAAAAAGAAAGTCGGGGGCATCCAGTTGTCAAAAATGACAGATGTCTCATTCTGATTTCATTCATGATTTTTCTCAGTATTTAACACAAATAACTTACCCCCAAACTTTTACTTGAACAAAAGTTGGATATATATATATTTTTTTTTTTTTTTAATGCATGTCTGATTTCATTTCCATCTGTTCTCGTCAGCAGGGCTCCATCCATCCTCCAATCAGGTCCCTCCAGCCACTTGTGCCTTGTCCAGGTGTGCCTCATTGTCCCGACCCACATTCTTGTTGTATGTGACATCACCTTCATGATGTTTTCTTTCTAATCTTAAGTGTTTCACTCCTCTCATGTTTCCTTGTTACTTTGCTCACAGGTTTTCATATTTGTAATTTGGCATTTTTTGCTGTAGTGCAATTTGTTTGGGATAAATTTAATTATCTGAGTGTATCCAGCACTCGCGTCTTGCCTCCCTGCGTCCCTGCGCTTGGGCGCTCCACCTCTAGCCACCAACTCCGTTACGCAAACCTGCCTATGTGGAAAATGTCTTGAGAAGGACGATTGAAGGGAGACCAGTTAGTATAAGAATGTCACCTTGTGCAGTGCAGTTAGCTACGTCAGCGCTGACATTGAAAAGTCTTGTGATTTAAGGATCCCGGGAATTCTCTAAGAGGATTTCTGCAGAACTTTCCAGTGGAGGGTTTACGCAGGTGGCCGTCGCATTGCATCATCCCGCAATGCAGCTGTAAGAAGGAAGGACACCAAGATGAAAGGATATGAGTCTTTTTTCCCTCTAACCCACACCACTCTCTCCACTCCAACCCGAACAGACCTCTTTTCTTCCGAAAATGATCTTGATTATGAATGGCTGCCCCTGAGGAAGATGGCAAGAGGAGGAGGCGGAGGACAGAGGAGGATCACAGCCTGAGGAATGTTCCAAAGTCGCTTACTGTAACTGTGTTTGCATGGAAACACATTTTTTTTTTGCCAACATTAGTGGGGGGCCGCGTACGACCGCACACTTTCTAACCAGATGACAAAAATGCCTCTTTAAATAAGGACCAAATATGTCAGTTTTTTTTTCCATTAATATTATTGACCTATTCACCTTGATGCTCAAATCCCCATTTTAAAGATTCATTTAAATTTAGTGAACACATAATCTGCCTCCTATTTTAGCTAAAAGAAACTGCTTTCTTGACCCGATATGGTTCTTGGCGAGGAACCAGGACATGCTCTTTCTTATTTGTCACCCAACTAAAGTCTTGGGGTTGGGGCAGCAATGTCTGTCATCTTGTGGTAAACAATATTACAACTTAAGACTGCTCAGACATTTTTTATTTTCACAAATTACAAGCGGTCCTTGGGTTAGGAACGAGTTCCGTTCCTACGCTGGCGACGTAACCCAAATTTCTGCGCAAATCAGAATCAAGCCTTTAATATCCCCTAAATTTCTAAATAAATATCCGATGTTCGTTAGCGCATCGCATTTCTCCAACTTTTTGATCAAGCTTCAATTCCATCATATTGACTTTCCTCTGGGCTGTGTTGTGAAATCGAAAACGGCATACGTCGAGTATTCGCAATCGCATGCGGTCCTTGGGTCGCCAGTTGCCCACCCGGATATACGATATAGAACATATCTAAGTATTAAATGTAGCATCATTACAATCTCTCTGAATAATAAGTGCGTCCGTGTGTGTAAATTCCGAGGGGCACGGCAGTACATGCAGCTTTTTTGCACCCGTCCAGATGTCAGAAGCAAAGAAGAAAGAAGCCGAATTGGAGAGTGCGATCGAAACATGCATGGGCCTATACTTTGCGACATCAAAGAGGGCACACTCGCGTGTGTTCTGGAATATGCTCACATCGCAGACAGCAAACTTCAGACTGCGGGTCACAGGCAGCCCGCTTCTTTTTTTGATACCGCCCATCGGGCATTTACATGAACAAGAATCATGAAATTATTATGTTATTCATTTGGACTTTTTTCTAAAATTAATTATTTATTTATTTTTCATTTGGATTGTTTTTGCATATGGATATGATTTTTTTAAGACACCATGAAAGATAACACATAATATAGTGTGTATAAATGTTCTACACATCCTTGTTCAAACACCAAGCTACATAGTCAAGTAAGATGACCTTTAACCTGTATAGTGCCATTGGCAAACCGGGGGACGGGGGAAGTAAAACTGACCAACTTTGAACGTGTGGTTGCATGTTTAACACTCACTCATGTTAAAGGGGGAGTCCCCACACACCTGTCTGGAAAATATGCTTTTTAAATGTACACATAGGTCATATCAAAGTTTTGAAATGACATATCTTGTTTTATATGACAAAAACATTTGAGCAGGGGTGTGTAAATTTGTTTTATAAACTCTATGTCCGCTTTGACCTTGGAATGGAGAGAACTTGGTTCTCTCATGCTCAGTGGAGTTGAAAATGAACATGATTCTTGCTTTGTATCTCTTCATATTTCAAACGCAGAAACTCATCCATCATCTTTCTAACAACATGTTGATGGGGGAGCCGTGACCTCTTAACTTTTTACTGTTACACACTTAGCACACGAGGGTGAGGGCACGACAACTGACAAGAACTGTATCTATTTCCCTCCTCAGGATGTTTTGAAAGTGAAAGCCTTCCTCATGTTTACAACAACCAGCACCTCAACGTTCCCTTTTCACCTCTTTCAAGAGGAACATGTGGTGCAGGCACAGCTGCACAACGAAGGACGCAGGTCTGGAAACAAACCCAAAAAACCCACGCCTCCCTCTTCATAGCCAATAATCAATTACATTCGGACTTATGTTATTAGCATTTGTATAAAAAAGAAATACTCTTTGCAAATGAAGACCCAAGATATATACTTTATAATAAAGAAAAAACGATTCTATTCTATTGGTAGATTTTTTTCCCTGAGTCCACTTGAGCAATCATCACTATTAATCCATCCATCCATTATCTGAGCTTCTTCTCCTCATAAGGGCCGCGGCCACGCTGGAACATATCCCTGCTGTCGACGGGGAGTAGGCGAGGTATGCCAGCCAATCACAGGGCACATATGGACAAACAACCACACGCGCTCACAATCACACCTAGGGACAGTTTAGCGTCCAATCAACCTACCGTGGTTGTTTTCGGAATGTGGGAGGAGACCGGAGTACCTGGAGAAAACCCATGCAGTCACGGCGAGAGATCCACACAGGAAGGCCAGAGCCCGAACCATGCACCTCTGGACTGTGAGGCAGACATGCTTACAAGTCGCTTTCACCATTAATCTTATTCACTTATTTGGTGTCATCACTTCACTGCAAATACACTGAATCCCCCCTCACTGAATTTAGAGCATACAGACACACGCACACACAAACATAGTACAGCTGTCGCATGTCAATACCGCTGACGTGAGCCAAATTCACAACTTGATCTTGCTTGCGTGAATTGTTTTGTAGTAACGGATGTTGTGATGGTGCTACGAGAGGATCTTCGAGCTGGGATCTCTATGCTGAGGGCATGATGAGATAGCAATGAAATGTAGAATGTCCATTAGATCATCATTAGATGACACCGTATGCTGAATATGACATTGCTTTCATTGCTTCAGCTCACTTGGATATGAACTCAGCCAGTACCTTTATCTTTTATATTTGCCTATAGATGAAGATAGCGCACAAGCACAGAATTCCAGCAAATAACAAAGGATAGGATTCAAAGTAAAGAAATCCATCAATATGGGAATTTTTTAAGTAGCAAAGTGTGAAGTCCTGCTCAACTAATCCAAAACAGCAAAGGAAGTCAGTCGGTAGGACATGGCACCAGGCCCATCAAGTGCAGTAGAAGAGCGCGCAGTCACAGCTGCGATTGCGCTCCACGAAGAAACAAAGTGACTGAGGTTCAAAAGCGTTCATTCCTTTCCGATGCCAACGCAGCAGAAAGCCTTTGAGGAGGAAGCGGCGAGCGAGATAACATTCACAACGTTACGTTCCGAGCAAAAGAATGCTTTGGGAGGCGGGGGACCCAAAACGGGAGCCGGGAGACAAAGACAGACAAAGATGGAACAAAAAACGGAAGAGCGATAAGCAAATATGATGGATGCGGAACGCGAACGGGAGGGGACGCCGCGCACGCTTGCAGATCGGACGGGCGTCAAGGTCGCGCGAGGGTGGAGACCGAAGACGCTTGGCAGATGGGAACAATGACAGGGAGATAATTCCAACATCTCATGAGTGCCTTGTCCCACTTTCTACTTTTGGATGCTTTATCAATACCAAGCGTGTGCGTGTGCGTGCGCATGCGCGTCTGCTCTGAGGGACTTTTCCTAACAGTTTTCCTTTCTTCTGTGTCACCTCTGGGTAACAATAGTCTATTCTTTCCTCCACCACACGCTACACACCCATGTCTGACCACATACTACCCGAAAAAAGAACTACAACTTTTTTGTCAAGTATATTTAAGAACACTGGAGTGTATTAAATGAATGAAATCATCATTAATGACAGACTTATGAACAAATGACATCACAGTCTGTCAGCCATTTGTTCAAATTTCTGCTCGGTTTCCACCGCTCAAGACCTCTTCATAAATCTTCACCCAGTACACTTTCCCGCTTTAAAACAAATCACTCCGGCGGGGAAAAGACACAGCGTGTAACGCGTCAATCACGAACGTGTCTTTCATCACTAAGCTCTTTTCATGTAAATCCTCACAACCAACTACGCAATCAAGTCACTCTAATATCGGCACACACAGGAAAAAAAAAATAAGTATTGTCCAGTGTACACTAATCCCTCCAAACTCATTTTTAGGACTTTGAATCTCCATTTATCCAAAGGGATCCACTCGCGATTTGCACAAGACACGCACACTTGAACACAAAGTCCTGCCTTTCCTCACATGGACGTCTGAGGCCAAGCAGGAGACGGCAGACTGCTGGCGGTCTGTGCCTCTTTCACATCTTCAGAACTGACCGTCATCGTGTGTGTGTGTTCTTGACATCTCAGCAAGAACCCAAATGGTTCTGTAATTAATCCAACTTAAATAGACCTGTCTGTCACGCTGTTCTATTTCTTCTCTCTTGGATTATATGGCCACTTGTTCATTGATTTGCATTTACAACCAACATATATTAACCCGAACACAATTCCTTCATACATTAATATAGAACACTTTGTCCCCTAATAACCCAAAATTAAGTGTGACAGGTTGATATTAATAAGAATGCAAGTAAACTTTCAATACTTTTTGGCTGGTCAAATACGAATTCTCACGCAGTGCGTGCGATAAACATCGAAATACTGCATGAAAATCATCCCATTGAAAACCAGACGACAGAGGAGATTTCATAATAGATCATATCTAAAAATAGACGCGGAAAGCGCACTTTTCGAAGGAGCGCAAACAGACCTGTGACGAAAATTGCTTCACGAAAAATGTTGTGAACGAGTAAATTGTCATAGACCTACACATAAGTCAAACAACACCAGCAAACTACTTTTGTGTTTCACGGGTGCCCAGAGGGAAACATAAACAACACAAATACTATCCATCCATCCGTCATCTGTACCGCTTATCCTCACTAGGGTCGCGGGGGGCGCTGGAGCCTATCCCAGCTATCTTCGGGCAGTAGGCGGGGGACACCCTGAACTGGTTGCCAGTCAATCACAGGGTACACGAAGACAAACAACCATCCTCGCTCACACTCATTCCTAGGGGCAATTTAGAGTGTTCAATCAGCCTGCCATGCATGTTTTTGGAATGTGGGAGGAAACCGGACTACCCGGAGAAAACCCACGCAAGCACGGGGAGAACATGCAAACTCCACACAGGATGGCCGGAGCCGGGATCGAACCCACGACCGATGCTGTGTCTCACTGTGAGGCCATCGTGCTAACCAGTCAGGCCACCGTGTCGCCATGATTAGAAACACTCCATTGGAAATCATTGTACTTTCATTGATTATAACGTCCAAAAATGATGATCAATTGTCACCAAAATTCATGTGGACATCCCCACCTATAACCGACTGCTGGTCGCTGTCAGCCGCTATCTGTAACCTGAGAGCTGACACGACTTTAACCAGTCGCGGTTCATGTGCCCATTCATGCTCTTCTACGCTTCCGTAAAAGTGTAAAATAGATCAGCACTGTATTTTTGATTTTGTGGATGTGATTACATGAATAAATCCAAACTATTGTGCAGAACGCTTTTATACTTTCACAGGTTGAAGTGGACAAGAGTAGTCATGTGCATTTTGGTGGCGAAGGGTCGCCGTTTTAGACAACAGAACTGACAGTTTGTGCAATACTTCCTCGCTTGCCTCCCTGCTGTGACGTAAGTCACTGAGACAAAAGAAATAACAAACCGATCTCGAAAAGGGTGCCTGCCATTTTGTCGTAAAGCACACCCCCCCCAAAATACGGGCATTTTAGTACAGAAGTCATTTTTCACGTGCAAAATGTTAAGATCAGCCAAATGACCCTTTAAGAGATGTAGTGACTGAGAGCGAGCGTGCACGGATGCTAGTGGCTAAATGAGTTACCAGTAGTGACATATACAAGTTGCTATGATTCCACAATTCCTGACCACCTACTCAAAAAAAAATAAATAAATAAATAATTAAAAAAAAGAAAAAGAATATATATACATATATAAATATAAATATATATATATATATATATATATATATATATATATATATATATATATATATATATATATATATATATATATATATATATATAAAGTGGTGAAAATATACCAGATGCTGATTCCATTCATGATGCAATGTAGAGGAGGGAGCCCACCCTGATTAAGTCAACAGAGACATATAGTTCTATACCATTATGTACATTTAATTAAATAATATTATGTATGACCTGTTACTTGAAAAAAAAAATCTTATTCAATGGTTTAACGAGAAATTATTAAGCGATTCAACATGGAATCTGTCGTCAAACTAATGAGGGCATTTGAAAAGTGGTTCAATAGCGCCCTCCTTTGTTCAGTATGCAAAAATACAGCACAAACCAAAAATGGGAATTTACGTAGAGAAAAATGTTCCTATTTAAAGTGAGTATTTGACTTTTCTGACTCAGTGAATCTATTTTGTCTTAAATACATATTTTTTTTCAGCTTCATATTTTATTTTGGATTGTTTTTTACGTTCATTATTTTATTTAATTCAAGCATAAATACCCTGTGCAAGCCTTCTATCTATCTATCTATCTATCCAATATATATATATATATATATATATATATATATATATATATATATATATATATATATATATATATATATATATATATATATATACATATATTTATATATATATATACATATATATATATATATATATATATATATATATATATATATATGTAGTATATTTAGTATATATATATATGTATATATGTATATATATATATATATATATATATATATATATATATATATATTAAATATATATATATATATATATACTAAATATTTCTTCGCCAGAGTGAATATAATTATATTTTTTATGGATGGATAGATCGTTTTTTAATGTTTGTATTTGTTTTTTTAATTTTAAACATAATCAATAAACATAACATAGCATATTATGTTTTGAAAAAATATACTGCAAATGTAAAAAAAATGGAATTGGAAAAAAAATTCATTATTCCTGAGAATATACAATCCAATACAACTTTGTTAGCTCTTTTTTTTTTATTTTGTCTTTTTTCTTTTTAATGATTTCAGTTTTTCAAATTTAGAAAAAAAGACTCAGCAATTTTTTGCAGAAACCTTCTTAAGTCCTAAATAATAAATGGGCCATATTTCTTCACAGACTTCACAGGGCAGCAAACATTTATCATGCTTTTTCTCAAAAAGGCTGAACATTTTTGTCATTAACTGCATCATTTAAATATACGGTGGGTTTGACCTTTCTCACAATGCCTCATTGTAATCCCCTTTTGCGTCCAGAAGCCAATTTCAATGCGGCCATAATGCGATTTGGAGAGAGAATGTGATCTGCAGTGGCGCCACTTAACGGCGTGCTGTTAGCACACATTTAGTCTGCCTCTCGGTGAGCGAGGGCGGAATTTTATTCGGCGAGCGCTGCCAAAAGAGCCAGAGAAAAGTGGGAGGGAGAAGGCGGAAAGGTTAAAGAAGGGCCAGGGCAGAAAAGAGGAGGATGTGAAGACAGAACATATCCATCCAGGCACGTGTTGAGTTGAGTTTATTCAGCTTTGCTACTTAGGGGGGGGATTTAACTCAATAGCGCCCCTGCTGGTGCCCTCACAAAATGACACTTCATACTACACTGTACCCAAAATGCGGAGATAATCGACTAAATAAATAAAAAAATATTTTAAACCGGCTTAGACATGGTTTGCTTTTTTTAAAAAATACACCCAAATTGCACTTTTACATGCAGATGTGGCCAAGTAATCTCCAATAACAACCCAGGCTAAATTAGCTCCAACTTTCAAAGCTTGTCTCGCAGTCAAGATGTATCACGTTAACGTTCTTTTTTGGATCAATTACTGCACTACTTTTGTATTTAAACACAGCTTTGGCATCTTATTGTGGCATTTTAGGACAGTTTAGAAACAGCATGGGCGACAATCTCTCCCCGCTGCAACACACCTGATTTAAATAATGATCCGCTCGTCAGGAAGCACTGACAATGCCTGACGATGCTTGAATCAGGTGTATTGCAGCCAGGACTGATGGAAAACATGCAGGTTAGGGTAAGCGGCGGAGTTTGGTAACAGTGTTAATAGGTTCTGTAAAAATAAATAAATAAATAAAAAATAAACGTAAAAAGCAAACTGGGAGTATGCAGGGGATTGTTATACAACTGGATGGCCAAAAAAAAGAGAAAATCTGTTCATAAAATTTATGGTTCAGCTTCCAAAAACAGGTGAACCGTGATTAGTCGTTACCTGAAACCTGAGTAACTTGGATGTCATTTTTAGTTGACAGAAGTGGCAAAATGACCGCCCCCTTAGATGCCGAAAAATAAGTGGCTTTTGCTGCTTAACTCCTATTCCATTAACGCAACATGAATCAGGATGCGATGCCATGTTTAGACTAGTGAAGGTACATAGAACATTTTATAGCTAATCATTTTTTGGGGTTGACTTGCCTTTTAACAATGCTTTCCAATGATGAATAGCAAGTGGAAATTGAGTAATATTTGTTGAAGTCAATTCAACTATCAGGAATTAATTAATTCAATTTCAAAATGTTTTCAAATGGTTAAGCCCATTCCAATGAATCATAATCATTTCAACCCCAAACCGTGAACGTCACTTGTGAAAGGTTGTATAAGACATTCTAATTATCGTCCTGCTCAGCTACTTGTGAATTGGTGACACGTTTCACAGGTGCTTGACGGTAAATAAGTACTTGGCAGGTCACAAGTACGCATGACTCGGACCCTTATGACATTCATTAGCAGCTTCATTACCTCGAAGGGCAAAGCTCATCCAGTCATTAAGGAGGACAGATGACAGATGTGCATGAAAATGACATTGTGTCACAAATGCTAAGGTACAGTTGATGCAGTTACATCTGACAATTACAATAATAATGAGATAAACCCACTATATTGTTCCTTTTACATTTTCTTGTTGACCCAAAGTTAACAAAACACTATGCTTATGCTATATTTTACAGTTAGCTCCATTTTCAAAAAGTGCAAGTTTTACTTACCTTTTCATATATTTTTTTTGTTTGTAATTTATTAGTTAGCAGTTAGTCTAAAAAAGTGAAATTAATTCCTGTATGATCGGGTCTATTAAACTTTGTTAATTTAGTAAAGTTAGACTATAAATACTAGACATTTCTATTCAGATTTTTTCACTTATTTATTTGTATGTGTTTTTTTTTAAGCAATCATTCGGAGCGGACTATGGTGACGGCCCGCCCCCGGAGCGCTCCCATTGGTCTGTCTTCCGGTTTGCTGATTGGCTTGCTGGTTGCGCTACGCTTTTGGTGGAGAAAATAAATTGCACATGGACAGCTTCGGTGCCGCTACAAACTTGACACAGTTAAAAACTGCTTTAATTACTTTGTGGTATATTTTTGTTAGTCCACCATTTTATTGCCTTATTATTGTAAAATCTGCTCCTGTTCCAGCCCCGACACAATATTAGTCATACAAGTTTATAGTTTGCTTCGCTAGTTGACTGAGCAGTGCAGGTCTCCAGCTCTAATGACGTCATTGCATATTTGTATGCGCTTGTATCAATTATTCTACCGTTTTTTGAATCGTATTACTGTAAATTCTTCCTAAATATTGCTGGTGTCAGGCAGAATGCTCACATTTGCAAGAACATCTCATTTCAGAACACCCAAAAAAACTGCTGTTTGTTTCACCATTATTGTCGCATTGTCAATGAGAGAACACCATTTTTAACCCTTTAGACCAGTCAATTGTTTATAAAAATGACAGACCCATGGGGGAAAGAATGCCAAATTTACTACATTTGGACATAGGGGGTTTCTGCCCGAAAGTGACGACATGACTGATTTATCCATTTATACAAATACGCAACAGTAAAAAATATATTATTTTGCTAGGTTACAAAATAATGTTTTATTTTTACAATACAATACAACTTTATTTATATAGCGCATTTCACAACAGCTACAAAGCACTTTCCATTTGGTGTGATATAAATTAGTGGGTAATAAGCACACAAATTAAAAGACAAACAATAGATCCCAGAAAAACAGCATAGCAGCGACCATCTAATGTTGAGTTGAAAGCTAAAGAATAAAAATGTGTCTTCACAAACAAACAATAAGCACTGTAAAGAGCGATATTTAAATTGTTATTGGCATTTAAAAGTACAGTTGAAGGATTTTATCATACTTCACTGAGGCAGTTGTGTAGCATATTCCTGTGGTCATCAATTCAGAGACAATAGCAATTCTGTGAAAATTCCCACTACGTTGACAAATGAATGATCTTCCTGAGAGGGGGGATGCAGAGGGTGAAAAGAAGAGTACCGAGCACCCAACCTTGGAGAACACCTTAGGAAAGAGGGCGGAGGGGAATTGTGTAGATGTACCCCACTGAAAACATCAAAGATGACTAAAACTAAATTTAAATGAATGCTTCTCAAAAATGTGCATTATTCTGTTTGTTGAGGCTTAATTTTGATCTCACAATAACAAAAACAGTACATAAGAAGCAAGCCAAACATGATGTTTGTGACTAGTTTCTCCTACTTCTTCCCTTCGTGTATTTCAAGTTTGTGAACACGAGATAGGGTCGTGCAAACTCCTTCTCATTGCCGCGTGGCTTGCCAATGTGTTCACGCTTCTTAAACGCGGACCCAATTTTCGCTCCTTTTCGCATTAATCGTAGCGACGGTAAACAACAGCACATCCATGTGTGCAGCACTCAGACATCGCTTCATCATGGCTGCAAAGATGAAAACCATTAACATGCGACAAAGCACCCATTTACGCCTCCATGAACCCAGGGACCTTGTTTCGGGACTTTTTGGACTCTGCTTTAATGTACAGGTATTAGCGGGAAAATTGGAATGAAACAAGCTAAATAAGGACGGCCGATTTAAGGACATTTTCACAATTGATTAATTGGAAGAATAACGATTCGTCATTATGCAATACTTCCATATTTTTCAACCAATTCAAACTCCAAATTATTCCCACCATTCTTGTTCAAAGTTCTTACTATCCAGCTCATCCAGGACATGGTGGGAACTATTTACCAAACTCCTGCGATACCCAAATTCCTCACTTTTCTTATACGTTCTCAGAGATATTTCACATATTTACGTCCTCCTTCCACATTTCTCCACCGATTCAAACTGTTACTATTTCAAACAGTTCCGCTCATTCAGGACATCTTGGGAAATATTCATCATGTAAGGAAATTGCCGAATGTCCACAGTAACCTTTCCAAGTCAAGAGATAGTTGACATATTCACGCCTTGTTGCCAACATGTTTTCAGAGATTCAAATCATTCCAATTTTATCGGTTCCAAAGTTTTTAATCGTAGCGTATAAACTCTTCAGCATTTCATATCGTTTCTACATAAATTGCATTCTTTGGGTAATTTATATTACTGCTGTGTGAGTCTCAGCATCTAGTTTTGCATTTTTTTTACACCTTTTTCAGGGTGGTTGTTTTTGCATAAATGTCATTGGAAAAAAAGAAAGAAATATACAGAACTTGAACCTTAGCTGTTAATACACTTATACAGTCCAAAGCAATATTTTTGTTCATTTTTCTCAACCAACTCGATATTGTTGCCATAAATGAGGATACTGTTACATTCAAATGCACAAAGTGACTTAGAAAAACTTCAGGCTCTCTTTTTAGCATGTCAACTTGTCGAAGACTAACTGATATTTATGACACACTTGTTGGTTAGAATTTTTTGAAGTTGTGTGAACGTTACTGCAAATTACCTGCACTCTATATACTCCGTTTACAAAATATTGGTGAGCAAAATAGGAGTGAATTGAATACTAACTTCCGAATTGGAAGGAAAAAAAAAAATCTCACCCCTCCATATTATAAACGGAGAGGTCAGAGGCCATGGTGACAAGCAGTTCCCACGTAAACTGATTGACAGGTCTCTGGAGCGCCCCTGCAGCCTGACCTCGACTCTCCTTGATCATCAGCAGCACGTCCTCGTCGTCCAGAACGCGCATGAGGTCGCCCTCGTAGTCGCGGTAGTTCAACGCGATGTCATCCACCTTGAACACGTCCCTGATAAGACACACACACACACACACACACACGCACATGCGCACAGCGCACAGATACTTCAATGCAGCGGTTGCCATGGAGATGAAAACAATGAACTGATCGCACATTGGATTAATGACGCTCGGTAACACATTACTTTCCTCATTTTTTTATTTTTAGCCTGCAGATAAATTTTTTATTAGGCGAAAAGTTTTTTTTTGTAATATCCCCTTACTTTAAAGCACTACTGGAAATTCAAAACTATATATCTGTTTACCACATTTAGGTGGTAATAAATGTAATTTTTTTTAAAGTAACTTTGATATAGGAATTTGTTTAATCATAATACACGAATAAATAAATAAATAAAAAATATACAAAACATACAATTTAAAAATAAAATAAAATTCATGTAAATTGTTTATGAATACTGAATGTAACAATTTAAAAAGATGATTCAAGGAATCAAATGAAATGATAAACTTCACATTACCTTAATCAAAACATTTCAAAATCCATTGAAAAAAGGTCATCAATATGATTATCTTATTTGGTAAAAAGCGGCAATCCTATTAACCTCAACTCATTAAAAGGTAGAACAAACGTGATTAATCCCAGCAAATCAGTGAGAAAATTCATTCATTGAGAAGCTATAATTACAAACACACAAACTATGCATTTTAAACCATGACCACATTGCAGCATTTGTCAAAATTGTCGGACCCAACCCAACCACCGGGGCACGTGCACAGTAGAGGAGAGTAGAAATGAAGTGATTAGGGAACAGCACGGGCTAATCACGTTTGTGCGGTCGAGCAGCTAACGAGCAGATACGCTGCTGTAATAAGCAGATTGCGTGCGGGCATGTTGCAACGCTGCTCCGTGATGAGGGCACGGAGGGGCCTGCGAGTGGAAAAGGTCCCTCGGGAGCTCATTTGATGGGCGCCGGTGATTGGCAGGCGCCAATTTAGAAGCTCAAGGTGAATGTGTGTGTTATGTGGCACTGTGGAGAATGTAGGGGCTTCTATAAATGTTTTATAAGCCTCTTAACAGCTGTTCTAATGAACATATTCAAATCTAGTGAGGATAAGTGGTTCAGAAAATGGATGGATGGATGTAAAGACTTCAAAGTAGGACCGTTATGTAATTAAGATTGTTTTTCCGCAATATTGCAACTGAGATTTAATATGTGATTGTTGTTTTCAATGTTCTCTTTAGTACAATAAACAATATCAGATTTATTATCCATACATTTTTGTATCTGATCTCACGCTAAAATAAAGGCAAATAAATCATAAACGACCACCTCCCAGTCCAACCGTTTGTTTCCATGTGTGAACCCCACCACGCAGATGTGCCCCAGCCCAGGGGGGTGTTTTAAAAAATATGAGATGATGATAATAACATGCTCATCATCATTGTCATATTTATGAATGAAATACAACGACCCCCACCACAAATATCAGTGGAGTGCAGAATCCCCCTGCCTGTACCGTCATTAAATTCACCAAAATCAAGTAAGGCCACCTGTGCCACAACTTAGACCTGCTCCAAGAGGGTCGAAAGCAGCGTTCCCCAAAAACTGGGTCGCGGGCCACAGCACAGATGAAAGAAAAAAACGTGCAGTTATTTTGGTTTATTACTTGAGGGTGAAAAATATTTCTTTTCTAAAAGTGTTCGGCTTCTCTCCGTTACATCCATCTATGATGATCTCTTGATGCATGCCAAGATTCTAATTGTGTAGGTCACATTACGCTAATATTAAACCCACAAACGAGCAAAATGAGTAAAAAGACAGACCACATACAAAGCTCGCTCTGCAAAATATGTGGCGAGATTATTGCCGGGATGTAACCAGGACCTTTGAACCCTCCTCACACGTAACCACCATTATCTCTCATTTTGCTCATCACAGCCTGCCCCCAAAATGCAATCATCATATTTCAGTTCATTTTCCCCATGATGACACCGCTGATGGAACTCACAATTTTTTAAATGTCCCTCTAAAAGAGGGACAAGTGTGGGGAACGGCAACTACCTCATACGAGACATCAGCTCCTTGTGTGTTGGCTGAATGTTGAGGTCCTCTTGAACGCACACGTCTCTGCAAGCGCAGCACACACACATTTACATTACATCCTGAGGACAACTAGGCCATTTAAAGTCGTCAAGTTTGCGGAATAACAGGAGCATATAATAATAATAACAATAATAATAACAATAATAATAATAATATGATTATTTATTAATAATAATAATATTTAATAATAATAATATTATTTATTAATAATAATATTATTTAATAATAATAATAATATTTATTAATAATAATAATATTTAATAATAATAATAATATTTAATAATAATAATAATAATATTTATTAATTATTATTATTATTATTATTATTATTATTATTATTATTATTATTATTATTATATAATGTACCTGGTTTGGATTCCAGAGGGGGTGAGCAGGTAGCATCGTAGGCAGCTGTAGTTGTGGTCTTCTCCTTCACCCTCTGATTCGCTTTCCGGAAGAGGCTTAATGATCTTCACAAATGATTGTGGAAAAATACCCGTCTGGTTGTTGACCGTGCCCTGTGGGAAATAATAATAATAAAGGAAACGTGTGAGGGATTCACACTCGCAGATGTGTTAGTGTGACTAATTAGCTCGTGCACCATATAGTGACGAGAAGCATGCAAGCTACACTTGTTACTAAACTCAATGGTGTGTGTGTGCGTGTGTGTGACTTTAATGGGAAACATAACCAAGTCGTAGCAAATAATTAAATAAAAGTAAATAGACCAATTATCACTTTTTAAGATATTACTTGACCTCCAAATTGAACAGATATGGAAACAATTTTCCCATCGGAAATAACAGAAATATAAAAAAAATACAGTGCAGTGATGAAATCTTTGTTAGCTGTACGGCATTTGTTTTAAGGAACAATTTCATTTTAAACATTCTTTACGCATGGAAAATGAATCAATCACCATTTATATTAAAAGGTAAAAAACAAAATGGTGTACATTTCTCAATCCCTTTGAATGTGAATTGATATGTGGTAAAAGACGTTCCATGCAATTTAGGTTTTTGGCAGGTGTAGCAGCGGACAACATACGTACAGAATGAGCTGGCGACTTAAATATGTCTGCAGACTTCACGTCCATGTTAAGCACCTCACTAGTTACTCAGTACCTGAGTAGCTTTTTCACTCAAATAATAATTTGGATTTATATTTTTCATTTGACTTGATTCCAATTATTTGAAAGTAGCACTACTTCTGAGTAAAATATTGGGCAACTTTGCCTTTTACTATTCGACCCTGCTTAAAAAACGGTCACGCTTGTCTGCACGCAACCGCTGCATTCTGTTTTGAAAATGTATTTTTAGATGGCGCTTAAGCAGCGCTGCGTGACAATAAACAGATTATTGCACGTTTCCATTAGCATTATTGGATCTGTGCACAGAGCAGCGAGAAGGTAAAAATAAGATGGAGATAAGTGCATCCTCCACGTTGGCTTTGTCTCCCCCTCACTGTGGTCCCTCCATCGCACCCACCTCCTGTTACTTCATCTTTTTAGCCGCTTTTACTGGCATCTACACAATACTTCTTTGATTTCATTTGTAACACAAAATAATGATAGCTTCTAGTTGATTTCAGCGACCAAATATTTTAGTATTACGTGACTACCACATCATTTGAGATATATTATCTATTTCTGGTTGGAATTTGATTAGCTACGAGCAACAATGGGTCAGATTTACTAAAAGTTCTAAAGAAAGTGAACAAAAGCATAACAACAATATATATGTCGTTGAAAAACCACAGTATTTAGAAAATAAAACATTCACAAGGTTTATTCATTTAATTTTTTTCAAGTTCGGCGGGCCGGATTAAAAGGTTTAACGAGCCGCATGTGGCCCCCAGGCCTTAGTTTGCCCACGCCTGCAAACCGGTCACATCTACATTTGTGCCCACCAAATGCACAAAATTGGTGAAAATTGGTGCTGGCCTTTCTAAAGGATGGGAAAGCGCATCCATAGAGTTCTTTTGGGATTTGCCAGAAGTAAATCAGGCCTCGGAGCTTTTATGTAAGTGAAGTGGACAAATGTTTGATCATTGGTGGAAGTTTGTAGCCTATTTGAATTTTTGCAATCATAAAAAAGACACCTTCCTTTCAAGCAGACTTGATGAGTTGGAAAGACTCCCCAACCTCCGGAACAAACAGCCCACTTAACCCCCACCTAATCCGTCCTTCGAATGTGTTTTAGGGTACCTCAAGCCAGTCTGTGTTGACTCGATGCAGCAGGAAGATCAAGTCTTCTCTCTTGAGGTTCAACTCCGCCTTGCTGCTGCCACAAAAGTCAAACATGGCCTGTTGCAAGAGGAGAAAACAGTTTTTGTCAAATTTGGTCTTGCAATCAGAATTTTTTAACTCATTCGCTCCCATTGACGGATAAACACGTCAAAGATTTTTATTTTTTTATTTTTTTTTACTCGGCTGGTAGTGAATGAGAATTCAACAGTATCAGTGACGAAAAGAGAAAAAGTGTCATGTTTCACAAGGCAGATGACCCCCAGGGGTCGGCGAGCACAGCTCAGCATGCATTGAAGGGTTGACGTTTGTTTGTGTGTGTGCGCATTTTATGACCTTTTTTTTTTTTTTTTTTAAATACAAAGCTATAGGACAATTCATTCTAAATATTAGATGAATCAGTCAGTATTGGACAAGATAACACAAAAATTTAGCAATGACATCAATATAAAATTCTTGCAAAAATATGAGTATATAGACAAATAACTATTTGAATGCAAAAATATGGGCTAATATATAATACAATATATATATATATAAATGCCAAATAAGTAGAAAATAAGACAAAATCACACAAAATTTGACCATAAAACAAATAAATATTTTCTGCAAGTATGCTTTGCTATTCTAGCGAGAGTCTTTTCATTTCCTCTCAGTGATGTTATACACGATACAATAGCTTCCCATTTCTGGACAATGACAAGGTGAGTTATTTACATGAGTTTAAATAAGTTTAACATTTGTTCAAAGCACGTTTACGAGGTAAATATTTTAAAAAATGTGTCATCCTATTTTGTGGCTTTTCATTTCACTTTCTTTCCACTCCATTAAATGTGAATTTGCTGTATTTACACGAGGAAAAGTAGTTTCCAGCATCCTAGAACTCCGATGTCACTGCTTTGTAACTTTTCTGCGACCCACCAAGCACGTTTCAACGTAAAAACATCTATGTGAGCATCTTCGACCACACCCTTAAAACTGATGAGTCAAAAGTTACCCAAATTGGGGGAAATAACGAACCCAGCGTAAAAGTGACCCAATCAGATCCAAATCCCCAGCTACCCAACAAGTGTGTAAATGCATCATTTCTAGTGTGCATGATCAGAACAAACATTAAAAGATGAGTGGCAAGCACAGAGGGAGCCGTGACGAGATGAGGCGCACATCAGGGCGCGTGCGACGACGCGCTGGGCGGCGAGGCAGCAGCATCAGCATCAGCATCAGCAGCAGCTGCAGCAGCAGCAACTCGGCTGGCCAGAAAAAGAACACGGAGCGGCGAGAGGAGTAGGAGGGAGGTGAAGAAGAAGAACAAGAAGAAGAGGAGGAGGAGGAAGAGGAGGAGGTAGGAATAGTGAAATTTAAACAGAGGTGCGGGGCTGTCAGATCACTGCTGCCTTTGCTGTCCGCTTGGCTCGCAGCGAGTGAGGAAGATCGGGATCAACTTCACGGGACGATGTGTGGTGAGCAACTTTGTCTTTTATTCATTTAAGGATGAAACTATGATGAAAAGCGATTGTGTTTGTGTGGGTGTGCGAGTGTGTCTTTTCTGGCCGGATTTGTCATTGTCACACTTATTATGTGTTTTATGATCCTGCTTTCTCATCCTCAATTTGTACTGAAAATTTTGATTGTCTCAAATGCAGCATGGTAGTGTTAAAAGTGGTGCAAGCAAAAAAAAAAAAGAATTTGTACATTATTCAACAGGTGGGAACTCATGAATACTTCATGGTGCACTGTACCCGCTGAGGAGAAAATGCACAACATTTGACCGTATCAAGTTGTAAAATGACGTAATGCCAAAGATTTTGTTGAAAAATGGTAGTTGGGGAAAATGAATGGAATCGTTCGCCTTATGACGACATGCTCATAAATTGTCATTTTTTTATATAGTAACATACACGTTAACGGATTAATCAAATTGTATTTGAAAAGGTAAAAAATAAAACATCATACTACACAATTTTTTTTCTGTCCTTAAATTGTGATCTAATGTCGAGTTATGTGACTTAATGTCAACAAGACATGACTTAGAGTGTTTGTTTGCGTGCAACTTTAATCCCCAGAGTGAACAGAATGAGAAATCCGGATTAACGACCAAACACAGATTAATTTGACCATGTTGACACCAACACTCTCACATAAAAAAAAATACTTTGAAAGTGAAAGCCACATTTAACGTGTTCAATTAAGAATGTGTGACTTTGCACAGAACTTTTGTTATGCCGTGGTGTTGTTTCTGGCTCTAATTTCGAAGTGTTGACCGTGATATACTACCACAGTCAACACTAACTGATCAATTGCATTTTCTACTCTCTAACTATAGTTAATGGGTAATTGATGAAGTATATATTGGTGGGAGGATAAGTTATATTCATTATTTTGCTACTTCAATAAATGAAAAGTATATGCTGTATCTTATTCAAATTGTATTTAGATTTATTTAATTTTAACATGGAAATACTGTTAAAGATCACATCAAGACATTACGTTCAGTTTTTTGTCTAATCATTTAGCCAGTCAAAAAAATACTGTTTAAAAAAAATCTCATTTTTGTGTTTTTGGTGCATATTACATTAATTTGTTTTTAATTACTAAAATCAAATTCTTTTGCTTGATACCACAAAATACACAAATATTTTCAAATGTATTTAATTGTAATTATTTTTATTATTGGACATGTTGAAATATATTTTTAATAGTCCTACATCTGTCCAATTGTTTTCAGTTTTTTTAAATTAATTTTGAATACCTAAATTTCTACTTTTTGGTGCAAAAATGCTGATAAACAAGCAAAGAAATTACACATTTTTACACCTATTTAGTTGAATTATATTTTTAATTTGTCAAATCAAATTATTCTTTTATTTAATCTGTTAATTTACTATTACAATCATTTTGGTTAAAAAAATCCAAAATGGTCTATTTATTTTCCCATATTACTTAAAAAAAAAAATTACATGTGTTAATTTTCTTTTTTTTGGAGTTTTTTTTACACTAACACACAAGTAAAAAAATACACACTTTTTAATGGAAATCTTTTTTTTCAATTATTATTATTATTATTACATCTGCTAAATTTACTAGGTTGGACTTTTTCCCGTTAGCGATTATTGGACCGTGAGAAATAATCAAGTAACCTTTTACAAAAGTCACTTGAGTGTAGAAAGAAGCATGGGATATGGCAGGAGTGTCCAGCCATATTACATCTGGGATTGCTATAATCTGCTTAGTTCATAATGGATGCGGGAGCAAAAACTAGCCAAGGAACACTAGCAAGATGTTCTAATCGAATGGAGCAGTTCAGTATTGTTGCAAGGTGCTATTTGCTTGCACGGGGAACAACTGGAAATGACGCCTGGGTTGAGCCCGGCACAGGAGCAATCATCGTGCGCAATTAGACGTGCGCCCACCCGCCCTAACAAGCTTGTAAAAAGCTTTCGCTCCTTGATTAGTAGCAATTAAGAGGGAGCTGGGGTTCCCTAGGTGAAAAGACACAAGAGGAATATTTTATGCAGCCTGTACTGTAAGTCTCTTCTGGAAGCAGATTTGACTCGCCGAATTGTCAAGCCTAACTTCTGTACCTGCAGGCCAAATCGGAACTGCCAGCCATGTTTCCATGGTTACAGCTGCACCATGTCAAATGAAAAGAATCCTCACCATTTCTGGCACGGTAAAAGGGAAGTGAGGAATGAGCTGGCTGAAAGTTTGGAGAGAAGCTGAAAATGAGCAGCAATGAATGATCCAATCAAAGAGGCCAATCACAAACCAGGCAAGTAGTGATGCCGCTGAGACTCCAAACAACTTTGTGACTTCTGCTTCCTGTACAGTGGTTTTCCTGGTTGTCCCATTTAAAAAACTAAAGTATATTATTGACCCCCTTGCACATGGGTGAGGTCATTTCAGTACCAAAGCCCGGGTACACATTTCAAGACAATCGGGTTGTTTATGTCACAATTTTGCCCCTTCCCAACCAAAGGCGTTAAGCACCTGACTATCTTAGTTTTACAAGATTGTCCTAAAAGATTTTTCTTCTGTCCGAAGTGGATTTGTTCCAATAGCATAGTTCGCAGCGGTGGGTTCCCCATACCGCAGGAAGTACTTTCTCGTCAACTTCCAATTTTCCTGCCTCAACTCCTCTTCAGAACCACACAGAAAACATTGGTGCCAACCCGAAAATGCTTGATGACGCAAGGTTTTAGGACGTCATTGCACTACTGAAGAGAAGGCTCAACAAGTCCTTGGGTTCTTGTTGGGACTTTCCGCTTTTCCCGTCAAGGGTCAATACAGTGAATCGATCGCTGATAGGATTTGTTTGCCACAATATTTGCTGTTTTGGATTTGGGTGTAGGATTTGAGGCACTGACCGACAATTGAACCTGCACCACCTGCATAAAAGGCAGCATTATGTTCTATTATTCTACCATGCTAAGACAATCTTGCGTAATCATCTTGAAAAATGGGCTGCATTTGTGCTATCGTAGGTAACACCGGAAATACGCTTAAAGCCGAGCAACGTTCATGAGGACTACCTGGTCCTGACATGTACCAAAGAAGATCCTCTGCTTTGGGGCATCCATATGTCCATGCATTTTTTTACTTCGCTAATCCTGTTCAGGGTCATGGCGAGCTGGAGCCTATCTCAGCTGTCTTTCAAGAGAAGGAGGACCACGCCCAGTACTGGTCACCAATCAATCGCAGAGAACGAACAGACAACCATTCAAGCTTAACATTCACACCATCACAAAGTGGGAATGGTCTGAGTTACCGGGTCTCGCACCCCTGTCCAATCCCAAGACCTCTTGAAGGTCCTGTGCATCCATAAACCCGTTCACGACACCATCGTCAGAATTCTTTTAAAAAAATCACAATTCCAAAGCACAAACTTGCGTCGATTTTGTTCCAGCGACTTTGTCTTGAACTTTTGTTACATTCTCCAGACCAGACGTGCATTTCAATATGTGCTTAAGGTTGGGATTTGCTAATTATCATTCAAAATGATACTCAGTTAATGGTATGTCTATAGGGTCCCAGAAGTTTTAATCTAGGGATCAGTTGTTGTATTGCTGTGTTGCACCACCAGAGCAGGGTGGAACTTAACGCACGACTCTCCAATAAAAATTGTCACGAAGTGACCCTTTTCCATAATTAAGGGAACACGACACAGGACGAGCGCGAGCACCAAGAAGCACATCAAGGGGGCACTCGCTTCTCCGAGAGAGAACGATCTAAAATAAAATGTTGAGTAGGCTGGCAACATTGTGGGTAGATTACGCCAGTCTTTCACTGCTGTGTGGGAGAGAGAGTGAGGGAGAGAGCGAGAGCGAGAGACAAGTAAACTAGAGAGGCTGAGCTCAGTTTGCCAATAAAAGACCGCTGGAGTGTACAGACAGAGTGCATTGCTCCAGTGTTTTTTTTTTGTTTTGTTTTTTAGGGGGGGTGAATTAAATGCATTAATTTCTGCGCAGTAGCAGTTTCAGAGAAGTTAAGTATTTTTACAAGGGCACAAGGTGGACGTAGAACAAAAGCTGAAGCAACACGTGAAGTCAGCCTGCGCTCTGACGCACTTTGGTACACACCGAAAAAGTTATGGGTCATAACATTAGGTACACCTGCACAAACTCTTAGAAATCCAAATCAAAGAGGTTCTGAATATTCTGCCTTTGATTTTCAGTGAGACTAACTCGTTAAATGTGATCATTATTGCGCTGGTCGTTTGCAGTCGCAACCACTGTGCCACAGGGGATTATTAATGCCAAACGGAAAATTCTAATATTGCTGATGAGCTGTTCATTTGAATCGGGTATGCCGGAGGAAGGAAACATCTAAAATATGCAGGACCAGAGTTGATGACCCCTGAATTAATCTGCAGCCACCTGTAGCCATTCCTAAAAAAGAATCGCTTTGTTTTTAATAAAACATGCCCTAAATTTACATAACAGTCATATGGCAATTTGTGAGTCAATTGAACTAGATCAAAATAATTTTGGGGCATATACTTTTTGAGACATTTTTGCTCAATGGTCTGCTGTGACATTTCTCCAATGTGAAACAAGTGCCTTGGCTCAATGAAAGTTGTGAAACGTTGCTGTAAGCGGTACAAACGTCTATAATCAGTGGAAATAGGAAGCACTCAAGATCAGTTGAGAGTAGCATTCAAATGATGTGAAAGTGAGGAATTTCCATTTAAATCTTAATAAATTTATACAATTTTTCTAAAAATAACATACCTCATTTGACAGAGTACTGAATGTTGAATTTTGAGGAAAAGAGAAATTTAACCCATTTTGGAACAAAGCTGAAAAGTAACAAATTATGGAATGACTAGAGAGGTACGAACGATTTCTGTATTCAGTCTAGCCAAATTAATTAGCTAATACAATAATAAACATTGTTAAATTAATACCAACGTGATTGTGAATGTGACTGGTGCTATTGGCTGACAACCAGTTCAGGGTGTATCCAGCCAACTGCCCATAGTCAGCTAAGATAGGCTTAACCCCTTTGTTCAAAGCTTACCGCTTCTTCAACTTCACAAGCAAACTCAGTATTGATTCCATGTGACATGTTTATATAGGTTGATTTGTAGTCTGAATGCGTGTGACTACGCCCCCGCTTGGTCACGTGTGATGCGGTGGACTTGGCTGTCATAGGTCGGAGCAAAGTTTTGCTCATATGGGTTTAGCGTGGTTGTTACTCTGTGGGTGGCCATGGAGACGGTAACCACAGCAACAATTATAAGTTGTAATACAATAAAATAAGCATGCATATACCTCAGCCCTGGGTGATGAGAAGAGATCAGTCTTGGGTTTGACTGTCTTCCTAAAATATAAAAAAAAAACAAGGCAAATGAACTTACAACGAAGTCAAGGACATTTTGTCGAACACGAAGTGTGATTTCAAAAGTGGAACAAACACCATTTCTTGTGATAGTAACACAAGAACAAGCATGTGGGGGTGGAAGAAAAGGGCAAGCGTGCAAAGGGGAAGTAATGAGAGTCAAATTTTACATCATTTCCTCTTGAGAGACTCTTCCCTTACCACATGTTCTCGTGGTGAAACACAACATGTGCTAACTATCCAATGGCTGAATAGTCATCGCAAATACAAGAAAGTAAGCTCAATACCTAAAGCCTTATAAATGAACGACTTGTTGACCTGACTCATGTCTCTCACATTCCTTACTTTGTCATAAGACACAAAGGGAATAAATAAATAAATAAATAAATAAATAAATAAATCATGTATATTTATATATATATATATATATATATACCAATTCTACGAGTGGTGCTTCATGAGATACATGGACATGGGGGGGCTTACACTCTGCGGGTAGGCGGTCTCAGACGCCTTAGAGCTCGAGGCTGGTGTTGGCTGTCCTGCTCCGTCTGGTAGAAGAACATCCTGAGATCCTCATCCAGCAGCAACCACGTCGGTAGACCCAACAGCCTCTGCAGGAGAGAGGAGAGTTGGAATCTGATGGGAACGAGCGGGGGGTTGTGGGAGTCTTGCGAGGTGGAAGGTGCGAAGCAGGAAAAGATGGAGAATAAAAACATGTAGGTTGCAACCAAACGGGCAAGGCAAGTGAGTAGGAGAAGACGACGTGGTGTGTGCATTTGTGTGTTGTTGTGTTTTGGGCTGCACGCAACGTGTCAAAAGTCCCACAACTGCTGTCAGTCAGGCATGATGTGGGCATGGGGTACAAGGAGAGAGAAGAGAAAGAGAGATAGAGAGAGAGAGAAGAGGCGACGCCTACGTGCGCAGCTTCATCTGCAAACTGATGTTGCAGTAAACGTTCAAGTCAGTGCGGCATCCACCTACAGCATCACTCAACCCACTTATAGGTGAAGGCGCACAAGTTGGAGCGAGCGCAACAAGCCTTCTCTTTTGACTCGAAGGCCGCGATTACCTTCATGTACGTGTTCAGTTCGGGGATTCGGCTCTCCGCGATCTCCCGCTTGTTGCCGATGAACACTTTACCTGGAGACAGAGGAAATGCACTCGAGTATTGTACTTAAAGACTCATTGTACAGAAATTAGGCAGTTTGTGCATCATGATTTCATGCTTTTAATCATTTGTGAAGGTAGTGTGTCTTTAAACGAAATCAAAGCTGTTCAGAAAGCTGTTCAGAATATTGTTTTTCACAGAGGATAAAGAGTATATGACTGAGTAAAGTTAAATTGTCTGTCTACATATGTTGCTGCATCATTTTTGTTCCAAATCCATTACTTAAAGGGTTATTACATTGCAACGTCGATGCAAGTTTCCCTCGCCTGTCTATGGCATTTTGTATTGTTTACTCAAATTAAGCTCGTGGACATGTTCGTTATTACTCTTTGTTTTATGTTTAGTTTGACAGTAAAGTTCAACCGGGAGTGGCAATGAAACACCTTGAGAAATGCACATGACCTCTTTTAAGTTCGCTGTCACCATCTCACGCTTGTTACCCAAATTTTGACCCCCTCCCAAAAAATAAATCAAACCTCTGACACCACGTACCACAAAAGAAAATACTAAGCTGTCACGACCAACATTAAAATATATACCGCGTGTACTCAACAGTTTCTCCAATGAGACGCAGATTAAAATAAAGACAAAAATCTAAGGACGATACCCAGAAAAGATGAGGCGACGTCGCCTAAATTACTCCCAAGGCCATCTTAATGCTGTTATTAAATTCCATTTAGCCCACTCGTGATGACCCTCGGCCTTAATGTTCAACTCACACGCAATCAATTCCTCCTCCTCCTCCTCCTCCTCCTCCTCTCATTCACACTAAAGCAGTAAATGACTCAGCCACTCTGTGACACGAGTTCCTTTGAATCGAATCAAATTGTCTTTTCTAACCTTCATATTTGCAATGGCAGTGATTTGTTTCACAAAATCCACATAGCTGCAAAACTCAAAATTACCAGCCAAAGGAGAGTTATTCTGCTATCTAATGACTTGTTTCAAAGGACCCAAGAAGACCATATGTCTTTTTTTTTCCTGCCCCCTAGCATCCTATCATCCCATGTCTCTCCTTCGGTTTCCTTTTCCAGCTTGATGAGCTCCGCAATTAAATTCATCAGCTCTAATATTATCCTGCAGATTCCTCCGTGGGAGACACAAAAGTTTGGAGAAAAGTTGAACGCCCACCGCCAGTCCTCCCATCCAGTGTGGGAGACTGATTGAAATCATAATGTATTCCAACTACGCAAAAGATAAATGGTGATTGGCTAGTAAGCATTCAAAGCAGCATACTTTTCAAGGTTTTGCTACTTCTGAATTCACAAAAAAGGTGCAATCATATTCTAAAAGTGAAAAATCAAGAATGCAATACTGGGCTGAAATCAGAAATATGAGTCATGTTCCATTAAAACCCACACTGGCGCATAAACAGGCAAACTTTAAAATAGTGCATTAATCAATTTCCAATCATGAAAACCTAAAGACAAAAATCATATAGAGTCAAAGAAATTAGAATTTTAGCTCATATGGTCAATATAGAGATGATTTAGCGAAATGATAAATTATATCTCCAAATATGTATTAAAAAAATAAATAAAAGAAAAAAAAAAGTTTACTGTTACTCCCTGTTAAAAATACTTGAAAACCCGACTGAAGGACAGTAACGTAACACTTTTGTTACTTTCCACCCCTGATTGGTCTCATTATACAATACCACGACACTTCATGACACAGTTTATGCTTGAACAATATGTCAGCTTTTGCCAAAACACAACAGTGATTGACTTGAGTCACCACAACAGTTGATGAAATACAAACGTATGACTCACCGTCACTCTCATGTTTGTCTCCATTCGAGGCACTTTTATTGCTGTGAGTGTATTTTTGGTACAAAGCATTTAAAGCCTTCCTGTGGCGCAATCAACTGCCACACCGATCAAGCAAACAGGTGCGCTGCATTCCCAGCAGCCCGCAATCAAAGGCCAAATTATTTTGTAAGCGACTTTCTGCACACAGCAGGCACAGGAAGAGAAAAAAAAAACTTCTGGATGCCAGAATGAATAGATTTTGTGTAGCTAGCGACGGCTATGGCGGAGATGGGATTTTTAAAGCGATACCTGGAAGTGCGGGCAGCACGCAGGTGTTGGGACCAGGTCTGTCCGGGTCCTCTGGAGAGTATCTGGACTCCAGGATCTGGTGAAGGCTGAAAAACTCACGGTAGCGCCGGTAGATCAGATACTTGCTCCATCCTTTGGTTTTCACCTCAACAACAAATCTCTGCCACAGCGGATGGAAGACAAATATGGATTTCATGGTCGCTGTGAAATGTTAACGACATGCTTCGGTTTTTTTCAAACTTACAAAATAGTCGATGAAGCCTTTTTTTTCCTCAATATCCGCAACGGTCGCACTGATGGGGACGTTATTAGGCAGCTGGTCAAAGTCACTATGTTGCAGGAAACACTTAAGGTTACGATCAATGAAAGTACAGTTTATCTTTCCGTATAACACGTACTGACAGTTTGGGAAATATGACAAAAGCATAAAATGTTGAATTTTTTTATTTAATTTTTTAAAATTATTATTCTAAGTTCTATCCCTGAGTGTTAATTTGGTTATATGAAAATGAAATTGGAATGTAAGATGTAATGGAGTTCAATGAAAATGAATACAACTGACATCTAATGCACAAGTAATATGTCAGGTGGAAACTTTCTATTCCCCAAATTTGGTTCAATTCATAGCTGTGCACAAATCAGCACTTCAGTAATCTTTTTTGCATGACGGCAGTTATGTTCCAGACCACCCTCACAAAAGACAAAAATAATTGCATAATTGCAAACAAACATTTATTTTATTATTTATCTGGATTTTAAAGCTTCCTGCATATAACACAAATATATACATATGAGGTGCAGATATATTTTTTGTTCACTTGGGGTTGTTATCAGCCTTTCAACAATTGAATCCATCCATCCAACCATCGTCTGATCCGCTTATCCGCACGATTCCATTTGATTTTAAATTTGAATTGATTAATGTGTAATATGCATTGTGACAAGAAACTTTTTTTGCCAAATAATATGAAAAATATATAAAACAAATCTAGACATGGTCGAGAACAGTGAGAAAACAGAAGCGATAACATTAATACGATCTCAAAATAGATACAATGGACAAAAACATGTAAATATTATGAACATATGGCCGGACACTTGACCTCAACCAGTGAAAGGAACACATTTGTATGCTCACCTTTCAGAGCGTAGCTGCTGCGGTAGCGACATGGTCGAAGGTGTCAGATGGTGCAGATGAAAAGAAATGGTTTCAAAAGTGTCAACGACTGTGCAGTGGAAAGACGGATCAGGAAGTGAGAGTTCCCCCTGATGATGTTCCGCACATACGACTAGGGGTGGACCAGAGAGAGGCTGGCAACCAGGAAGTGATATGCGGTGATGTGTCGTCCAAACTAACAAAAAAGGGAACTTCAAGTACACTAATATAACAACTAATAACACATTGTCTTTTAGTTAACATTTTTCTATGCTGAATTGCTGATTAGAATGAAGAGAGAAAAGTTGGCTAATTTACCCTAAAAAAATTTTTAAATGGTACTTGTGCAGTATTTCATGAATTTCTAGGCCCCAAAATGTGGACACCATGTACTGCCTCAAGAAAATACTGAGTTCTCCAAGTACTCACAACATTAACCCAGCCGTCTTCAGGCAGTGGGCGGGGTACACTCTGAACTGGTTGCCAGCCAATCGCATTGCACACAAAGACGAACAACCAAACACGCTCACACTCATACCTAGGGGCAATTTAGAGTGTCCAATCAAGCTGCCATGCATGTTTTGGGAATATGGGAGGAAACCGAGTACCCCACGCAGGCACGAGAAGGCCGGAGCCCGAATTGAACCCACGACCTCCGCACTGTGAGACCATCCTGCTAACCAGTCGTCCACTGTGCCGTGTACTCAAGTGAACGAAATAACGACTGAAAATCATCTAATTCAGGGAAATGCCACATAAAAAGATCTATATCGCCAGACAACTCATGAGACTGGACAGGGAGGAAAGGGATAAGCTGGTTAAAATAGTCTGTCATTAAATTGAGCTGATGTGGATCGGGTGAGAGGGTGAGTCTCCGTTTGACCCCGCCTCCTGCCACGCTCTAGCACTGGGGGGATGGAGATGTGAGCACAGCAGAGCAGCAGTAGGCGGAGCAAACACACTAAGTCCAAATGGAACCACGACAGAAAAAACTGACACCGCCGTGAAATGGCTTCTAATCTTGTACAGAGGACACGAGATGGCGTCAAAGCACTACAGAGAGTGTCATAAAGCATCAACACAATCATGAACTCCAGAATCAGAATCAGAATGCCCTTTATTTAGTCATTGTACTCAGAGTGCAATGAGTTTAGAGAGCTCCTCTCTCTAGTGCAATATTACAAATAATTCAATTAAATATATCAATTGAATTAATTAAAGATTGAATAATTTAAAAAAATATATATATATATATGAAATTAAATAAAACACATTATGTCGCAGTTCAACAATTCAATTCTTTACTTAAATTATTCACCACGAATAAACCACGTTCAATGAGGCTCATCGATAGTATATATAATAACAAACAGCGAGCATCGAGGGTGGCCATAATTGCCCTTGCAAAAAAAATCCTGATTATCACGATGTTCATACTTGGACCTAAAATGCGTAAGACACGCTTCTTTGTCGTGACTGACTGTGAAATTGCTGTTGAATCACATGTGAAGATTAATGCAAAGTGAAGGCCAAACAGCCCAAGAGGAGTGTTTGGCTGCGTTAGTGAAAAGATGTGCACAAATACACGACACATACAACAAGTAGAGTTTCTTGGGGCTGGCAGATGCCGCTCACTGTCGATAATGGCAGTGAGTGAGTATTCACTGTCAAGGACAGCTTGTTTGTGCAGAAATGCAGAATTGTTTTGTGAAAACCTTCTCGGAGGGTAGCTGTGGATTCTGATCAGGTTGAGTTACTTTAATTCAGTGCTTCTCAAATAGTGGGGTGGCCCTCCCCCTGGGGGGATGCAATGATGAAGGGGCAGAGGGTGGCCGCGTGTAACCCTGGGGATTATGTTTTTTTCTGCCGGACTAAAATAAAGTGTAATTGCACATCCACTCCAGTAGATGGCAGCGGCGATCTCATTGCCCATTGTGCACAGCACGTATTAAATCCACCCTGTAGGTTTGTTTTGCAACGAAAATGCTATTATTTATAGTCACGGCGGAGAGTGGGTGGTGGTGGAGGGGCGTGAATTGTTTTCTCCATGCTGGGGTGGTGTAAGAGAAAATAATTGAGAAGCACTGCTTTAACTCCAGGTTGGGTTCATTATTTTAACCCAGCAAATTGGGTAGAAGATTGGATTCGTACTTTCCTTTTGGATCCTCACATGTGGGGAAAGGCGAGCCAAAGTCACTGGTGCACCTTTTAGTGGTTAATTGAACGCCACATAACACATAGGCACGAGAATCCATACAAATACATTATAAGCTTTCAATTTTTGGTGAGTGTTCAAATACGAAGAGATGCAGGGTAGGGAGCAGAAAGCAGATCTCGCACAGGGTGCCACTCAAACTAGGACAGCCATTGTTAACAATGTGTTTGAAAAGTCATTCTTCATACGTTAACATGTGTTTAAAGTGTTTTGGAGAGGAAAAAAATGACTTAGTTTGTTAATATGCACTTATTGTGCATGGATCTGGAGCTTGTTCTCCGCGATCAACTGGGCTTGTGTTACTATAGATATTGTTTGCAACTTATTATTGAATCATACAGTATAGATGTGAAATGTTCAATTTACTGTGTCATTACATAAAAAGAGGCTGGCTGCATAACAGGCCAAACAGCCAACAACTTGGTGGATTCCTTTTTAAAAAGGCGCCCACGGCCGCCCTCACATGCAAAAGCATGTGTGCATGCTAAATATAGATAGTGCCTGAGCATATTTGGCAAACAGTGGGGGCCTTCCTTTTCCCACTCAAGCTGCTTACAGTAGTTAGCTTCAGATGCTAATGAGTCAATTACAGCATTTTTTTTTGTTGCTGTTGTCTGAAATCATGGAATATGGATTGTGATTCTGTATATATGGTATTGTCTCATTTAAAAGAATAAAATGAAATTGCATTTGAATAATGACTTGATTTGTATATTTTTGAAATGATAATTCTGAGGGTGTGCCTAAAGTGTGGATACATCAGTAAAAATGGACAATTTCAAGAATTTACATTTTCAACAACATATTTTGTTCAATTTGAATGTTAGCACATGACATCTTCAAAACAATTTCCGAACATGATGCAATCATCACATATGACCGTCACTGGAATAAAATATTGACGTCAATATTTTTTATTCCAAAAGGATGCAACTGACATCCCGAAAAGTGGCACAGATCAGCCTGGAGATTTTTAGAATGGCACTTAGAATTTGAAAATTGAATGGGAGACAACTCTACAAAGTTTCATGGATATTGGTTAGGTACTAACTGAGTCATTGAGTAACCAACAACTGATAAACAAGAGATAAGCTTTAAGTGAAGCGTGTACCTTGTACGCCGTACGGTATGTTGCCATGGCAATGTCTCCTGTCTTCATAACTCACTCTGTAGCTTCTGTGTTTCCTCTGTGTGTCCATTCCTCCAGCTGACAGGATGGTGATGACGGACCTGTTGAAAGCGGAGGAGATCAAGAAAGCTCTTGATGCCTTTGCAGGTTAGATTGGTGGACAGTACTGAGAAAACATTTTTCATCTATTCTTTTTATTTGAAATATTTATCACATAAAGGGGTCCTCGAACTTGAACCGTCTATTTAAGGTCATACCATAGCATCGCAATTGGATGAAAAGTCAGGCTTTCTTCCCTTCAATGAATGAGTCATTTAGAAACTGCATTTTATCTTTACTTGGGTTGTCGTTGAGAAATATTTAAAATTGGTTTGATGATCCACAACAATGTGATAGGCAAGTCAATACATTTAAATTCGATTTAATAGAGATTTAGGTTTATATTGAACTTAAATGTAACAATACATTTGAAGTGAATAATTATTTGGGGTCATGTTTATATATCTATTTGAGCACAGTGTGCATAAAGTTACAGTGGTTTAAATTAATGTAAAATATTTAGCAAGTATTTTTTTCAGGTTGAATTTGGTGTAAAAAGTTTTATAACCACAAATCTCAAACATATGTATGGCATAAATGTACAAAAACTACGGCTGTCGAAATGAAATTTCTCAAATCACGTCAATGTAGTTTCTTGCTGCCAAAATGGCCACAAATGTTTTTGTTTTGTTGGAGAGGAAATATCACTCTAATTATTCCCGATAGCTCAGCATAATCAGAAGGATAATCTTATCGAGATGGCCAATCATCAGGACTTTGGTGATTTTGATCAGCAGAGATGAAACATGCTCAAATTCGCCTCAATTATCGGAATATGTGTAGTCCGCTTAATGCTCTTAATGGGCTCAGTGGCCTACTTGTTTGTTTTGCGGAGTAGCAGAGACGTTCGACCCTAAAAAGTTTTTCGACCTGGTGGGAATGACGGCAATGTCAGCCGAGAGCGTCAAGCAGGTTTTCCGGGTCCTGGATGTGGACGGAAGCGGCTTCATAGAAGAAGAGGAACTCAAGTGAGGCAAAACAATTAGAAAATTTCTGCCAGGTGTTTTTATAAAAGCCGCAGAGAAATATTCAATCTTACGCAGGTTCGTGCTGAAGGGCTTCTCCAAGGACGGCAGAGACTTGACAGACGATGAGACAAGAGTGTTTCTCAAAGCTGGGGACAAAGACGGTGACGGCAAGATCGGCATTGATGGTGAGAGAAGAGCGGAAGCTTTGTATTGGCAATCTTTTACTGTCAGGATGAGAATGTACAGAGGGTTAAGTTAATAACATCAAACATAAAATAGTAAGTTTTAACAATAGAAACAATGCCATGTCAGTTTGGAAATATTGAAACCTGATCAAAGTACAAGTCTACCAAGAAACTAAAACGTAATAAATGTAAAAGAGGATCAGGATAAGTTGTTGTTTTTTTTTTTTTTAATTGCATTATTTCGATTTGTTTTTATCTGTTATGGATAATTAATAAAATAATTGTAGGGTAAAATATATGGAATGAATATTGTAAATATATAAATAAATAAATATATATATATATATATATATTTTTTTTTTAATATATATATTTATATATATTTATATATATTTATATATTATATATATATATATATTAGTGCAGTCAAGCAATTATTTTTTTAAACTAATTAATCACAAAAATTTCCATTATTAATTGCGATTAATCCAATTTTTCACCTACTACTATTTTTTGTGAAGCTTATAACAGATATTTAGGTTAATAATATCTTAGAATTTAAGCAAAATCACTCAATATGAAGTATATTTCATTCAAAGACTGTTCTAATTGCTTTTTTGATTCTTGAGTACGATCTAAACTGAGACATCTTTCCAGGCATTTTCCTTAGAAACATTTCTCAAAATTGCCCACAAGCACCAACACTCCAACAGTGTTGGTTTGCAAGGCTCAGTGTTAACTTGTGCAGGGTGATTCGTTCTGAGATGATGTGGTAAAGATGTAAAGCAAATATGATACAATATTTAAAAAGTATGCAAATTATTTTTGAAGTAAATAATAAAATAAAAAAAATGTAACTTTTCAATTAATGCAACCCGGATGTTTATCATTAAGATTTAGAATTTGCTAACTCTATTTTTATCTGTTCCAATTCTAACATGTAGGGGTCTGTCCGTTATTGCGCTCAGTATTTTATTTATTTGTTTTTGCATCTGCATGTCAGTGAATGTTATTTATTAGCCTACCTTTGTTTCTCAATATTGCTCGCTTTGATGGATGTTTGTTTGAACGTAGGAACACTGCACTAAACTTATAGTGACAGTAAATGGGTGGCAGCCATAAACTTTTAAATTACTCGACTGCAAAATAACAAAAATGGAGCTAGCCCACTATCATCCGCAGTGTCTCCATTGTGTTCCACTTCGGAGGTTCCCCTGTATTTTGCCCATCCCGTACTCAAATTTGTCTCATTCATTTTCTTCCTCACCAGAGTTCGAAGCGATGGTGCACGAGTAGGAGACAGAAGAACTTCCCCCTCCTCCTCCTCCACTTCCCTGAATTCATTGTTTGCACCTTCCACCATCAAACTTCTTCCACTTCTCCGAGGGGAACCCACGCATGGAGTCGAACTGGCCTGACCGCTCACCCACGACAAGGGGCAGAGTCTTTCAGGAGGTGTTACCAGATTTGAGTTTATTGTTTTTGTTCTGTATCAAATGTACTTCTGTATCGGGTCACAATCATTCTTGATGAGCTCATAAAGGTAGCTCGGTGCTAGTGCTGTTGTATTCGAAATGATTATTTTTCACATTTGTTAATTTTATGGTTTGGTCACATGCCAGTGCACCTCCATCCTCCCCCTCTCCACCACAAACACCCCCTCATCCACCTCTAAATGACACAACTAAGAAATGTAAGAAGACAGTAATAAATGAGTTATTGAGTAATGGATATTTCTTTTACTTGTTGTTATATTCAAAACAAACCTGGTGAATATTAAAATACACAAGCAGCATTGAAATAATACAGGAGTATCAACACTGTCCTAGGTGTGAAGGTTCTAAAATTCTAAATTAGCATTGAATCAATCACGTCATGTCTGATATGTGGACAGCAGTTGTTTAAAAAATGGGAAAAAAAGTGAGAAAAAAAGTGATTTCTATCTGAGTAAATATTTAACTAAATGTGTCACAATTTTGCCTCATCATTGCCACCTCTCGTACAAATCCCCGAGGCTGGCCTGGTGCAATTAATGGATGTGAGGGGCGGATCGGTCATCAGTCTTGGTGGGGCGAAGCTTCACGGTGGCGAACGGGTTAGTGCCTCTGAAATGAGAGGATGATGGAAAATGTCACACAATCCCTCCCAGCATTTGCTATTGTCTATGTATACACACACAAACCCACACGCAAAGACACACACACCTGGTTGGAAACGTAACACCATGCACATAGTTGGCATGCCAACTCCAGAGGTCCGCTTTGTTTCAGAATAAACTTGGTGCAGTGTGTGTGAAAACACTCTTAAATAATGCCATTTTAGAAACCTCAAAGAAACAGTATTTGCTTTTTCCAGAAACCATTTGGCAACGTGCACATCTGCTAATTCCGACACACACAAGAATTGGGACACCAGGCTATCAAACAAACACGACGTGAACACATATGACCTTTCTTTGTGGACCAGAAAAAAACCTTCCCCAAAGTGCCGAAAGCATCCAACCATCCCAAATCATTCAATGACTTGTCAAGATGAAGATTTAAAATTCACTTAGACCAAAGATGACAAAGAGCCTCGAATAAGAGGTATGTCCCCAGACTTCTTTTTCTATGTAGTGTGTTATTGAAGCAGGTTTCGCACATACTGACTAAAGGGGCTAATTCAACCCTGACTTTCCTTAGATTGATTATATTATGGTGGGGGGTGTTAAGTGATTTTATTTTCTCTCTCCATACAGTGTAAACGTTGAACAGAAGGTTATATTTGGGATTAAAAAAAAATCACAGTCGAACTCCGCCAAAGACAGAACATGGAGGTTCATCTTGACTCGTATGATTTTTGCCACATTAATCTAGGACTCATTTGAAACTTGAAGGTTAACACTCAAGACCGACTTATGAATTGCACATAAGTGACTTTCTCCTACCTTGGCGTGTTTCATAGTTTAAAACTCTGTTAAGATGTTAGAAATTGTTGTGTGACCCGTTTGCAACGCTAGAAGGAGTCAAATGTAGCAATGCATTGTCGATTGATTTACCTCGGAAATAAAGGGTTCTCAGGTGGGCCGTTGGGTGATAAAGCCTAGAAAAAAAGATTCAATCACTTTTTTGGGGGAAGATGATGTTCAGCATTGATGATTTCACCGTCCTCTAGTACCTGTGCATCAGTAGCGGGAGAAACCGGCCGCAAATCCACAGATCCCCGTCGGAGATTCAGGTTCTTGGGAGGAGGAGGAGGAGGTGGAGGAGGCGGTACCTCAGGTACATTCTTCGTCTGAATCGTTTTTGTCTCTACCACCAGTTCCGCCTTCTTTTCAGGGAGCGGAGAGACAGGCCGGAAGTCTCCAGACACCCTGCGGTTGGGCGTTGCTGGCGGTGGGACATCGCCATAGCTCCTGCTCTCTGATTGGTCATTTTGGGTGTCGCCAGGGTCTAGCAAGTTGTTCATGCTGTTACTTCGGAGAGAATCGCCACTGAAAAGTAAGGAGAATATCAGATGTGTGGACAGCAGAGAGTGAGGGGAAAAGGGTGCACAAATGATGTCACCTGTCGAAATCATCTATGGGACCCACATAAGCAGCAGGAAACCAGCCCTGCCTGGAGAAGGTCAAACGATTGAATTAGATCATTCCTTTAAAACTGTCACATTCCCAGCCAGGAAAAACATACCTTAAGCTGCTGTCGGTGCGACCGTACAGCCAGCCGTTGCGCGGTTCCTGGACCAGCACAGTGACCGTCTCCCCCCGGTTGAAAGGCAGCAGCTTGGGGTTGGAAGAGGTGGGGTGAGACACCAGGGCCTTCATGGGACGCCCTCCACCCAGACCCAGAGATTCGCCCACCGAGCTGGAGCGAGAGCGGCTGGGGAGGGGTGATGGTGCTGAGTTTGGGGGGGTGTGTAAGAGAAACATTTACTTTGTAAGTTATTCCCATGGTATTAACCAGTACACAAGCTCACACTTGTAAATATATTAGTGGATATTGCCACAGGAGAAACCTTTGTGCACACTTTTAACCAGCAGGGGGCAGCAGTGCACTTACTGTCTCAACAATGAGAGAAATTACAAAACAATATTCCCAACTTTTTACATCAACTACCATCTAAAAAATACTTCACTTATCCAAGCATAACCATAAGGAGACAATTTAAAATAACTAATGAAATTAATTAATATAAAAAAAACAAAAAAAAAAACAAGACAGGTTGTATTCCTGAAAAGCATATCTTCTGTCGGCCACTAAGATTATGCAGTTTGGAGAGTGGGGTTAAATACATGAAAATAAAACAACATATATGTTCTAAACAACTAACGAGTTGGATGCCCACCTCGCGAGGGCACCTTGCCCAGCGCCTGTTGCTCTCGCCTTGCCCAGGACATGTCATCGTCTCTGGCTACCGTCTGCAGCAGGGAACTCACGGACCCTCGTAGCTGCAGAGACATGGAAGGGGATACCACACAGTTAAGTCGGCCACCTTCCATCTTCTTTTTATTATTATCAGGTAGCGCACCCTTTACAGGGCTACATTGAATGGAAAATTATCCAATTCAAGTCAATTGGTGTTAAAATGAATATTCATTTGCTATGTATAATGTTCGTCTATCTATGTCAGCGACATATAGTGACAGGCATAGATGCTGTTCTGCTACATGGCAGAAGGTTAACCTGTTCATCCACCTGTTGCCATTCATGCAACAGATTAATAGCTTTGTGTTCAACTCGGCAGATCCAGAGTCAGGAAATTTGCAAGTAAATTGACACAAGCGTCACTTGACTGAACTGAGAACAACTCGTACCTGTGCCTCTTGGTCCAAATTCGTGGGAGTTCGAGAGCCAGAACTTCGGGTCTCGTTGACTTTCTCCTTCCATCCCTCTGCTTTATGCTGGAGAGCCATGCCTGTCTGAATACAGATAAGAAAGGTGACCACCTCATTAAATCTGGGCCTGATGAAAACAGCGATAAACACAAAAAAGCCCGGCAGCTGTTTGCTTATTAAGACCATGCCCTTGCTTGTTTGTGACTTTGACAAATAGTTTCTTAAGACGCATTAGATTAGTTTTTGCATCGCTTGTGAGAACATTACAACTTCTTTTTACAACAAAGTTGAATCTTGTGTGTGTATGTGTGTGCTTATACCTTGTTAACAAGGTAGAGAAGGGACTGGGTCAAACCGCAGTGTTTCTCTGCCAAGAAACGATATCTCCTCTCCTCCTCCTTCAGAATCTCCTGCTGGCTCTGTTTCAAGTACTGCATGTAGTCGCTGCTCTCCTAGTAACACATAAAATACACACAGCTGGTGTTTCTGCTCCTATAATTGGTTTCCTCTTCATGAACAAAATGCAGTTGTTACCAGAGAGTCTCTGAAGGCTCCCCGTCTTAGCTGTTTCTCCAAAGCCTCGGCCTGGTTCCTCACCTCCAGTTCATACACTCGCCGGCTACCCTGCAAGCAAAAATAAAACACAATGTGACCCTCAGCTAAACACATTTTCACTTTTACACCAAACCATTTTCGAGCCTCACGTCGATGTACTCCTCATCCAACTTGACGTTCTTCTCCATGGCTTGTAACACCTCCACCTGGAACCATCGGAACTGCAGCGGGGAGAACAATGGAAACTGTAGTACATCATCAGGTTTAATGATATTTCATATGCTATTAGGACCCAAGTGTCGTTTTAAGAATGTGAACATGTATTATGTGTACTGACCACTCCCTCCATCTCAGCAGTGAGTCTCCGTTGTGTTTCAGAAATCTGAATCAGGACATCCCCTGAAACAGGACCACAGTTACGACATGTTATGACATCAGATCAAACCATTTTCCATTGGGCTTGCCCTCATTATGGTCACAGGTGAGCTGGAGCATATCGCTGACATCGAGTGGGAACCTTGTCCCTCAAAAATTTTCATGAGACCCAAAAACTGCATGTTTGTTCAACTATTAATCATCTATCATATTAAGCATATTCAAACAAGGCATATGTTGAAATAGCTAGGATTGTATTGTTGTCAATGTTTTATGTTATGTGTTATGTTGTACTATTGTCATTTTATGACAAAGGGTCTGGAAAGCGCTTTGTCACAGCTACAGCTAGGGTGGAAGCGCTACTACATAAAAAAAAAAATAATAATGCACTTTATTGCATCGTATTGTATCAAAGACAGAAAGCCATTTACACTTTAGATAGGTCAATAATTGGTCAAAATATCACAAACAACCAATAGGATAGATTTTTGAAAAAAAAATGTGAAATGTACCAAATTGTGGCTAATTAGGTTTCGGCAGTCGCCATCAATATCCCGGCTGACTTGGTGGACACCAACGGTGAGGGATGCCAGCAAACTAAAGAAGTCTTATTTGGCAGCTGATGGGTACCGTACCGGTCGGCCAAGCGGAATGCAGCCTTGGTGGTCACCGAGGCAAAAACTCGGGCACGGGAGGAGTTAGGCGAGGCCATGGAGAAAAACTTGTGGACGGCTTCAAAGAAATTCTGGTCCATCATCTGGCATCTCAACACTGTATATAATGGGGATGGGGTGCTGCTGACATCAACACGGGATGTAGAGAATACGTCGAAGAACTAAATTCCACCACATGCCTGCCCATGAGGAAGCAGAGTCTGCGGTCTCTGAGGCGGGCTTATCAATCTATGGGGTTAAGATCACAGAGGTGATTAAAAAGCTTCTCGCGGGCAAGGCCCAGAGTTACTGAAGGCTTGGAATGTTGTGGGGGTTGTCATGGTTGTCACGCCTTGGCAACATTGTACCATTGTGATAGTGCTTCTGAATTGACTGCCTCCCAGCTCCCGAGGAGAAGCTGGAAGATGTAGCTGGGGAAAAGAATGGATGAAGGGAATGGATGGACGGATGGTAGCCAACCGAATAGTAAATTGAACCCATCGAAAGCAATGTGCTGCTGGGGCGGTAGATTGGGACGGACTGAGCGAGCACATTAAAAAAAAAAAAAAAAAAATGCTCCCCTCATCAATAATTTAGCATACGTCACTCAATAGGACCACTCATCAAGCCACGGTGCGTTGACCTTCTCAAGTTATCAAAAGTAGCACAAGCACGTGCGCTCTCATCAACAGAACCAAACCACGTGGGACTGAATACAACGACAGGTCCGGTTCTCAGAGTGAAAGTGACACTAGTGGAAAATTATGGAGGGCACTCATCCGCTCACAAAAGCGTCGTCACGACAAAAACAGTTATCACTTTGAAAAGGATTTATTTTTTGTTTTTTACAACCATTATAACTTACCAAGAGAGCGTGAAGAAAGCGTGTGAATGGCCTGGTCACCCATTTTGGCTACAGCACTAAAGTAGGCTTCGCTACAAACAGCTAATGCTGTAAAAACACACAGAAAACAGAAAACTGACACCATGTTGGACACAGATTCTTACTTCAAAATACAAATGTATAACTTGTACTAATAACCAGTACTCCACTATTCTACACACTACACTTTTAAAACTGCTGGGTAAAAGCAATTAGGTTAAATAGCAAACCCAGCATTGGGTCCAAAAAGAGACAAGCTAATGCTGGGTTATCTATACCAATCACATTGGATCAAGATTTTGAAGAAGCAAATTTTCCCTGTCACAGATTGCCACAGTGAGTCACTTGCATGAAATTGGTATTGATATAGTTTTTAGACATTTCTGACACAACATACCCAATTTTATCTCAGTTTAGGAAATCTACATATGGTGCAAAGCATAAAGGTCCGTGAAATATCTGTCCTACCATGAATAGTATGGGACCACTGTCATAAAAGTTACCATTCACCCTGACAATCCCAATTCAGAAGCGTGAGCCAATGAGCCATCCAGCCACCATGTTTTTGAAAATATTGTATTCAATTTACTTAACTACAAAAATGGGACCTAAATCCAATTATCAATCCAGTCTCTTGAGACACAATAATTCAATCAACCCTGGTTAAAAGTAACCCAATCTGCTCAAAATTCACAGCTACCCAACGAGTGGGTTAGGAAAAGAACCCAGCATTATTTTAGTGCATATAAAAACACAACAGAAGTGTTTTAAATTTGTGGGATAAATGCATAGAATAATATATATTGATAAAAATATATTTTAACATTTTCTCCTCTGTTCCAGTCATTTGTTCAACCTCACTCACACACACACAAACCCTGGAAAGCTTTGACGTAGCTGTTCCCCAACGCAACAAGCTTCTGAAGGCCCGGGTTGAAATGTTCCATCAGGTTCTGCGGTTACACAAAAAAAAAAAAAAAAAAAAGCAAAAACATACGTGAGTTCTGCGCTTAAGTTGAAAGCCAAAAATGTGATGGAGAAAGAAATCAAAGTTGCTACTCACGGAATAGACAGATAAGGTTGATCTGTGCAGCTGGTCACTGCTTGTTCCTGACATGGTGCCCGACGGGAGTGCAAATATGAAATTCAAATATGTAACAGCTTCAAGAGAGGACAGTGGGGACAGAACAAGTTCGTAGAGTCTGCACACCCATTCAAACTTGCGCACTTCCTTGGGGTCTCAGCGTCCTCAAGTACTGAAAGTCACCTTCTCATCAATTCTACTCGCCTCCGAATTGCCCAAAAAAACAGAACATCTGTCTGCTGACACACTCAAAACTTTTTTAAACCTCTTTTTCTGCCCTTGACCAGATCCTCTTGCGATGAAAATTCAGCACAGCCTGTGGATTAGAGCGGACAAACGGTCGAGGGCGAGAGAAAAGGGAGCAGCTGCCATGGATATGTGCTGCCAGGTGAATTATTGATTAGCATGCCTGAAAGGAAAGGAGGCAGAGGACAGCCAGCAGACCAATGAGCTGTAACGCAGACTCATTAAGTTTTATGATGAAAACAACTGGCTCTATTCTACCCATAAAAAATGATAGTAATCGTGCTTAAAGAGAAACTGCGGGCCTTTAAATAAACTTTTCAGCTAACATGCTTAACCCCAAAAAAATGTTGCTGTACATGACTCAGCATTAGTCCTGCAGTAAGGGTTGGGGGCAGCATTTTCATGAGGGAGGGCCCTCAAACAGGCAAATCCAACCATCCATTTTCTTTGTATTGTGCTTGCCCCCATTAGGGTCAGGGGTGAAACTTTTACTACTCTCAGGAAGATGCAGAAGCTAATATGGTCGCACTAGTAATGTAATTGAAAAAAAAAAGAGAGAGGAAGAAAGAAAATTGTGGAAAAAAATGCACAACACTATATGATTCCTTTAAAGGGACAATGTGTAGAATTATGAGCCAACTAGTGGTGAACGAACAGATTGCAAAGACCCAAGTTCAAAGCCGGTGCATTTTGAAGCACGTGCATTAGAGTCCCTCAGAGAGATGACACTTTGCAAGCATACCACTAATTTCTTCAGCAGAGGTGCAAGCAAATTGTCATCAACGACTTTGAATATTTCCTCAAGTGCCAAAGTAAGTGCATTGTATTTTTTGCACATGCTGTCGTCATTGATCCAACAAATTTGTGTTCAGGTGTCTCCATCAGGTTTCTGTAGCAAAAAGATGGCGGCGAGACATGACGGCATCCTGTACAGTGAGGCGCCACCCACGGAATATAATTAGAAATTATGAGACCTAAAAATGTAGGTTGATGTGATAGGACATATTGTTTAATTGAAATTAGTAGTGTTTTGAAAATAAATGAACTTTGAAAAATGGAAACATTCTACACACTATCCCTTTAAGAAAAATCAAAATCCTATAAAAAGACTAAATGCAGATATTCAATAAAACATGAACTCATTTTCAGTTGCTTTACTTTAATTACATCAAATCCAAAATACAGTTCACTATATTGATGAAAGATGCACACTTTTATTCCACCAACAACAACTGTGATTGACTGTGCCGCAGTGCACAAAGGGATTACTTTGTTTTGGAAAAACTGGAAATCCCGGACTGAAACCTATCAAAAACTTTTTCAGTGAAACACAATGGCCTGTTGATCCGATATTTTCTCTATGTGGAAATATAAAAATGGATGCTTTAAATTTTAAGCTCTGAACAGCTACATGTCAAGGAAATTATTGTTAAATGAATGTTAGTGGTTTGAACAAATTACGTGGAACTGACGTTAACCTGTCGCAGCCGCAAATGATGCTTATTGTGGTTTGTGTGTTTTGGCGACCAGGGGGCAGTACACTACAGACATACAAACACAAACAAAGTTGCACAAGTGCTCAGTAAGCAGCAGGAATTTGTTATTGCTTTTCAGAGAGGACAACAAAAAATTCCCGTGAGCATTGTTGTATTGTCTGTTTATATGTGTGGCTGTGCTATTTGTGTTCAAATATCTGCTGCTTAGAGTAAATTACAACACAGCAAGATTGGCGCTAGTTTTGTTACCCTGGCTATAGCATTTGGCATCGTGTTAGCAGGAAGCTGGCGGGCTTTCTGAAGGCAAATTAACGTGGTTTTTTTAAAGACCCGTCTGTTTAGTATGACAGTAAATTTTGACAGGGAGAGGCAATAAACAGCTCGAAGCCTCTTTTTTTTCCGAAGAATTCTTTGCAATCTGCCAAACTGCTGCAAATTGCATAAACAAATCAAATCATTTGGGTGTGATGGCTGGCCACAGCAGGAGTTTACACGTCCTTCAGTTGGCCGATGTCGTCGTATATTACCTCGTCACCCCCGCTCTCACTCTGCTTCTCCATACAACGACTCACGGCATCCAGCACGGTTTTCAAGCGCCGATCGAGGGCGGCAAGGTGGGGCTCTGTCAGCAGCGGGGCCACGCTGTGCAGCGGGTCGCGGGAAAGTGAGGCCCGCATGACGTCGCTGAGGCGATACTGCGGCAGGGACAAAAGGCGCAGGCGTAGCAAGGTGGAACGACGGATTCTAGAAGAAGAGCAAGAGGATGAGGGAGAAGCGGAAACTGGGGTCAGGATCTTCTACAGCAGTACTTCCCAACCGTTAGAACCCATCTGTGCCGTGGGAAATCTTTTCTCATGTAATTTTCACCAAAAATCAGCAATTATTTATCTACCAATGCCAACATTGTATTGTGACAAGCAGAACAATTTAATTTTTTTACTCTGCAAATTGACACAAGCACATTCCAACAAAGCTTCAAACCCAGCTCATATGAAATGATTATTTTGAAATTTGAAAAAATTGAGGATTAATCAACATCTCTGAACAGATGGTGATGAACATTCGATGTTCACCTGTAATTCAACAGTCTGTTGCAAAGCAGAGATGAAAGAGAGCAATTATAGCAAAAAATAAATCCTACTATTTTGTATATTCGTACCTGCAACATTGCTCTAATGGCACCAAGATGGATGGCTCGTCTTTGGAGTGGCGACCGAATCTGCATTGAGAACACAGTGACAGCATAAAGTCGAGTGGACGAACAGCAACGGAAATGTTCGAAATACTGTGCTCACGCCCGGCCGTTGTCCAGGTGCAGCAGGAAAGTGTCATTGCCGAACTTCTCAAACGTTTCGTAGTGGTGTCTGTCCATGTTGCCTAGGGGATGAGGAAGAAGAGCAGGACTTAACAAGGCCCACTACCCGTTGTTTAAGATGAACCATTCACCATCTTGAACAAGTATCACACTTAGACCACGCCACTAACAAACCGTGGATTGATGAAAAGACAAATTTAAGGCCTAGTGAACTTGTGGAGAGAAAGGAAATATGGAAGAGCAGGAATAAATCCAGGTAGATGGCAAAAAAAACAGAATGTTCCCAGTTTTCTTGCAACCTGTAAAGTTGCAAAGGTCTAATACTCCAGCCACAGATGACGGATGATCCGACAAAGGGAGCAATGTGTTATCAATCATTAATTGAATGAGTAATAATTTGACATTTCAGATTTAAATACATGACATTCCGGTAAGAAGTATGGTGTTTTCTCTGCTGGTTCACAATAAATCAAATCAAATGGTCGTCAGTTATCACTTTGACAAGACAACCTTTTTAATGACAAAAGCAACATGGACGAACATATTCTAAAGAGCAAGTATGCCAACACCAGATGATAGATATAATTGATTCTGAATACATATATAAAAATTGGATTTCAGTTGAACAATTCAATGTTCTATTACAAGCCACTGTAAAAGTCTATAGTTTTCCACTTTGTTCTGTATAAATGGCACAAACAAAGTAACACAGGTGCTAAGTTCTCCACCTGAAACTGACTTCTCCCACTGCATTCACTCTAAAAACAGTGTGGTCAAAAATAAGCAAAGATGAGCAGCCTATTTTGGTGGTCCGTCCTCCATCCTCGGCACCCCTCCGTCATCGACCCCCCCACAACAGCGTTGCAAGATTTCCCACTTCCATCCTAGCTTATTCCGTCCTTTTTCCAAAAACTTCTCGTCTTCCATTCCTAAAATGGATGACTGTCTGACCGTTCCGTCTCAGGGACGGACGGAATGCCCATCTCTGAAAATAACCCAATTATGTGTCAAAAGGGACTGACCCCAATTGGGTAAATTAGACCAAATTTTGGGGGTTATTGATTTAAACCACATAGTTGGTCACATTTTTTCTCTGAAAACATCTATGGCTAAAAAACCTGGGTGAATTTGACCCAACTATTCGGCTTAAATAAGTCACCACAAATTTGGGTTAAAATTACACAAGTGGGGTTGGTCCCACTTTGACACATAGTTGGATTATTTTAGTGTTGGCTATTGGGTAAAATAAATAACCCAAAAAGTTGTGTTAATTTACCAAAGTGGGGTTCGTCTCTTTTTTTATTTGGGTTAAATAAGACACCCAAATTAGTAATTTACCCAAGTGGGTTAGGTCCCCTTTTGACCAGTTCAAACTGTTTTTAGAGTGTTGTGCTGAAATAGGTATTTAGATAAATGCTCCTGTCTACTGTTCCTCCTCAGACGCAGCGCTAACATGGGATCCCTGAGTAAAAGGGTAGTCGCAATCCTAAACATCACAAAGCCTACTCACAAGCCGAACCTTCCGTAAACAACACAAGGAAGGGTCTAACTCGCTAGGCAGCGTAATTGTTGTGACAATGCTAAAGTCATCCCGTCCCTCCTCCCCAGTGTCCAAGTCCTCCACATAAATCGGACAATGAAAAACTTGATCGGCTTTACAGGGACGCGGGAAGTGTGCGTCTTTCACTTGTGCGCTGATGCAAATGAGAGGCATGGTGCAGGGCTGTGGAGAGAGTGACATTTGTAAGGCCGCCTGGTACGCATTCCACAATGCTCCTCTTAGTTCCAGGTCACACAAGTCCACTATATCTTTAGGGCGTGGGGTGAATAATGGATCGTCCCGAATCTGGAAGGATGAAAAGAATGTGTTCAAATGGATTCCTTATATTTATTAGAAAAATATACAGGTTAATTTAAATCAATTAGAATATCACAGAGAAGATTGTTTATTTCAGTCGATCAATTAAAAAAAAATGAAACTCATAAACTCGTATATGAATACGTATATACATACTCTGGTGACTAATTCAAAAATTTAAAATGACTTTTTCGTGTAAAATTTGTGAGCTTTTACCACCAATAACACGGGATCAATCTGGAAAAAAAAGAGCGTAGGATTTTTATGCTGTTTTCAAAATTGCAGTCAGTTTTTTTTCCTAGCACGTCAAGTTTTTTTTCTCCACAGTCAATCACAGGGCACACAAATACAAATACCATCCAAGCTCACAATCTCACTTAGGGACAATTTGGAGTGTTCAGTCAACCAACCATGCATCTTTTTTGGAGTGTGGCAGGAAACTGACATACCCAGAGGAAAACCACGCATGCAAACTCCACACACGAAGGCCTTATTCGAACCCACAACTTCTGCTAACCAGTCGACCAGCACTATCAATATTGGCAATTAAGAAGATTAGTGGTAGCTTTTCGCTTAAACGTATAACCATGGGCATACCGTTCTTAATTCTATTTCGTTTCAGATTTATTTATTTTTTTTTAGTTTTAAAAGCTCGTAACTCTTCCATCTTAGTGTATTGTTTATACACATACACATTTCATTTTATAAAGAAAATGTGGATCATAAAGCTCAAAACCTTGATGTGATGGAGAAAAACTGAAATCAGTTTCAGATTCTGCACCCAAAAATCAATTAAAACAGCAGTCAGACTCAACTAAAATTGTGTTGCCCAGTGAGAAGTATTACCTCAATTTGCAGAGCGATATCACTGATGGACTTATGATGGACTTGAGCGGCCTTTCTCCTCAGTGCCACCAGAAAGCCCTTGGCATTGGCGAAAGCAGACAGTCGATAGGCAGCTCGGGGTGCCAAATTATTGTCCCGCCACAGATAAGAGCTGAGCAACTCCGCCCGTCTCTGCAAACGCGACAGTGCAGTGAGCGTAGGGAGGGACAGAAAGGTCGCCGTTATGTATCGAAGTGGCTGTTGCAGCCGAGAGAGTAGCAAGGACACTGAGTCGCTCAGCTCATGCCACTCGGCCAGGAGGAAGTCATAAAGTGGACTCTGGAAAACAGCTCCGGCGTTTCTTGATCGGATTTCATTTTGGTGTGTGAGGTAATCCTGCAGCGCATGCAGACGCTCTCTAGCCTGGCTAAGTTCGGGCAGCGTCGCCAACGCGCTGCGAGAACATGCGGCAAGCCCTTGAGGAGTCTGGGATGCCTGGAGCATTTTGTTCAGATTATGACTGTTGAGTGATACTATTTCAGCTTCCACATCAGCGCTGAAACCCAACAGGAGAGTCTCGCTGATGTCCACCGCACGCAGCTGTCGATCCAGTACAGGTCGGACTTTGGTCAAATCTAAGGGCATGAAACAGTAGAAATTATTTTCAATCATCGATGTCATTTTATTTTTCTACGTGCGAAAGGGGCGGGGGGGACAGAAACTGCAGAACAGAAATTGTGTATGCTAGTTGCAAATGCTATCAAGCAAAACATTCCTCTACTTGAGTTGAAAGAACAATTGCAAACTGTGTCACGGTACCACGGTTCTCATTGCTGATGATGACATTGGTGAGCATGTGCGGTCCGCTGGCCAGAGGTGGCGTTGTGCTGAAGCAAATTTCTGCAGTATTTTTCACCACGTCTGAATCTGCAGACTGCAGAACATGGCCGCCATGCACAAAGTTGACTAGAAATGAAACAAACATGCAAACCATCACAGTGAATGTACTTAGGCACATCTTGTATTGAGGGGTCACCAGTGACATATTTCATAATTCATACCCTGCTTAAATACTCTCAGAGTCATTCTACTGAATTTGTTTCACTTATGCACGCTACTGAAATGCTCAGACACAAATTTTAGATTTTTCTTGTTCCAGTCATATACACTGATGAAACTCCCCTCACACAATCCTGAAATTTATTCCACCCACATAGAGTACTGAAACACTATCAAATCACATACAACCGTTTACCTGCAATGTATTGTAAAGCTTTAGTCGTGTCGTGGCACAGACTGGCAGAAGAAATGAGTGCATCCACCAAAGCTAGAATATCTGACTGGCCCCTTCATGCAGAAATAAGTGAAAAAAAAAAAACAATAAATCTTGAAGATTTCTACATTTTCAAATGCAATGTAACGCCACAACACATTTTGAGTTCTCACCAGCTGTAGATTCTGGGCTGACCCAAGTATTTGTAGGCCTCCCTCTGTAGCAACACAGAATGGAAAGTTGCGAAGCGCAGAAGGAGATCTGTGTTGTCATCCACACTTTTCGAGTGATGCTGAACGACGGAGGACAAATACTGCACGGTGCAGCTCAATTCCTCTTTCACGTTCCAGGAGGATTCACAAATCAGAGGCAGGCCACGCATTCGCACGGATGCTGGATTAAATTGACATCAGGGCCATAATCATTATTACAGCATGCGCAAATAGCTTTTTAAAAAAAACAAAAAGGTGAAAATCTATACACAGAGGAACAAGAACCTTTACACCGCCTGACAATTTATGTTAAGATGTGCAGACACATTCTTTAATCAGCAGCAAAAACCTGCTAATCCGATGTCTGAAAAATTATTCTCGCGAATATTCTGTGATGTATTGTGTTTTGAATTTTTTTTTTCATCCCTTATCTGTGGGAAAACAGTCAGGCTGGCAATCATAATTGTTAAGCCTGTTTCATATTTATGATTGCAAATCCTCAACGTCCAGGTCACACCAAATTTGTCACGTGAAACTGAAGAATAAGAAGCATCCTGATGCTGCCGCTGTTGCTGCACACAAATTGACGAGTGACCGGTTGTGTAGAGGATTTGTATAACAAGTCATTTTTCACAATCAATATGACAAGAAGCACTTACAATTGCAAATCTTTACCATCTAAGGCAGGGGTGGGCAAAAATTTGTATTGGCGGGCCACAATGGGTTCTAAAATTTGACATAGGGGCCGGACCAGGAGCAGACGGATGGAGTGTTTTGGTAACCTCACCTCATCGGAGAAAGAAAATACATTTAATTTGAAATGAAAATGAACAAAAGCATTACAACAAAATATATCGTTGACACACCACAGTATTTAGAAAATAAAACATTAACAAGGTTTCTTAATTAAATTTTTTTCAAGTTTGGCGGGCCGGATTAAAAAGTTTAACGGGCCGCATGTGGCCCCCGGGCCGTAGTTTGCCCACGCCTGATCTAAGGTAACAGTCAGCCTAGCTGCTTAATTCTCTTCTTCTTCTGTGTGTGTCTTGTGGTTGCCCCGCGGTACCATGCTGCCTCTCACATGTCAGTCTTGGTACTATGACAGATATTTGGTTCAGGTTTTGTTATGCGTGTGGTGTGCTGTGTTGGCCACCTTGAGTACACTACACTGAATTAGCAGGTGTCTCTTGTGTTCAAAACATTGATTTAGATCATCACAAGGGTAGAAGTGATAAATTGAAAAACCTACCGGGGAGGAAGGACTGAGTAGCTTCTTCAGTTAGAAACCACACTCGGAATTCTGGGTGAGGACTATTTATGTGCTTTGTTGCTATGGGGCAATGAAGAGGCACAGTTAATTTGGATATAGAGGGTGTCTCAAAAGTCAATAAAAAATTATTTTTCGATTTTATTTAAGGTTTCATTCAGACAGACGTGAGGCCACCAGCATTTGGAAGCTTAGTAGTTGCATCTTTTGTTTTTTTTTAAAGAAAATTATTTCCATGTTCATGGCTCACCTCTTGACATGAGCAGTGTTGTAAAATGACCACCTGGCAAGCAGTTTGCTTTAAGGCCATCACAGTGGTCCAACACATTTCAACACTAAGTTTCTCAAAACAGGATCAGTTCTTTTGACAAACCACGCAGCAGAAGGCCTGCAACCACCATCCCTAATGAAAATACCCAACTCCTAGAGAAGGCGTTTGCACAAAGCCAGAGAAGGTCTATCTGGAGGGCTATCACTCAACAGGTAGAATTCAACAAGAATTCCAAATCTGCAATTATTTAGATGATTGGTCCATATTTTAGTCGTTTGACTGTTTGACCTATAATTTGATCTTGAAATTGAACTTGTGGATCATGTGACGAACACAATTCTTCATGAAATATAATCTCACAGGTTCTCAGAAACATATCAAAGTTTCAGAGATGTATTGTTTTGTTCAGCTGCAACAAGGAGTGAAAGTATCCATACCTTCAGACATTTAGCGAAGATTCAGAGTAGCCAATGAATATTAAACAGTCAAGGAATTTTACATTTGTTATCCTTCTTGAATTCCCTTTCCAACAATACCTGTTTTGTGAAGATTAATGCAGCGGTTCCCGAGATATAAGGGTTCAAAGGAAGGCTGACACCCCTTTTGGTCTAACTCCTGCTGTCATTAACTTAAAACGTGAGATTTAGTGTTGTGCCGTCACTATCAACAAAAACACCAAGTTTCATTCAAATCAAAATCTGCTTAGTCCAACCAACGGGGAAAGAGAATAATTTATTTATAAAAATCATGTGCTGTCAAATGCAGATGGCCTCACTTCGGTCCAAATTATGCCTCACAAGAAATAGAAAACAATTTAGTGACTATTTGAAGACCCTGTCCTCTGTTCAGTTAAAAGTTGATCGACAATTCAGAAATAGATAGAATTCAACTATTTGTTTAAACTTTGCAACTTCTTTAAAGTGTTGTTGCACAACACTCGTACCTCCAAAAGGGGAAAACAGCTGATTGAAACGTGCCACCAGCTTAGTGTCCCAATGCTCCAGCAGATGACAGTTATTAAAAACCAACCAGTGACCATCGTGTACAGCTTTTTCCAGAGTAAAGATGATAAAGTCCCTGTCACAAAGTCCTCCAACGGAAATGACTTTCACCTGAACCGAAAATATTCATTATTAAAAGTATCAACTGTATATATCACATGAAACCAGTTCTCCTTACCTCCTTTGTATCTGCAACCTTGGAGGCCAAGAGCCTCACTAAGTGGAGCGGCTGAATGCTTGTCCACTTATCTTTGGATGGACAAGGCCATGTGAGAATGATGGGTCCCTCGTGCTCCACAAGAAATCTGTAAAGAGCCCCTGGGTTCCCGCAGTGAGGCACTGATGTTTGGCGTGGTGTCCGGAACTGGCTGGCTGCCATGGCCTCCGCTAGCGCTTCTGTGGAGTGCGGCAGCAAAGTCTTCGAAAGGAGAAGCCGCTGCATTATAGACAGATGGGAGTGAGATCTGCAGGGAACCGCTTCTGCTATGACGGAGGAAGGCAAGTGCAGGTACTCTTGCCACTCCTCGAGTGAAGAATTCAGTGAGGCAGTCAGCCCTGTAAAGTCTGGAATCTTCTCTAGACAGAGGAGGTCCGAGGCAACCTGAGGAGATATCCAATTATCCTTGGAGGAATGCAAAACTGGAGGATCAAGAATATCTCTGAATCCCATGAGGAAAGCAGTCCTCTCGGGTAGAGAGCACAGTTGGTTGGTTTGCATCACAGCCAAAGTCACCAGCAGCTTGAAAACTGCACAGTGGCTTCTGAAGAGACATGGCCTGTAGTAGAACATCAATTTTGACACCATCTTGTTCCTGATCTCCGGTATTACGCCTCCTATCACCTTCCCAGTGCCATATGACACAAGCCTACTAGCCTTCTCTGCGAAGGCCTCCTGCATCACAGCAATGAAGGCGGATAAAGGAAAGTAATAGGCGGGGGAGAGGCGGGACACCTCCTGCAAAGCTTGGTAGAAGAGCCAAGCCAGCTTGATCAACTGTTGGGGAGCAGCCAGCAGGGGCTCGTGGAACTCTTGCCTCTCATCAACCAGCTGCAACTCAGTCCGAGCACAAGACATTGATTCCTGGACCTCAGCCACTTGGGTAAGGAACTCGGGCGCTTGCATTCGTGTGGTGTCGGACAACAGGACTAAGTCCATCACAGAGTCCTACAAAAAGTGGAGTATTGTCACTTAAATGTGGAAAATACACTACATGGGATTTTTCTTTTCTTGATGTTTTTGCAATGACTCGCGTGGAGGTTTATGGTCACAAAAAACCTACTGGAAAAGTTGAATTTCATTTGAGGTGAGTCAGAAGCACTTTAAAAGGCGGCAGGTGTGTGCTGACTACCACTTAATGTGAGTTTGAATGGCATTTGTTCATTTTGAACACAGCTACATCCAGAGTTGTAAGAAAGTGTGCACATTTATGTTTCTTCCCCTCTTGAAAAGTTTTGATTTTTTTTTTTTTTTTTTTTTAAATTAAGTTGTACAGGTTACGTGATGGTATCCATATATATAGGTACACAATGGATAGGCGTCGCAATCTGGGCCTGCACTGGACACTCGGCTCAGTCTTGAAGTGCTTTTTTTTTTTTTTTTATTTCCTCCGTACAACTTAGCACATAGTGCTACATTATTTGACATGACGTTATTATTCTCCTCCGTGAGTTTTTTTCCGTCAAAGACAGTCATTTATAGCACGTCACTTTTTAATTGGGACTTCTTCCTGCCACTTGATTTGTGTTTCATTGTATTTATTTATTGATTTATTTTTAGTCCGTCATTGTGCGTTCTAAACAAAAGATGTATTTTATGAAAAATGAAAAATGTTTATAATTTCTATTTATGAAAACTGGAAAATATATACCCTTTGTATTTTTTTTTGGTATAATAAATAATACCTCCGCAATTTGCGGGGAATTGAGAGCAGTACATCACGCAAATAGTGAAAATTTGCGTAATATTGACCCCAATTCTTTTACGTTAATATGATCATGATTTTACCAGTCCGGCCCACTTGGGAATAGATTTCCCTCCATCTGGCCCCTGAACTAAAATGAGTTTGACAATAGTTTTTTGTTTTGTTTTTTTGAGAAATGGATTACTTACTAATATATTTGGCTTGCTTGTTTTTAAGTAGCTGCCGGTCTTAACCAGAAAATTGGGAACACTGCTAATTTGATTGAATCACTGTGTATGTAATTGCATTATTAGCTTATTCTAGACTAGATTCAGCTAAACAATGTCAAATGACGTGATCATCTAATGAGGTTAGCAATGTTTTAAAGTGTCGTTCGGTAAACGCCAGCCTGACTCACCTCCTCCGTGACCAGCTTCCTCTGCAGCAGCTGCTTGTCATTCTGCATCCGCAGGTGTTGAATCAGCAGCACTTTGCACTCCGACTGCAGTAGCTGTGTCAGCATGAGTTCTTGGATCTGATCCGAGCTTGGCGAGAGGTCAACCACATCCACCTGAGCCAGCATGGATGGATGGATCGCTGAGCAGGAAGAAAGCACAATTAGTCATTGCTTGGGGGAGTTATTTGAAAATCCATGAAGAAGTGAAATTCCAGTTGTTGCTTCCTACCACTACTGAGGAGTCGGGCAGGATAGTGGGTGCTCAGCAAGAGGCAGAACTCAGGGTGGGTTTGGTGGGCAGTCTGTTTTGACCCTGGGGGGCAACTCGCAGCAGGGCGGGCCAGAATAGCGAGAAACTGTGGACTGACTGTCACTCGCTCTATGTGAGTAACCAGGACTTTCAAGCCTGCAATAAAAACAGGGTGCAAGAAAAGCAGGCGCCTTTCAAAATGTTGACTATCACATAAAATATCATTGGATTCATTAGTTGAATTCAAAAAGTGGATTAATGAAACTTGGGGGTAGCTCCTACCTTACTGATGTATTTAAAATCAATTATATAGTTAATAGTTATATTCAAATTTCTTGAGATGGAGAATTTCAGGATTTCTCAGCTTAATCTAATCAAAATAAGGTATAATATAAAACAAACATTAAAACATAAGCCTTGCTATTATTCACATTTATTGAGATGCACCTGTATAGTACGTCAACTCCAATTAATTAAAACCATTATAAAACATTTGTTAATTTTAGCATTCTTAACTTCCATATGCCTATGTGCAAATTAATAAGTTAAGCAGTGAGTTCTACTTGATTTTTATCTTTTCATTTCAATTGTGTATTCGCCTCAGTAAAGCACAACGGTTTTGTCTCGTTTAAAAATGGTGCTATACAAATAAAATTGCCCTGCCAATCAATTCAAATCAATTTAGCTATATTATATAGAGCAGCCAGGACGGAGACGTGTGTAGCGCTTAAAGAAATTCCATTTTCTGATGTCATGCATGACAACAGTTCGACTTCTGAGGCTTTAGACTCTAATTCCCAACCATAAAACTTCATGGGCTTTCCAAGTTAGAGGTTCTACTGTATGATTCCAGTTACCAGTTCCAGTTACCTTTCTCAACAGCAAGGTCCAACTGGCACATTAGCGTTGGATCATCAGCACAAACCACAATGTCACACTCAAACTCTTTCCCAAGACTAACATCGTCTCCTGTTTCGCCTATAGAACAGACAAAAATATGTTGTTTCTTAATTAGCATTTCAAATCCCATCCCGACCTGTAATGTCCTCGAATGGCCAAAGGCAACCAACACAAGCACGGTACCAACTTGTTACCAACAAAACACAAACCTGTAATTACACCATTTTTAGTGTTGACCTCCAGATGATGTTGGGTGTCAGCCAGCAGAGGCCAATATTTAACCCAACTCCTCATGCAGCCCCACAGCAGCATCTTCACCAACAATCGAGCGGTTGCCGTCTCACGTTTCGGCCACTCTTTCACACCCAAAACCCGACAGAGAAGAGGATGCAGTGTCTCGGACAGAGGGACCGGAAAATCCGAGGTTGGCTGAGGAGTTGCCGGGTCAGTGGAGGCGAACAGGGAACTTCTGCCGTCTCTGGGATTTGTGTCGATACTTCCCGTCTGGCACAACATCCTCCATTTGCCCAGCAATTCAGTGCGTACATCAGCTGCAAAGGGGCCTAAATATGAGATGATGGCAGCCATGACCATAGCGTCTCCTGGTAAACATTGTCTCTGCAACTTTGCATCCTGAAGGAGGCAAAAATATTTTAGCACAGCAACAAATACCATTTGGACACAAGTATTGCCTTTTTAATGGATTAATTAATAAGATAACGGTTACTTTGTAAATCGGGGGGCATAAGTAAAGGCAATCCTCTCAGGCATGTAGACGCGCACTAAATGGCATTTATTTTAAGGGGAATGCTCTAAGACACAAGTGTCAAACTCAAGGCCTCATATTATGTAGCCCGCGAAGGGCAAATCATGTGCTTCAACTTCCTGTTTCTAGCACATTTTCTTCACTTTTAACAACATTGAAATATGAGCTATTGCCATTTACTTGTTACAAATCCTCCCCTTTTAAAACAAACAATTACTGACTGGCTTTTGATTTCAAAACTGGCTTTCCATCAATTTCTTGTATGTATGTGATGACGTAAGGTGATCATACATTTATATGGGATGGGTTTACAGTTATAACGGCCCTCTGAGGGAAACCATAACTACGATGTGGCCTATCCACAAGAAATTAGTTTGACACCTCTGCTCTAAGATGTTGTACAGTATTTGTGTATGGTGTTACCTGAGCTTCAGCCCTCCACACTCTTGTGTGTTTCAACAACAGTTCCACAGCATTTGCAGCGTTTCTCTCTAGGGACTCTGCTTTGTGTAGTAGCAGCAGTTGCTCATCCAGCAATTTCTGCACAGGCTGCAGCTGAACACCGAGCTCTTCAAGGCAACGGTGTATTTCTTCCATGTAATCCTTGATCTGCACAAGTTGATCTTGTGCCCTTACAAGCATTAAGTCCAGTTGTTTTCTGACCATCAATTGGTATCTCCTGGAGCCGCAATTATTGACAGCAAGGACCCAGCGGCAAAGAGTCTCGCAGGCCTTGCTGACCTCGCGGATGCACTCCGGCACAAACATGGGGTTTTGAATTAACTCACCAAGTTGTAGCATTTGTATGTCTGTAAGGCTGTAGAAGTCAAATAATTCCAGGCACTGGGTTAAAAAAAAAGAAAAGGTTGGCAAGTGTTGAGCAAAAGAAAGCATCTCTAATTGATATAATCTACAGTGGTACCTCTCAAGCCACATGCTTGTCGGTTTGCACTTTGGTGGATGTGACCACATTTTTGGGGCCTCAAAAATCGAACAGTTCAAAATGCAGTCTTGTTTGACAACATGCGAGATGCCAGCGTTTTTCACTAGAGCTCAGGTTAGCGAACATCAAAAGATGCACTTTACATATGTTTGCCTTTTATTTTTTATATACACTAGAGGTCACGTGGACATCCAAAGCAGCAGCATAAAATGTCAAGCTTTATTAAATATGTCAGTGTGACGCCGGCTAAAGATGATGCTAAAAATTAGATGCTATCTACTAGCTAGCACCCAACTGGCTAGCTGCCATGAAACGTCAGTTGTTATGCAACATTAACGGGATGTTTTATTGTATAAAATTCCAAGCTATTCCTATGATCATTTTTGTATTAATGATAAGTTAAGAGTACAGATTGGCTAACATGTCTTTTTTAGGGTAAACTTTTCAAATCTAGGCTCCAGCCTTCCAGTGTGGAGTTTTCTAGCTTCATCTGTTATGACAAAAAAAAATGCATGATAGGTTCATTGAAGACGTTAAATTGTCCATATGTGTGAATGTGCATTTGAATGGTTGTTTCCCCAATTGCGTCATGTGATTAACTGGCAACCACTCCAAGCTATACCCTGCCTGGAACCCAAAGTTAGCTGGGATAGGCTCCAGCTCACCCGTGACTATAATGAGGACATGATGTAGTCGTTTTAATTTTATGATGCTTAACTTTATTTATGCACATGCAAGTTTGTTAAAATGTGATTGTTCATGAAATTTTTTGACCTTGGAACTGATTCATTGAATTGTGATTGTTTCCAAGATAATACCCATGTTCATGTGCTCAACCTTGGAGATACCACTGTAGCACATTTTAAAATGTAATGAATGCATCGTGAGTCAAATCTGGCAAACTAGTCGAATCTATTAGTATTGGACGCTTTTAAAAGATACCTTATACAAGTTGCATTGTCCAAAGAGTCTTTTTGAATTTTCCCAGCCAGGTGGCCGGTCAAAGAGCAGAAGAACGGCATTCATGACGAGCACCACCCCATCAGGTGGATCTCTGTAATGGCGCACCTCCTCGAGGTCTAATGGGTCAAGGCTATGGAGCACATCGAGTGCTGCCTTGAAAAAGGGGCTCAGCTGAGGAGAATGTGTGGAAATGATCACCATTTCCAAATTCATTTATGAACTGGCATTGTGTCATCAGTGAGGTCTTGGAAAGAGATATATCACCTCGTTTTCAGATTCAGTAATCCGGTCCTCCAGGATTTGTATTTTTCTCTCCTGTTTAGCACATTTCTTTTCAGCTTTCTGAAGCAAACTATTCTGGTCGTCTATGGCTCCAAGGAGCTCATCCACACGCTGAAAATGTCAAAAGGTAAAGGCGAGGGTATTACCAATCCAGTATTGAAAATGCGCTGTGATGAGTATTACAGACTGTCAAGTAATATAAAAGTATTATTAAAAAACATTGGCGATGATACAACATGCATCACATTTAATTTTTGCGCTCAAGTTGATATAATGTAACCAGTTACGGTTAAGTTGTGTGTATACACTACCTGCTGTATCTCGGCAACTATTGCCTGCATTCTAATTAACTCCTGTTTGTACTTCATGGCAGTGTCGTCCAGTGCATCCAAATGAGACAGACCAGTGTTAAGTCTATACAAATAAAATATTCATCATAGTGCAGCACTTATTTTACAGATCAGATCACATACAAAAAAAAATCTTCAGGACTAGCATCAAAGCTCGCTGCTGACGTCTTATATAAAAAAAACAAAAAAAAACACGTTTAGATTCAGCTGACTCAACACAAATACTGAATATTTGTAAGAATTCAATGAGGAAACTCACTACCTGCTGGATCGGCCTTCCAGTTCACTCAGCATAAGTTTGTAGAGGTAACCAAAATGGGAAATGAAGGCCATATATGTGTAAGGGCTGTAAGGCTGTGTCATTAGAAGGACAGAAGCGTACTGATATGCAGACTGGTGGATTCCTGCCATTGCTACAGCCAGGCCAACGTGTGAGCCTTGTATTTTCACTGAAATCAAGGGTTAAAATGCAGTTATCTTACCATCATTGCCATTTAACAGATATCAAATGATTTTTGCTGGCCTACTTACAATTTTGATAAATGTTTTTTAGGCAGTGAGCAGCAGATTCTGCCAAAGACTGTCTGAGCCAAGGTTGGTAAATCTCCACACAGCAGAGGCCCAGAGCCTTGGTCATTTGTGCCTAGGTGAAAATGGGTTGGACTGTAAATACTATTAGACAGCTTTAATAAGAACCCATAAAAAGTTAGTAGTGCAAGCAAAAACCAATACAGCTTATTGCGCATGTCTTTGAATACACCAGGCACATCCATCCACGTGATTATCTGAGCTGCCTTTCCTCACAAGTGTCGTGGGGATGCTGGAGCCTATCCCAGTTATCTTCAGGCAGTAGGCGGGGGACACCCTGAAGTGGTTGCCAGCCAATCGTAGGGCACACATAGACGAGCAACCATCTGCACTCACACTCATACCTAGGGGTAATTTAGAGTGTCCAATCAACCTGCCATGCATGTTTTTGGAATGTGGGAGGAAACTGGGGTACCCGGAGAAAACCCACGCAGGCAGGGGGAGAACATGCAAACGCCACATAGGAAGGCCGGAGCCGGAATCGAACCCATAACCTCTGCACTGTGAGGCCATATGTACTGTACATTTACATAGAATACAATAACAAGCAAAAGTAATCAAAAAACCTTGGATTCATTGTTTCCACTTCCGGCTGATACAACGGTAGGCATCAACATGAAGACATGTACATCTCTGAGGTTTTGGCACAAATACCTGTTACAAAGAACATTGTCACAGTCAATACAATACAAGCAGAGGTCACATTTTAATGTTAGAATAATAGTAAATAAGAGTGTATGTTTTCCTTACTTGTCAAAAATCCAGCTGTCCAAGAGGAATCTTTTAGTTTTATACAAAGCAGTCACCCTTGAAACAAGCTTGGTCAGCTCCTGGTCTGTGTAGAGCCCCGGGTAGGACCTGAGGGCCACCAATAGCTCTTCTCTGACAGAGGAGCTTATATTCTCATGAACCAGTATGATGGTATTAATTTCATAAACTCGGGTTTGATTCCCAGCTCGTTTTAAAATCATATGCAATTCACTTTCGTTGCCGGCATGTACCTCCATCAGGTGGGAGCCAGAAACATAGGCGGCTAAACGTACTGTGGTTTTACGTCCTGTGCCGCTACCTGAGGCCATTAGCAATCCATGACCTCCAGGTATCAGAAGAGCCCTGAAAATATGCAACATCTGACACATCCTTTGTCTGTGCACAGTGTATTTGAAGGCAACGTGACTATCAACATCTTCTTTTTCCTTGTCTTTCATATCAATGTGTGCAAACAGGTGCTGTACTAGCACACTGATATCTTGTGGCTGATAAGAGTTCCGTTTGAAAATGGGAAAATGATTTCCATCAGGCTCTGGGCCATACGTAAGCTTAGTCACGACTTCCAGCAAATGCTGAAGAAACTTTGCTTGAAGTCTTAGGACATTCGATTCTGTTGACGCAGGTGATTTGGGTTGTTGTACTGGACTTCTAGGCGTAGAGGTCCCTGGACTGCCTATTTGTCGAATGAGACCACTGGAGCTTCGAGTCAAGAGGGCATCCAGGTTGGATTCATCTTGTAATTGCACTCTAAAGTGTGCTGTTGCTGTCTTGGTGATGAGTGATTGTAGTTTAGTAATATCATCCTCCGAGCTTATCCGATCACCAAAGGTATGCATGCACTCGTGTATCCAGAGGTGCACAATGTTGAGCTCCATGGCTAAAGGCTCTTGAGGGACCGGCGAATGTTTCGATTTTAATTTTGGCTCAAGCGACTCTGTTTTTGGAAGGACAGGCGGCCACAAGCACATCCCCTGGAACACCTTCTTCAGGTCATGGTGAGAGAATAAAAAATAGGGACTTTGCCTAGTGGGCTGGAAATAGTTGCAAATATCTTCATATAAATTCTCTGTCGCATTGATGATAGAACGTACCATGTCCAACACACTTGGGATAAATGGGGCATCCCTGAGCCAGAGTTTGAGTTGAGGAGAATGAATAGAAAATATCAACTCTCTGGTTAAGCTTGGAAGAGCAAATATGGAGAATAGACGCGATAGCCTGGAAGATATCACACTAAAGTAGGGGTTGTCCAGTTCGAAGACACAACAGGTAGCCAGGTAGGTAATGAATCCCGGAGTGAGCACCTTGAAGTGGTCAGAATCAAATGCAAGAACCCCTCCTTTTGAAATACTTTGTCTTAGAGTCTCTAAGATTTTTGAAGTCTTCCCAGTAACATCTATTAAAATAAAAAATTCGAAATGATGATTAAAATAAATTATATGACACCGTGAATTGTATTTATTTTGTACTGTACTGATTCTGACTCACCGCAAGGTGTCTCATGCAAGTCGTCCACATAAAGCAGTAGGCCTGGTTGTTTGGTCATGACACCCTTGATTTGTTGACAGCTCTTCTGGTAGCTAATTCCACACAGCAAGTGGCGCAAATCTGCGGGACCCTGGATGGAACTAGCTGGTACTTTAATGTGTGGTTTATCGAAACACAGCAAGGTGTTACATAAAGTCGATTTTCCTGAACCTGGCTCTCCTGCAAGCAACACAGGCTGGATCGCCTCCAACATGATTGAGAGCAGACAGGTATATTTCCAGTACTGTGTAAGAACGGTGATATTTTTGTTACATACTCAATTTGATAATATGTTTTTCCGATTAAAAAAAAGGATAACAAACCTTTGGAGTGATTGACTTTGTCAATAAGGTGTTGTTAGAGTATATCCGATTATCGATATTAAAGAAGAACTCAAATACAGTCCCTTCATCTGGAATCACAATTTTAGATCGACTATCAAACAGTACTTGACGGACAACAATGTCAAACTGAGGCCAGAGTCTGTTGAAACAAGAGGAACAAAATATGTAAATGAAAACATTTCACAGCAAATATTATAAGATACACTTTGCATGCTTCACAATTGTAAGGTAATAGGAACATCAAGTCATTACCTACCGAGGATGGAGATGCCCACCAAAACCCCAAATATAAGCTAACACAAAAAGATCTTGACTTATATTGGAGTCTTTGCCTGGAGGCATATCTGCTGGAATAATGGTGGACAATATTAGAAAACATGTTTAATTCAAACATGTCCATATTTCCAAGTTTTCAAGTTATTATACCTTTTGTGTCTTTTTGCGCTGCATTGTTTTTGGGTTTCTTAAAATGCTGCATGAGAGCACGCAGGATTCGAATGAATGATGTGATTTCTGCAAGGCCATACGATGACAGTTGACCTTTATTAGAAATACTGTTCTTCTTCAACAAACTGAGCGTGCTGGAGAAAATATCTTCGGAGAGCTGAGTCCACATTTCCTGGGTTGCTTGATCAAGAGTGAACCCGTCATGGAAAGAATCCATTTCGCTCTTCCACACGGAGTTCCAAACATCATTGCCAGTAAAGTAAATAAGGCTGTAACGGGTCACTGCCGAGGGGCTTGCATCACTTAAGTCAGTCGTCTCTACAAGTAATTTGAAGAGTGATTGGGATGGCATGAGAGTTTCACCAGATGGTATGCTTAAATATGGGTTTTCAAGATCACACAGTGTGCTTAAGTGATCAAGCCAGCAGGGTTTACCGAGTGGCTCGCCATCCATTACCAGCCATTTCACTGTTTCGGTCTCATGCTTCTTCGTCTCGCACATTTCTAATTTTCCAGTCTTGTGTCTTTCTGAATCTCTCAATGCTTTGGTCACAGCACCATCTTGCCACCCAGTTTTATCACAGAATCCACCAAATAACTCCTCATGGGACATGGCGTTTGGAAATAGGACCACAGTGTTGATAAAGCTCCAATTTGTAGTCTGTATTTTTGCCTGAGGGGGATCCACTTCAAGGTTTTTCTCATCAGATACATTTGCATCTGTTTTATTTGCTAGTCGACTGAGGCCTCCTGCCAGAGCATTGTAGCAGGTTGTTTTTCCACTTCCGGTGGGTCCAAGAAGTATAACTGCATGAGAGAAACTCAAGGTCTGGTAGAGCGTAAGAGCCTGGCAAATAGTTTCTGTGTTAGAGTGTAAAAGGAGCTGATCTAACTCTTCTGAAACTGCTTCTTCAAGTTCGTAGTTTTGTTCATCCTGAGTATATTGCTGAATAAAGGCAAGCTGACCTGTAATAGGAAACAATTCTTTGAAAATGGAGTTGAACTGTGACACTTTCTTTGGCACGCACATAAATGGTGACAAGACTGAATGAATAGCTTTGACAACAGCTATTTCCTCCAATAATCCGGGGAAATTTGCATGTTCTTGATTTTCATTAATATTGTCAACATTGTCATTTTCTGGGCATTTAAGAATGGCTCGTATTACTAAAGACTGTCTAGCCTTACCTGAAAATTTCTCATCCCGAACAATTTGTTTTAATAGTTTTTTAGAGGCAGATGTGATGTTTTGCAAAACGACAAGGTGGCTACTCTGGTTTTGTGTGATGAAGACGGGCAGACAGAGCGAGTCCTTGCTGAGGCTGATGAGGGATACCAGACGCTGACTTAAACACTTTGCCTCTCGAAAACCAAAGGAAGTCAGCATTATCTCCACGATGATCCTGTAATCGGGACTGGTTAATGCCACAGGTCTGGTGGAAAATCGCAGACTTTGAGAAATCTCTGAGGGGCATCCCTTTGATGATATGAGAACACTTCCATAGTTGGGGCTGACAGAAATGCTTATCCCTGAAATGAGCATACAGAATTCTGGATTAAATGCGCTTTTGCAACCTGAAGCAGTTTTCCCTTGGTCGTTCTTTCTGGACAAACGAAAGAAACATTGGTAAATGTCCTCAAGCTGTTGTGCCAGTGATGCCTGTACACCTTGAGGCAGCAAGTCCACAGAGTCCAGCACTAACCACGCTCCTGTCAAAAGAGCACCCAGGAGCATCTTTTGAAAACTATCAGATGACATGTTTGGGCAGCAGTGTAGCACCACAACATGTCGCCCCAATGCTTTCCCTAAATGGACCACAGTATTTGTCTTTCCTGAAGAGTGAGGTCCATTCACAAATCCACATTGATAGCTCGTCACCGCAAGGAGAATCCCCATTATCACTCGATCTGTGCAGGGAGTCTGCACCGTTCCCCAGTCTTCTGGTCCAAAATATTCATAACCATATGGAAGCCTATGGCCCAAAATATCCACGTAACATTTTAGACCATCGCTTTCGTTTAGAATTTGAGAGCTTACATAATACTTGAGAGAACTCAGCCACTCAAAAGATAATGCTGGTTGACATTGCACCTGCATGAGTTGAGTTAGTTGCTGTGCATGTTTAATTCTCAGGAGCACTAAAGCACGCAAGCATGTCATTGAGTATTTTGAGAGTTGCATGTCGCCTTTGGAGCTTGAAACTGCATCTCTTAAGGACTGGCAAAGATTTTCCAGCTGTGCATTGTTGAATGCATTAAATCTTTTCATCTTCGTTGTGTTTGATTCTTGGAAAGCTTGATGAAGGACACTACACCAGATTGTCTCCTCCGCTACAAGAAGACACTGAAGAGGATATTTAGATATCATATCAAGCACAGGTAATACAAATCCACGAGTGCTATGTAAAGAGTCTTGATATGATGGTTCAAGTTGCTTTCGTTCATCAGCACACTGCATTAGGAGATGTTCCACGGTTAACTTGAGTTCATCCTGAAACATGCTCAGCCAAATCAAAATACTGTTATTCGGTTCCAACGGAGAAAGAAAGGTAATGTGCTCCTGGAGATTGCCAAAAATCCCAAGTACCCTCGTCTGTGTGTCACATGTATCCTGTAGATCCGCTGTTGCAGATATTTCCTCCACTTCCATCCACTGTACCCCGTTAAAGAATTTCCGTACAAACGGTAACAGAGAGGTAGGTGTTGGTTGTAAAGAGAGTAGTTCTACGACTTCCCTGTCACTTAAGAAGTAGAGTCTTGGAAACAATTTGCAACGAGAATGGAGACGATTCGCCATCTGGTTGTCGATAGAGTTCAACGTCGATAGATCATCTCGGAGAATTTTGCAAAGGTTTTCACCATGGGGATTTTCGATCCCTGTTTTGGGACGAACAAGATTGAGCACATTGGGGTGAGATGAGTGGTAGTGTATCATGGTCTTGAAACGCTCATCAACTGATCGGAATTCTGCAAGCTGTGACAAAAGAGAGATTTTTTTTTCATTAAACTGAAGATATTTAGGTTAAGAAAGCAACATGGATAAAGGTTTGTCTCAACATCATTTTGCACGTACCAAATCCCATCTTTGAACACTCAAGGTTCTTTCTTGAAATAAGTTGGTCAGGAAGATCCATTTTTGCTGATAGACATCAAACAAATGCAACAACTTCTCTAAATGGATATAACAGAAAGCATTTTTTTAACTTCACATTTAAAGTTTAATATAATTTGCTGCCACAGCTGGAGCACCAGAGTAACATGTTTACCAAGCTCTTGAAGTAAGTGCATCCATTCTTCTACTGGTAACCTAAAGTCAACACTGTGACGTGACCTGTGCATGTTTGTCATGGTCATCAAATCCTTTTCTATTGCAGAGAAGAGGAATTCCAGGCCTGATTGTGGGAAAACGAGCCAATCAAAACCATGAAGAAAACCTGTGATGTTACATTACATACTACATTATTAAATTCTTACCAATGATAATTGTGGCATCGCATGAGGCGTCAGAAGCGGAATCCTTTGTCAATACCTGTGGTTCAGCAAGATGGCAACAAGGACCTGTACACTTATGTAGTTGGAAAATACGGTTAATCCATGTCCGTTGAATTTCCTGAAATGTCTGTTCCATAGAATTCTCCTTCTGAGCATCGCCACATATCTGAAAAACAAAATTGACTTAATGTGAGTGTGAGAATTGTGAATACAAAGAGGAAATAATTTAATTTCTGCACTGTTTCTTCAACATCTTTCCCACCTTGTTGATCAGTTCCTGGTGAAGGTCAAACGGCTGAGAAATAAGCTGCGCAAGGGTTGCATTCTTATCAGATGCATGCCATAGCCCGACGCCTTTCACATGGAAAAGACGTGTTCAGCTTTTTATATACATTGTGCATCACAGATCATATCGACGAGAAAATTCAGGTACTAGCCTTTGAAAAAAGTGACCCGGTGTTTTGGTTTCACTGTTGGGCTCCGAAACCTGGCCAAGATTTTAAGCCGACAATTTAAATCATCAATGGTTTCTGAAGTCTCCTGAAGCACTGCGTCACCAGCAGGAATGATGTGTGATAGGTTTGCAATTTGCTTTTGCCAGTGGGTAATTTGCTCTTGAGCTTGTGACAACACAAGCTGCCAGAAGGACAAAATGTCAAGTTGAGCTTTACCAGCCAGGCTGAATTACAACTCACACAAAATAAGGGTTCGTTTACAAATTTACCTCAGTGAACAGGAACGTATTCCATTCATGCAAACATCGTCTGTAAACAGCTGTTAGCTCCCAAAGCTCCTTACGGGCAGTGAGCTTAGGAATGTCAGTCAGATCAGTCAAGTCGACTGGATTTTCTAATGAGAAGTGACATCAAATTCAGCAAGTACTGTAATTAGTTCCATTTTACAAATACAATTTTCAAAATAGAGATTCCTTTTTTCGGACCTTCGAATATTTCACCAGTCCTGGACAACTGCACCAGATTGGAGGTGGCGGTTTCTACACGTAGACTCATATAATTCAGTTCGGAGGCCAAGTGTTCAGCATTTTGTCTTGGATCGAGAAATTGCCCACAGGTTGCATTCGAGACGATACTTCTTAAATCGGAAGCCATCCATGGGAACATTGTGTAGAGAGCCGTAGCCACTGTGGGAAGTCGGGAACGCAAGGTGCTATCTGCTTGCTTCAAGTGGCAATAATAGCAATCCCACATGTCTAACATCTAAATGGAAGAGGGGAAACATTAATAAAGTACAGCTTGTGCACAAATTAGATGAAAAATATCTAAAACCATTATTGTGTTTTCTTTTTTTGGACCTTTTTCTCCAAACTGAGCTCCTGGATGGTCATTGCTCTATAATGAATGCAAATACTGTCCTGGAGGGTGTGATTATACTCCAAACGTTCCTGCATTTCCACCAACATGTTCATGGACTTCCACACCTGAGGACACATTCAAACGCCTTTCATTTTTCAATAAATCATTAGATATTAACACAAAACAATGTTTAATTTATCATTGCTATCCCTCCAGAAATCAAATGTGGTGCAGGCATAAAATTAAAACAAGAAATTTAAAAAGGGAGAGAGATTAGGGTGTCCGTACCACATCAACATATCTTGGCAAGTCATGTAAGTCTTTGGGTTCCATCCTGAGAGCTGTCAGAGCTTCCTCCACATCCTGCAAAAAGCTCTCTGAGCAGAGTTTCATTTGCTTCACTAACTCTTCCTGTACTTCTTTTTCAATCAAACGCAACTGCTGCCCTGGAAACCGACAAGAATGGAATCATATAAGGTGTGACCTCTGCTTTAAAAATAGACACCATGTCTCAACGTATCAACTTATTTACTGAGGCCGAATAGCATAATTGCCCAAGTCATGTATAACTTACTGTTACCAATTAATATCAATTACAAAATAGACAAATGTGCTATTAGGGTAATTATAATTATTGATCATTTGAGTACGCCAGAAGGAACAGAATTTCCGTCATTTTGCATACCAAGATAATCCTTCAAGTCGATGCAGTGGATAATGAATAACTGGTTGGCGGTGGAGATGAATGAGGGGGCGGCGTGGATTTGTTCCATCCACTGGCGCAGCTTCCTAATTAGTTCCCGATAGAGTAAAGCAGGTTGACCCTTCATGTTTTCTAAAAAGGCTGGACTCCATTGGCTGATGAACACACGAACATCCAGTAACCACATGTAATGTTGCAACAGCTGTTGGATCTCAGACTCTGCTGCCTGTCCAAACAGTAGAGTAAAAAACAAAAGGAATATATTGCGTGTCGATACTGGCGACAGACGTGGTATTTTCTCCGAAAACAATGCTTGCCTGCATCAGCTCAGACTGTTCTCTGTTGATACGAATTGCCACATCATTGATGGTAATATACCACACAAGTTGTTCTTTGGATAGAGGATAGTATGAGCCAGGCATTCTTTGGCCACGCACAGTCATCATCAACTTCCAATGTGGCCGCTGTTCTCTTATCCACCGACAACAGCTATAATGTGTCAGAACAGGCATTCCATCATTGTCCTTTATCTCGCCTGGAGGAAGGTGAGATATAATAAGAAACTGAAGAAACTTGGAAATTTACAGCATTATGCATGCAGTTATTGAAAGTGGGAATTTTAAGTAGTGAAGTTGCCACAAGAGGGCAAGAGAGGCACATCATGTGTTGTGAAAGATTATTAAGTATGCCGCTGGTAAAATCTGACAGATGTTTTAACTCATTTTTGGGTACGGATTCCAAAACTGGTCTCAGTTTTTCTCTATGCCATCAAGTTTTTGAGGAATTGGATCCATATTTTATTTAAAAAAAGAAAATGAAATAAAAGTGTATGTATTTAAATAAGGCATTAAGATGGAATGGTTACAAGCTTAGAAAACTTAAAAATATACAATGAACTAGAATTTAAGTCATGCCCATAGTTCCAAGGTTGGCAGAAAAACCAGCACTCCATTCATCCATTATCTTAACCGCTTTTCCTCACATGGATCGCGGCGCGTTCTGGAGCCTATCCCAGCTATCTTTGGGGAGTAGGTGGGGTACGAACTGTACTGGTCACCAGCCAATCGCAGGGCCAGCACTAATCCTCTTAATTAATACTATTTTAGCTTTTTGTTTGCAGATATTGATAGTACTGAAAGCTGCACACACCACTCGCTACACTCTCAATTGTGACTGAACAAATAAGTTGCTACGTAGCTGTAGATTAATCCAATTGTAATAAACCTGCAAGGCTTGCTACACCTAGCTATCCATCCGTTATCAAAGCCACTTGTGCTCACGAGGGTCACAGGTGTGTCTTCGGGCAGTAGGCGGGGGACACCCTGAACTGGTTGCCAGCCAATTGCAGGGCACACGCAAACAAACAACCATCCCCACCCACAATCACACGTAGGGACAATTTAGAGTGTTCAAACAACTTACCATGCGTGTCTTTGGAAGGCCAAAGGCTAATTTGTGGAATTTTGCTTATCTGGAGGGTAAGATGTGGAGAAGAAAAACTGACAAGCTAGAAAAAAAAGATTTTGGAATCCACATGATAATTTTAATTTGAATAAGCATACAAATCTATCTCAAGAGTTTTTTTTTTCAAATTGTTCCCCAGGGTTATCCAATTTCACAGAACTGATCTGAAGATTATTATTTATTCACTACAAATAATGTATTTTTGTTCATCTAGCTACGCCAGCGACATATACGGTACTTATAGGCCGAACATGTATCGTAGATTTTGGATTAGATGGCAAAAGCTTAACTTATTAGACAATTAACCAGTGTATCCACCTGCTGGCATACATACAACAGAATAATTTGTGGCTTCCTTTAATAGAGTTAGGTGTGTAAACTCAAGTAAATTAAGATGAGATCATCCTTATTGTTTGGTGGTGTGCAGTGAGATTTTTCTAATGTAAAACATTGGCTCAAATCCTTGCATATATAATATTGAGATTAGATTTGGAAATTTGGCCATATTTTCAGTACAGTAATTCTCAAAGTATGGTTTAGGTACCACGAAGGGAATGTTGGTTATTGCTATTAGTACAAAGAAGAATCATTGAATAAAATACCCCCCCAAAAAAAATAAAATTGGAATGACGCTTGTAGCTATGCATAAAGATAAAGATAAAGATGTCCTTTATTAGTCCCACAATGGGGAAATTTGAAATGTATACAGCCTTTTGAAATGTTTTTTGATCTAGTATAGTAATGTGCAATGCCTTTTTTACTTTTCATGTACACTACATTATAAAATGTTTAAGTCCAATACATTTTAGGTGGGCGGCACGGTGGACGACTGGTCAGCACGATGGCCTCACAGTGAGAGACAGCATCGGGCGTGGGTTCGATCCCGGCTCTGGCCATCCTGTGTGCAGTTTGCATGTTCTCCCCGTGCTTGCGTGGGTTTCCTCCAGGTACTCCGGTTTCCTCCCACATTCCAAAAACATGCATGGCAGGCCGATTGAACACTCTAAATTGCCCCTAGGTATGAGTGTGAGCGTGGATGGTTGTTTGTCTCTGTGTGCCCTGCAATTGGCTGGCAACCAGTTCAGGGTGTCCCCCGCCTACTGCCCGAAGATAGCTGGGATAGGCTCCAGCACCCTCCCGCGACCCCAGTGAGGAGAAGCGGTACAGAAGATGGATGGATGGACATTTTAGGTGTAGTTCGGCTGTATTTAACTTTTAAATACAACACAAGACCAATTTCTCATCATCTAAATTGTAATTTAAAAAAATACCTTGAGAGACATCAGGATTTGGACCACAGTCGAGGTCAGATAATTTGTCCTGACAATCAAGGGTGCTGTTGACCTCCAGGAAAAATCCACAAGTGTCACACATCTACCAGAGAAAAGTTAACAAAAACAATTATAAATTATATGTTCATAAAGCTTTAGAATTTTGGGGGAAATATAGACGTCACCTGGCTTATGGAGTCGCCGGCAGTTAGGAGCGCCTGAGTGAGTGTTTCTTGGAAGAGATGTAAAGGTGGGTCGAGAGTCAGCTCACCGGCAACAAGACGCAGCTCAGTTTGGAAGAGACAGCCGGCGTGAGAATTCTCTCTCTGCCAGAGACAATAAATATTCAGGCGCTATTTTGGATTTAAGACTGTGATCCCCAGCCACAGTAAGAAATCACGAGGCGCGCTGCAATAAATTACTCCGGTTCACTTAATTGGTAACGTCTTTGTTCATCTATCTATGCCAGTATACATAAAATATCGTATATACGTGAACATTGGATTTAGGTGAGGTTTACATCACCTTCAGAACATTACTGAGGAACAACGTGACATTTTCCTGGACGACGGTAATAAGACTCTGCACGATGATGTGATTGACGAGGGCAGCAAAGTTGCCCAGCTTCTGTAGGACGCTCTCTGCGTGTGCAATATCCCTCTGCAGCTCATTTAGGTGGGCCTGGTGCAGATGAATCGGCTTGCAACAATGATGTGGCAAGGTGGCATAGTAGAGGTGCTCCTGAAGCTCATTGAGGACCTTGTAACTCTCATCTTTAGCCTGGAAGGAACATTTTCATAGACACAATTATTTTCAAGACAATGTCCACAAGCTGAATAGAAAATTTGAAGACATTGTTCAAATGAATAACAATAAAAATAAAAACTACCTTATTAAGGACGGCGATGCGAAATTGTGATAGTTGCCTTAGATTGTTCAGAACCTTTTCCATACAGGTTGCCAAAAGTTTCTGAAATTCCAACAATTCGTATGTTTTTGACTCATCCAGGGGTAGCAAGTGGATCACTTTCAGCTCATCTATCCTTCTGTAGAAAAATACATGCCTAGTAGCAGTAGTAGTAATAACAAGTTTTTGTTTTTCTCAAGGGCAAATGGAGAAAAATCCACTGAAACTAAACACACCGTTCAGAGACATTGGTTGAATTCTAAACTCGTCATGAGCCATTGTTCTTTCAGCTTAAACATTTCTGGTGAGAGCTTCTTTGTGTGTATGTAAATTATATTTAATAACAATTTTTAATACTCATATAGTGCTGAGTGGCCCGGGGGCAACATGCGGCCCATTAAACGCTTTAATCCAGCCCGCCGAACTTGAAAAAGATTTAATGACTCAACCTTGCTAATGTTTTATTTTCTAAATACTGTGTTTTTTCAAAGACATATATATTGTTGTAAGGCTTTTGTTCACTTTCATTTCAATTTATTTTTTTTTTCTCCAATGAGGTGAGGTTACCAAAACACTCCATCCATCTGCTCCGGCCCCTCTGTCAAATTTTAGAACCCATTGTGGCCCGCCAATCAAAAATGTTTGCCCACCCCTGTGATAGACTCTTTCCTGTGGTCACCTAAAGTTTTACTTATGATTTTACGGTTATCAGCATGTACTCCAGTGTCCTCCCACATTCATACAACATGCATGTTAGGTTATTTGAAGACTCTAAATTGCCCACACAGAATGAATGAATGTGAGCATGAATGGCAGTTTCTTTGTGTTCTATGTGCCCTGTGACCGGCTGATGAGGGTGTGCCTCGCATGTCGCCCTTAAATTAGCTTGAATGGGCTACAGCTCACTTACAACCCGAATGGGGACAAATGCTATTATGGACAAATCATCATATTTTCTGTTGCCATTACTTGTATCCTCTGTGGCAACATTAGAAAAACAAAAAAAATCCAAGCTCAGATGCTCATTTAGCTGAACTCTCAAGAAATTTGCTGACGTCCCAATTATCATTACATGACAATGATATCATCTTTAAGCTATGACTTTTGAGGCATATTGTTCCCAGAGAATTTTAGGTAAAGTTAAAAATTGTATGATTCGTGGGGATATCCCTGTACATTAAAGAAACCTTAAACGGCATAAAATTGAAAACTGAGACTGACCTGGATAAAACGAGTAGGCCATTTCTGTATTGGGGGATATTGGCTAGCAGGAGGGCCTGCACTTCCTCAAACCTTCGCTTGTGAACAATCTCACGCACATTTCTATACCACCTAAAACAAAAGACAAACAAAGGGGGACAGCAGGGACATTAGTCTAGCTACACTGACCATAATAACACACCACAGTCAGATGAACCTAATAAAGAATGTTATTTTCAAATACATCCATGAACTTACAGAGTGACAGCATTTCGCAGAATGAAATTCCTAAAAAAGGGAATCGCCTGCAAATTTTTCCACAGCACCGACTCCCTGTGCCACTCTTCTAAAGAGACTATTCCTCCGTAACCCTTCTGTGTGACGTGCAGCACTGTACTAACGGTGAAGACGTAATGCTCGGAACCGGCCTCACTGGCTGGGACCACATGCAGGTCATATGGTCTTGAGGGGTAAAAACAACAAACGTACATTTAATGCTGCATGTCGCGGCACAACCAGTTGGTGTTCCAAAGCTAAGCTGTACCTGTACAAAGTGCCCTCTTGTTCCTTCAAGTAGAACACCATTAGTTCTCCCACATCTCTGTTCTTGAGGAAAAGCTGAACTATCTCCATGCCAGTGATGGGAACCTTTTCAACAAGATTCACCCTAAAAAAAAAATTATAATAATAATAATAAAAATAATACTATATATATATATATATATATATATATATATATATATAAACATTAATAACAATTAAATTAAACAGCTTGTGCATCGTGATTTAATGCCACAATCCAATTCAATGCGCTGTTCCTTCTGCTGCACCTTCCTTGGCCACCAGGAGGCAGTACAATACAGTCATAGAGACAAACGACAAAGAGTACTTCGACTACTACTATTGCTTTAAGTGACTTGGCAAGATGCTATAATATTTAGTCATTTTACTGTATATTGATTAAATTGGTTAGATATCAATTGCTTCTAAAACCATGGCTATCAATGCCAACCATTGAATGTCAATGGTGTTTTGTATTCTTTGTTAGAATTAAGCTGAACACACTTCCCTAAGGAAAAGCTGTGCACCTCTTTTAGATGTGCGTAACTCTATTCATTTTGTGATTAGTTTGACAGTAAACTTCACCAGGGAGCAGCTTGAAGCTTGAAGCTTTTTTGTTTTATTAATTGTTCAATACTTGCCAAACTGCCACTTATTGCGAAGTGCGATCAACAAGGCACCACTATAGTTAGATCTCTGGAGTGTGTAAAATGAACCAAGTTGGCTTATCTGTTTATTTCTGCAAAAGTGCCAGTAAGCAAGTCTCAGTGCATTTTAGCCCAATTTTTAAAATACAGCGGGGGCTACTTTATATGATTATGAGCTACGCTGCACAAAGATTTAGACCAGTGAGTCTCAACTGGTTGTTCAGGGTCGCGGACAGATCATAAAAAAGTACAAGCAGTCTTATTTTGATTTTTCTGTCGGCCCAAGTAGCCACATGCAAAATAATTCAGTAAGCAACAGGAAGTGTAGCTGCCATGCACTTTAACCTCTAATTAGGGTCATTTATAAAAGTGGGTTGTGACTTTGCAACAAAAGGCCAATGCGGATCCCAGGGTCACAACAGAAGAGAGCCGCTGATCTAGAGCTACTTGAATATATTCTACTGTTGATGTTTTGGGAGAAAAAGAGTAATACAGACTAAACAAAATGAGTTCTCCTACCTGTGAAGCGTACGTAATTCAGTGCAATCTATAATGCATTGCTCGACCATTTATGCAAGCCAATGCAGGACAGTGATGCGGCATCTTTGCTGAAGTCTTGACTAATGACTGCCACAAGATTGCAGACATGGATTTTTAATAGATAAAAATGGTGCGGCGTCTACATAATGTTTGTCTAGGGTAGGAACGCTTAAGTTCCATTCCTGGCAGTGGTGAGCCGTCAAGGCCTTCTCTGCTGGCCTAACATAATCAAAAAATCATGATCCTATTCTTCACATTGATGTCATATTATATCCTAGTGTTGTAGTTTTAGTGATAGTTTTTATGCAATCAGAATTCTACGAACTCGTGTTTATTTCTCCAGCAGTAGTGTCATAAATGATGGCATTATGGGGGGGTAATTCAAGTCGGACTAACAATTGTTTTAAATTGTGCAAAAAAAAAACAAAAATAACACAAAATATGTCTCCAAGATATCTCAAGGCATAAATTGCAGTCTAAATCACATGTGTAAAGTACCTCTGTGCTGCTGCTTCGTCAGTCGCAGAGACAGGGATGTCAGCGCATGATAGCAAGGGCTTCTGTCTTGGTTTTTCCGTCCATTTTATCTCTGCGATGCCTTTTTGTGATCCTGCAAGACGGGGGCTTCCAGGGGAAGCGCTAAGAGCAATGGCAGGAAGATTGAACAAGTCCCTTCTTGTGACTCGTGATGCGTTTTTCTCTGTAAAACTGTAAAACAAAGATCATGACATTATAATACAAAAGCAATGGCTCCCAACTTTGATTGCGCCAAAGCACATTTGTCTTTTAGAAAAATATCACAGCAGTTTGCCAATACAAAAAGATCTGAAAAAGTATCCATACTGAAAGGATCTCATCTCAATTTACCATATTGTCAAATTTACTTGACTGTGTGAAATCTGAGCCTGTTTACTTGAGCACAACTACTTTATATTAAGCTATTGTATAAATGGCAACAAGTCAGTATAATTGCACCTTTTGCCATCTAGTGGAAGAGCATATAATTATCTGCCTTTTACTAAGATTAGATAGATGATCAAAGATACATTATTTGCAGTAAATAAATTATGTACCATGCCATACCTGATGAGTTTTCACAGGCAACATCTGGACAGTGGTTGGGAATCACTGGTATAAAGAATATGCGATATTATTCATCATCAGACACATACGTACCTCTGTGACGCTTCATCAGCAGTCTTAGCAGGAATGTCAGGGCATGACGTAGAGGCCTTCGTTGGAAGTTTTTCTCTCCATTTTGAGCCTGGGAATTGCACTCGAACCACAGAACAAGGGCTTTCAGGGGACACGCCCGCAACAATGGCGGGAAGACTGAACAAGTCCCTAATGGTTACTTTGGGTTCATCCTTATCTGGTAAGCTGAATGAATGATGAAAAATACTCGTGAATTGATATTATTCAGAATGGCACATGCGCAAGAATACCTCTTTTCTGCTTCATAAGGTAGGTCCCTGCATGATACCGAAGCTCCTGATAGAAGTCTTTCCTTCCATTTTGACTCTGTCAGGACTTTTACTGTTCCGGATAGAGACGAAGGAACGGGAGTGGCAGAGGAGTCTGTGACAGCAACGATGGCGGAGGGATCAAAAAGATTTCTGCGCAGCGAGGATGCTAAGGGAGAATATGGCACGGGCCATAGTGGTGGCAAAATGTCTGGACTGTTTCCAACCACAGAGGGTTCTCTTTTCTTTGGCTTAGTGTTGGGCTTCCCGCAGTCTGTTGATCGCTTCAGAGGTTCCATAGTGGAACTCTTCCCTGAGAAGTGGCAGCGAACATGCTGCGCCAATATCATCAGCAAAGCTCACCCACTGTGTGTTTACACATTTTCCCTGATCTTGTGAAGGAAGGACACAGTGATTAATGAATAGCACAAGTCTGATTCGTCATCATTGTAAACATATCAAAGATTGTGAGCAATAATTTAGCAAGTGCCGACAAAATTCCTTTTTGAGAGCAAATAGTGATACAGTACTATCTTGTGTTCAATGATTTTAGCAGGTACCTAACTCCTTACGCCATTGTTAACAAAAGAAATCTAGTATTTAACTACCATACATTATTGTAATAATCTCATGAATATTAAAATGAGCTGTGTTTTACGAACAGCAATGAGATATGATTTCTCAAAAATGTCAGTCTATCAAAATGCTGAGTCAGATTGGAACGGCGCCACTTCAACCTGAGTACATATATATATATATATAAATACATATATATATATATATATATATATATATATATATAATATGTTATTTTGCATTCGAAAATGTTGCCTTTTTGGGGGAATTTTTTTGGGAGAAATATCACCTTCAGAAAATATGTTTACAAAATAAATAAATAAAATCAGTCTAACTTCATGAATTCACAACCTCCTGCTCTGCCCTTTCCCATCACTCTATTTGGCAAGTTTCTGTTAAAATTATCCAACACTTGCTTGCACAGGAAAATTCTGACATTCAAATTGGAGTTATATTTCAACAACAATTGCACTAAAAACTCGACTTAACTAGTGCCAATGGAAGATTATTGGTGAGAAGAGCAGAGTGGGCAAGAGAATACACGTGTACTTCAGTTAGTCAGTTGTTGTTTTTTTGTTTGTTTTGTGTTTAGTTTTTTTGGGTCTAATTTATTTAGTATGGAGAATTTTTATGGGATTAAAAGTGTTCATTCCATGTTTTGGGGGAGTTTAAATTCACTTATACACTTACAATTGGGCAGTAATTCATGAGTATCGTAATTTATCACAAGCGAAGTGAACGGCGCGGGGGAAAAATATGAAATCACTAAATGTCGATTAAAGCGTTACCGTTATAGAGACAACGTTACAAAAAGTACAACTAGCTAAAGTTCGTTCGCTAACTCAGCACGTCATCGATCGATCAAACTATATACTGTATCAAGGAAAAGGCAGAACTTACACTTTGGGGACCCGTTGAATAGAACAGCTGTTCTATGACAATCACGTAGGACGGCGAATTGGACAAATTCGTCGTTTCTGTGTTTTATAACGTCATGAAAGTGGTCCGAAGTGGAAGGCGCTTTCCTTTTACCTGTACAATAGTTACCCCGGCAACACGCACTACTCGAAAAACCCGAGCTCTTCCCTTGACATTGAACGTCACCGCATTATCACGACTTGATCTTTGCCATTGAACTTTTTCCACTTGAATTTCTACTTATTCCCACAAAAAAAGAGGACATAAGACACCAGGTCGAACATCAAGGAGACAATAAATCAAAGTAAGTCATTCTGTTATTCTACTGTTGATGAAAAGTGGTAATTGCTCATCTTCATTTACGTGGTAAAGTTGGACAATGTCGTAAATCTAATTTCACCAGTATGATTTAACAATGTGGCTTTGTCTGTAGTTTTTCCTGATTTTGTGGCAAATAGCCTTGAATATATGTTCCCCGATTAAAGACGGTCAATTTTCACGATGTGAAATGCATGGTCGTAAACAACGAAAATGTATGACTACAGACATCAGTTTGTTTTATGCCATCCTTTGACAATTTGTGTGCCTTGTGAGCATACAAATAAAGTCTACACACCTCTATTTGAAGGACGGTTTTTTTGTGTTGAGAAAAAAGATTTGACTAAATATTATTTTTTAAGGTATGTTTTTCATGAGCTGAACTAAGAAATTCAATACTTTTTTTAATGTACACAAAAGAACCGTTTCTCTTAGAGTTGAAGTTCATAAAGCTTTTCTACTGAGCACTTCTCCTTTGCCGAGGTAATCCCTCCCCCAAGAGTGGTAAATGTGCTATCACTTGCACAGCTTCTCGACCTTTGGCACTCAAAAAGCATGACTCTGTTTACTCATCTCCCTACTGATGATGAAGAAGCAGGAGCAACTGGGGGCTCAGTTTCCTGCTCAGGGACTTTGACATGATCACACCGGCCCGGGTTGGAAAACCTAACCTCTGATTTGAGAGACAATCATTCTAGAACTGAGCCATGCCGGGCAGGATATCACAACGCTGTTTAGAAAGCATGCTTATTGGGCAGGTTTGCCTTAGACTGCCGGGAAGAAAAGGCTACTCTAAATTATGCAGTTTTACTGCATTAGACGGATTTATTGAAACTATTTGAGAGAAATCTTCTTAATAAAAATGGGAGCGAAAACAAAACAGTTGTTTAGATTTTAGCTCAGTATACGTTGCTATTTCAAACTCCTCCACTCAGCATTTTTTGTTGTCCCCATTGTTTGGTATATGTGGTCTCCACAACATGTGATGATAAAATTGTATGTTTATTAATGAAAAAAATGAACCTACTCATCAGGAAATCCAGCACGACCATGTCAATGAAGTCCACCAGCCTTGTGCCTTTGTCATAGGGCGCCGTCTTCTTGATGGTTGTGCAGTAGTCTGGTTCTGTCTCCCATCTGAAATACACTTCACTTGCAGTGACCTGACAGCCCATTTATCACAATCAAGCCATCCACTCACTTCGCCAGCTTGCTGCGGCTGTAGGAGCGTCTCCACGGCGATCGCCAGCTCCTCCGGGAGGCCAAGGAGATATCAGGCAGCATGAGGGCCAAGGAGGCCTCCAGGTTCATAGGTCGGCCGCACACTGCGTGTTCTGTGGAGCAGTAGTAGGAGCACCGCCCGTAGAAGCACACATTGCCCACTAGGGGGAACCACAAGAGCAGGGAGAGTGGAGGGGAATGAGAAGTAAGATGGAGATGCATGCAGGACTATCCAATCACAACATGAAGTGTTAAATTGAAAATCTAATACAAGGACTACCGGGGGAGTTAAAAAATGTCTGGGCCAGCTTGCGATCAGTTGTGATGTCTTTAATCTCTTTGACCACATCCACCTGCCTCCCAACCACTGGTGGTACCCTGCGATACCCCAAAATCCTGCAGCGTGAAGAAGTACAAAGGATGCGAAGAGACAGAATGAGTACACCAGAGAAGGGCAGACACACATGATGAAATCACATTGGGGTTTTATGTAACATGTAAGCTCAGCTACGCACTTGCACACATATTTTTTTTTATAGCGGGAAACAGATACCAATAATCGAGCCAAATTTCAGCATTTTTCGCCACTTGCGATTAAAGTGGGCAAGGCCTGATTTTGACTCTCTCTCTCTTTCTCTCTCTCTCACTCTCTCTCTCTCTTTCTCTTTCTCTATCTCTTTCTCTCTCTCTCTCTCTCTCTCTCTCTCTATATATATATATATATATATATATATATATATATGTATATATATATATATTGGGGGATGTTAAAAATTATTTTGTGTACCCTTCTGTACATGCGGGTGACTTGATACCTGTCTAGGTGAAAGGCTCCGATTTCTGCATTGTGTCGCTCAAAGTCAGAGAAATAGTAGAGGTTGAAGTTGGTTTCATCATCTCTGTCCTGCCTGCAAGCACAGAATGGAGACACCGTGCATTCGCCCACTTGCTACTGCTTAGTGTCAATCACAGGTGACTGTGAAGAACAACCTAAGAGGGAAGTGATCACAGATCCTTTCTTATTATATCCTATGTCGACCAGAGTTCCAGAATGGCTCGTGATCGATCTGACTGGCTCCACTGTAGCAGTACTTGATTGGAATCGATTTTCTATTGACAAGTTAGTAAGGATGTGCGAGACGCGTTGCCATTATCAACTCACTTCATAGGCTTGAGCATGGCCTGCCCATAGTTGGGAAAGGACATCACCAGCTTCAGCTGTGTTCCCCCGGTTTTCTGCACTGAAAAAAGAAAAATGAGAGTGTTATTAGCAATGTGACTAGAGTCCCCAGAAATGACAGTATGTCAAAATGTTGAGTGTGGTTGGAACGGAAATTGCAACTTGAGCACAATGGACAAAGGATTTAGAAAATTGTAAAAGATTGGGGAATGTTCCAATTAAATCCGGTCTTGTAATGTATTAAAATTAGAGTAAAACAATATAACTTATTATTTCTCAACATAAGTCCTCAACCCGTTCAGTAAAATTATCCCCCAATAAGCTTGGGGGGGAAAAATTCTGAAAAGTTCTGCAAGTTGACTCAGCAAAATTACAGATGGCGTTACTCAGGGTAAAACTTCTCTTACACGAAGCAGATTTAACATTATTCGTGAGATTAGCAGTATGGGCAGTAGAATAGGTTTTTGGTATGGGTCATTTCAAAGACATTTGAAGGTGCTCCTTCCATGTTTTATTTTAATTCCGAAATGATGGTCAACTTGTTTCCTTGTTATTGTCTGTAATTATTATTGTCAGACCAACCCATCAATTCAGTTTCCTCTGTAATTGTGCAAAACAAGTGAAAGTGTGACCCTAAAGAATGCAAAGCTCCGTACCATCCTCATCTGCTCCTCCAAGATTCTCAAGTCTCCTTGAAGCTTAATGATGCTTACCGCATCAAACAAGCGTGGAATCTGCATTTGAAAGTGCCACTCCCAAACTGCGAGTGTCAGCTACTCTTCAAAACCCTTCCTTCCAATCTGTCTTTGTCCTCCAAGGACACCCGCCCTTTGACCTCCAGCTTTGGCTCTGGCATCTCATTTCATCTTTTTTTCTTTTAGTAACCTTCAGATGAACTTTCAGCCCCTTCACTTGAAACCACCTCACCTTTACCGGTCGCAACATGGAGTGGCCACAAGTAGGGCATTGCGTCATACCTGCGCTAACGATGCGGTGACTGGCAAGCTGTTGGATCACCGACTCCATGTTGGGGTCCGGGTGCGGGTAGAGCTGCCAGCGTGAGATGGCCAGGTGAAAGCGCAGCCAGGGGGGATGGCTGTCGCTGCTGCTGTTCCAGTGGGCATTGTCGTAACCTTCCTGGCTCGTACTCACCCTGTAGACACGGTCATCGTCATTGGAGTGCCGCCTATCAAATTCGATGTTTGAGCGTGTATACATTTTGAGATCTTCTGGATCTTTGATGTTTGGTTCTGTTTTGGAAATTGCAATGGTAGTCAAACCATTTTTGCAAATGCTGTCATTGTGCTATTACTCCGTCTGGATTTACACAGCATGGTTTAAATGACAAGATTCCGATTTTTTTGGTATTACGTGACACGGGATTATAGGATTAAGAGAAAAAAAAAACACGGGAAATATGATTTTGTCAAATCGGAATCAGGGCTCTTAATATGATATCATTCAGATATGTGCCAACAAATTAAATTGAACGTTTAATATTTGGAGTTTTTAACATGTTGCGTGGGTGTCCGCAATTGTTTGCTGAGTTATAGTGAAAATGTGTCACGAGAAAAATCGGATGTAAGTGTTAATTTGGAAATGGTGCACTTGGACCTGAAGTCAGTGTAAATCCAGATTCTACCTACTGACCACATCTGGGAACTCCTCTCAGACCTCATCTTTGGTATGACCTTCAACAATAAATCGTCTTTTTGAATGGCCGACATGGGCGCATGGTAAAGAGGATGGTTAAACAGCGCCTGGAGCTTCGCCAGACTGGACTCAAGAGGCTCCACAATGACCGGTGCAATCCTTCCAATTTGTAATCTGTCCGGAGGCGCTCCATCATGACCCTTTTCACCATGTCGTCGGTCCGTCGATTCGGCCATAACTGTGATGTCCTTGAAGCCGTCGCTTATGTTTGCCAAGTGTTTGGGGAAAGGTGTCCTGGTGAGTTGCGGGGGGTCACAGGGTTGGTGGTACAAGGAAAGTGACACGAACACCAGAAGGAGGTGCAGGAAAATGGAGACGAGTGCCAAGGACAGACAAATTGTCCTGGAGCGACGACGCATTCGCCACATCATCCTCCTGAGAATAGGAGGAAAATGAAGGAAAGGGCCTATCTGAGTTAGCACTCCGTTCACTTCAATCAAAGAGTATTTAAACATCCATTGAGAAAAAGGCAACTTACTGCTTTCTGCCACACTGCTGCAGTTGAAAAGGAATGTTCAGTATCAGCGACAGGTTAGTCTTTACCCCATTTGTTTGTATTGGGCCAGATTGGACACGCGGCCAGGTTACAGTGATCTCACTCGATATATAAATTTGAACTGTCAGAATTGGCAGAGATTCACTCAGCTCTACTCTTATGTCAGATTAGAGCTTTCTTTTACTGATGTATTTTAGTTTTGCAGAGTGCCGGGCATCAGTGGATGGATTTCCCTCAGGCACAGCAGTAGGCACATGGTTTGGGGCTTCTCAACTAAGTCTCGCAGATTAACACTATCATGTAAAATACTCAATGCAAAATTTCCGCCAAACTCTCAAGAGGTGGCGCAAGGGAAAGGAGCATATTTATTCTCTCTATCATGACCTTTTTTCGAATGGGACGTTAATCCCTCAGAAACGTAACTGTGCTGCATGTGACTCTGATCTGTTAGCAGGAAATTGCCTAGCAGCTAACTAATAACGCCCAATGATGAACTTTTTGTGACTTGTTGACGAACTTAATCGGCACAAGTTTAAAGTCAGATCATAATATTTGAATCTCTTATTTGCACTTGAACCCTTTGAGATTTGCTCTTTCTTTAAATACAGTAGAATCTTGGTAAACTGTGTGGACATTCATATTTGATGAGCCGCAAGGTTCTCAGTGTGGTTTCCAATTAAAGCACGTATTTTATTTGAAGATCCCGATGAGCTACCGTCAAACTCCAGTTCATTTATTCCTGTCTTTTATGCTTTGGATGTCACATTTTACACAGGGAAAGACGAGTTCTCATTTCCTTGTCTACGGAATCGTAGCAGGGAGCTGTCGGCTTCATGCGTCTCCCCTGCGTTAATGATTTGTTTTTCTCTTCACATGCCCCGTTGCTTCTTTTATTTTTATTTTTGGTTTTTTTTTTTAATGTCTTATGTCCCATGCTGGTGTATTGTAAACAAGTTGGTTAAAGCCTTGATGCGCACATCAAAATCCGCAGAGTAGCTTTTATCTCTTTTCACTCACATCCCCCAAAATTCACTGCGCTCTTTTAATTTCTCTCTGAAACGCAGCTTTTAATGGTCAAAATGGAAGCCGCAGACAAAAAATGTTTTCACAGACACACTGATATTAATATTAAATTATGTTTTCCATATCTCCACTACAAAAGTCACATTCAGATGAAAATGTAATATCTGCTCTGGCCTGACGCTCGTTTCTGGTGCAATTGCTTTCTATCCTGAGGTGACTTTTGAGACTATTGCTCCGCTTTTTCTTTGTTCCACCTGTGTCTTTTCACCCGCCCCACGCACGTTCGTGCAAACACTCAGAAGCTGCTGCAACCTTCTTTTTCAGGTGCCGAGGAGGTTGCTAAGATACAGCGCTCAGCTTTCAAACTCGAGAGAAACATGGAATGAGGACACAGTATGTGGCAAGACAATACCAAGCCCAAAATCCAGATGAAAATGGTGGCTCAGGTATCATTTGTTGGCCAACATGTTTCCACTTCGGCGTCTTTTTATGATTCTTCCCTCCGTCTCTGTCTGAGTGTTGCAACCTGTTGATGACACTCTGAACATCTTGTTTGAATCACTGCAATGGCGAGGTACAGTTGATCAATTGTTAAGTCTCATCTTGGTGACATGATGTTAAAATGTGAACAGCAAGAGGACTGTTTAAATACTAAGTCCACCTGAAACAGGAAATTAATTGGTCCAGCCATTTGTGTGAATTTTGAAATTCTTGTGCAAAAAAATACTGAAACAGTTGGACGTGCATTCAAAAGTTTAGAGGTCAAATCAGTATCACTATTAAATTTAAAGTCCATTTCAGGTCAATGCTGTTTTTTTTAGTTAAGTATTCTTACTACTCATTGATTGAGCAGATTCACCAAAGCTTTGTCATTTTATCTTTGAAAAAAAATGAAATGGCTCACATTTACCTGACCTTTGCTGTCTTAGCTAAGCTACAGTACCTCACTCCTCAGTTTAGATTTAAGATTAACCAAACCAAGTGTTTAAAAAAAACAACCTTATCTATCCATTACCTAATAATGTAGAATTTTCTTTGTAATTTTCACATAATGATTAAAACATCCCCAATCACGGCAACTTGCACTATTAACTTAAAACCCTTGAGGATTTTCACAAACTTCCAAGCAGTCAACTGAGACTTTCCGGTGATTTTAAAATAGGCATTATCATAATTTTCATGAACCTCCTGTTGATACTACAAAGTGTGCATGCGAGGAATGTGTGCATGACATTTAACACCATCCACTCGTGCCAACATGTCCCAAGCTGTAAGCTTCTGAGCAAGATGAATCCTTTCAGTGAGCCCAGAGTGTGACTCCACGTATGAATATTTAACAGCATCGCGATAAAGGCGGTGGGAGGAGATATTTAAAGAGGGGGCTGGTATGAATAATTAATGAGATGCACCAAATTGTCAGCAGGTTAGGAGGGGTGGGCTCTGTTTACAGGACCCACTGGAGTCATCAGAGAGTTAAAATTGACCATGTAAGTGTGTGTTATAAGTCCAGCGTATTGCGAGTGTGTATTTATTTTTGACCAGTTCATAATCACTTTTCAGGTGTTGTTTTGTGGATGCGGACATTTAAGAGGACTTTACCATCGGTATTGTTTTAGCGTAAATCCCATGATACAAGGTGGGGGAGGGGGGGCATTGACGCAGTATTATTTATTTATTTTAGAGAAAATCTTTCTGTCCAGTCACATGAACATACACAAAATTGTTGCTGACCCCCCTTTGAAAGAAAAAAAACAAAATGGTCACACAAAGAATTTTAACCTGACAAAAGCAATAATACTTCGAACATGTACAATAATTAACCAATGAAAATCAAACAGTGGTTTTGAATTGTGGTTCAACAGGATTAAAAAAAAAGTCTGTTTATTTACACTCACACACACTTTAGCCATTGTAAATTGATGAACTCTCTCTGCATTCAGGTACACGTGTAATCAATCCCATCACATACAATTTATCTCTATTAAACGTAATACAAGCGTCTGTTTTGCACATTGACATAAACCCAATCCAAACATGTTTACAGAGATCTATTCCCGAGTGAGTGCACACTATTCTCCTCTCTGTGTGGCGGGAGGACAAAGTGACCTGATTGCGTGTTTGGGTACATTCTACTCCTTCTGTCAACATGAGTGGGTCACAGTGCCCTTATACTGGCATGATGCACATGGCAATTACGTCATTTTATCCAAGCTTGTGGAAAACATTTCCTTTCAGTAAACCCCTACAAAGCAAGGCTTCTTTTCGGATGTTCTAAACACATCACGTCATTTCAACAGAAGGGCTACAATGGCACTGCTTTTGACAAGTCAGCCGTCATTCAGTCTTACACTTTTTTTTTTTAGCCCTGGAAAATGTTACATTGGTATCAAGTGATTTGTAGCAGACCTTCAGTTCGGAGGGCTTCTTCCGCTCTAATTTTCTAGGTGTTAAGTCATCCAATGTGTCCCCACAAGGTGGGTAGTTGGACGATCATCCTGCAAACCAATCGGTCGTTCACTCACCTTGTGGCAACATAGCCTGTTCTCGTGAAATGAGGCAATCTTTGGAGCGCGTGCGGTCACGACAACGTAATTGGCAGCCAATGGGTGATGCCTCGAGCTACCCATCCTGTTTAGAGACAGCTACTGTATTCTAGTTTAACGGATGTCAACAGAGAGGTCAGAATTGGGATGTCGTCGCCCTCGAAGGAATGTCTAGTGCACTCCACACTGCAGTACACAAACAACATTGCTGAGTTTGCGTTTCAGGATTTTGTCCTTGGGGTGATTCAGCCTTTGTCTGAGGGTGTTGGTGGGTTTGATATGCACTGGTATGTTATGTTTACAAACATGTGTTCAGCATTTCTTTGACAAAATAGAGAAACAGGTATTTTGGCAACTACCATACTGCTAAATTTGAGGAAGCTGTGACAAACCTTACTTGGAGTAGTGCCTTGGTCCATTTATAAAGCACTATACAACGCAAAAACTTTCAGTTTTTGTCTCTGACTTAAAATTCCACAAAGCGATTTTTAAAAAAATTATATGACGGTAATTATGTGATGGTTAGAGGTTGTCTTTAAAAGTACACGTTGGGTTGAGAGTGAAGTTCTTCGCTATTGACTACTGACATAGTTGCTGCCGATTTTGCTACTGTCAGGCGCTTTGGTAGGATGCCACAAATCTCAACTGTGAGAATATACGAACAGCAACTTTGTTTGTATTCTCTCTCGCTGCTGATTAAAAGCATACACACTCGTCTTGTTCCTCTTTGTTGAGTTACTTCAGGAGGGATCTTTTAGAGTTTCTCCCTCTGTATCTGTCTGAAGACAGACAGATTCTGTCTGAAGAATCGTAAATTATGTTAGCCGCCGGATCAGTATTCCTCTGTGACAAGTACGCTTGCTTTTTAACTTTTTCAAATAGAGTAACAACGTGTGCTAGATGCAGTCGCTAATGACCGTTGCGACTGTTACTTCCCTGCTACTCTCAAACAAAAACATTCAAAAGACAATCGTGTCCTGACAACAAATTCAAAGAGCACAGGCTGATGTTTCACATTTCAGAGTTTATTATCCATCACTGTGTATTATATCAATTTGATCTCTTTTACGTACATAAGCCTCTTGCACAGAAATTCTTTAAAATCGCAGCAACAACGGATACAGAATTTCTTCACCTTTGACAAAGACCGGGAAAATGGCGGGATTATTGCCACTACTGTGAGCACAATCAAACTGCCGACATCAGCATCTAAGGATAAGTACAAAATCCTTGTCGGGCAGCGACAACAGGTTGTGATGAGCACAATCCTGGCTTGTTGTTGTCAATACCCTTGGACAGAGGCGATCAATTCTCTTGATATGGCTCTGATGCAACCTCAGAAAGGCAAAAATTCACAACTCTGCCCCGGCCATCACACAATCAGTTCTGTCTCTGTCATGACCCAGATACTACACCAAAAAGCGGCACGCTCTACTTCATCCCCTCCATTTTGCATTTATACGGAACAAAGGCGGTAAAACATGCCGAGCTATTATAAAAACCTTTACAGCAAGAAAAAAAAAGGTAGATCAGGTCATCTGTAAGAAGACGCCACTTGGACAAAGTCGCATCCAACTATGTACACTTTTAAAAAATATAAAAACATTGTATTTAAAGACAAGTGCATCTAAATTGTAAGAAAAAGTGGAGAGATGTGGACATTTTAGTTGATGTTTGGTGTAGGTTTAAAAAAGGAATAGTGCGTGCGCGTGTGTGTGTGTCCAGCACACACACACACACACACACACCTGCACCCCAGACGCTCCCTGCAGAGGAAAAGAGGACAAAGGTGTTAGGAGACCCTGGCCGGCTAGGTTATTTGGTCAAAGTGAGTGGTGACACCATGAAAAGTCCTTGAAAAGAAGACAAACGTGAGATAAGGCAGGAAGCAGTTCAAGTGTCTGAAAGTTGTTGTCACAATTCTTCTCCCCAAGTCCAAACAGCCGTCAACCTCAGTGACTTTTTGCAGCCATAGTCCAACTGGCGGCTAGTGAAATTTCTTTCACGGAATCGGTGACCGGATAGTGGGACAAAAAAAAGATCAAAGTTGTGTGTCTGTGCGTGCTAGGAGCACTTCCACACACACACGGCCAGACTCCCGCCGAAGAACATGTAGAGCAGGTTTTTCACCTCGTGCGTGACTTCAAAGCCGAAGCCCTCGCCGATCACCACGTGCCACGAGCTGCCAAATTTCTTGTCCATGGACTCCTTGATCATCTTGGCGGCGCTCTGGAGACCCGCGGCGAGAAGGCAAAACAAACAACAACATCATAACGATTTTCACCAAGTGCAAAATATGCTAGTTTGGATTCGGACCAGATTTTAGTCATGTACAGGGGTCATTTACTATAAACTAGTTTATGTAACAGCGAAAGGGCGGCACATCCGACAATTGGTTAGCACGTCTGCCTCACAGTTCAGAGGTGCAGTGATCGATTCCTGCCGGTGTGGAGTGTGCATGTTCTTCCCGTGCCCGCATGGGTTCTCTCTGTGCTGTGGTTTCCTCCCGCATTCCAACGATATGCATGGCAGGTTAATTGAACAATCAAAATTGCCCCTAGGTGTGAGTGTAAGCAACGATGGTTGTTCGTCTTTGAGTGCCCTGCGATTGGCTGGAAACCAGTCCAGGGTGTGTACCCCGCCTATTGCTCGAAGATAGCTGGGATAGGCTCCAGCACACCGCGACCCTCGTGAGGGGAAGCAGCTCAGATAATGTATGGATAGATGGATGTAGAAATATAAGTGGTCGCGCGGCACTGGCTCAATGTCAAAGAAGTATTATCTCAGTTGTTGAGTTTTACTTCCTCTCTCAAAAGGAACCCCCACCCCACCCCCACTCGATTGAGATGTACAATAGATCCAAGCTTTCAGTACTAATTTTTTTTAATGTGATATTGGAGGTTGACCTACATCATTAGCTGGGTTTACATGGAGCCATTTATTCCGATAAGAAAGGATCCAAATGACCAAACTGAATGAAAATTTTCCATTTAAACATCTCAATCAGAATAAAAAGGCTGAATCCAAAAGGAATTTCATTCAGATTCGTAGGGGTGGTATATTCCTTTTGCCAACGCGAACGAGCGTCATATAAACAGTTCAATTGGAATAGTCAGGCTGTGTATACTGTGCTAAATAGATGAATGGTCTCATCTAGATCAATCACGTGATTGATACATTGATCTCCGCGTGTCACATGGCTGTAACACGGCTGATCTGATAAACAGAGCATGTAATCGGCAGCACCTATTAGGGCTGGGCGATATGACCTCAAATTAATATTGCGATAAATTAAGCAATTTTACCTCGGTAATGATAAATGCGCGATAAATTTCCGCCCGTGGACCAAAATCAAAATAAATGCAGGAAATGCATATTAACTGTTTTTTATTGATCAACTGGTACACATTACTTTCAATGAAAAATAAAAGTACAAAAATCATTTATATAAACATTCCAAATAGCTTGCTTTGCATGACCTGAACAATGTCACAAAGAACAGGAGTACCTCTCGCAAAAGATTGCGCCAAGGTGCTGTAATGCCATGTGCAAAGGCCTAGATTTGTGTGAAGGTCTCTTGTAAACAATGTAAATAATGCCATGAGCAAAGGAGCTAGTGTGGTCGGCAAATAAAATGCTAAATAAAATGGGAAAAAAGTCAATGCAAATAAACAAGTGTGCGTCATCGGGAAAATGTGCCGTCTCGAGTACTCTGGTGCGCAGTCGCCACTTGTCGTCTATGTCATGCACAGTCAGGCTCAAACAGGGATCCATGTTGCAACTCGACCACAAGTCGGATGTAGATGCAAAATCCTCGACATGTCTAAACTCCCGTCCCGATGATGTCCATATTGGGAAATACAGTTTGCGAAAAATTCGCGTACCTCTTGTTGGCTATTTTCATGAAGCGTTTAAATCCCGTGCGCTCCACTGTAACTGGAGGAGCTAAATCATTAGCTATGTGCTAGGCTATCGCGTCCACTTCTTAGACGTTCTCTCGTTTGGTGTCGCCTCCGTTATGGGCTGTTGTCACTGGTCGAACCTTGCTTCTCCCTTTGAACTTTCAGTACAGCATGGTTGTCTTGTGGGTGGTGAAAAAGAAACGGTTGGACGCGTTGTTTTGGGTGCTTACGACGCACTTTGCAGTTCGTGTTCTTTTGTTCAAACATCGTCTTTATGGAACTCAGAACATTTCCAAATGACAGATGTCGAATTTCTTTTTGGGACAAGCGCAACAGGAACAACTTCAACTAACGTTACTTCGTCTTCAGCCGTGTCACATGCTTCTTGATTTGAATCGCCAGCTACGAACGCGTCGTCTGTTTTCTTTTTTTGTTCAACTGGGTAGAGTCACGTGACTACAGCCGCTGTAGCCTTCTAAAAGGGGCATGAACATAGCCGCAGAAAGAAAACACTTCTTTCTTTCTTTTTTTTTTCAAACACCGAATTTACCGACATGGGCAAAATGATGTCGGTCATTGTATTAAATGTCTGTAATGGTAAATTTTCGGTTTATCGCCCAGCCCTAGCACCTATGTAAATAGGAGACCAGACATCTTAATTTGGAATGATTTCAATCAGAAAAAAAAAAGTCTCCACGTAAACCCGACTATTGAATGTTTTGTATTTAACCTCAGAGGGATGCTATATGTCGACAACTAACATTTTCACATTGGAACCACTGTTTGAAACGCTGCAGAAAAGCAAACCAAAAAAAACACTTAGTGCTGCCATGTAATCGCCAACAGTATTCATGTACCTCATTGTTGGTGGCAAACTTTTCACAGGCGGTCACACACAGCTCCATCGTCTCCACCCTCATTTCCTCGGGCATGTCCGTGTGCTGAGGACAAATGATACCTGAATTATCATTTACATTTTTCTGTTTGCATGATGGTAAACAGTACAGCATTTTCTACCGAGACATCAATTTTCTATACCGTTCATCCATCTCAGGGTCATGGGCAGGTGGACCATATCCCAGCAAGAAATTCACACCTATAGATGATTTAACGCATGGGTCCACAAACTAAAAAGATGGGCCGGATCATTCTTGATGAGGTAGGAATTCACTCTAGCAACAAATAGTATTTTCTTGTCTTGAAACATTTTCTGTGGGGCAATTTCAAACAAATTTAAGTTTAGTTTAAAATGAGCATTTTTGTATCAAAAACACAAGGCATTGAATAAAAAAAAAGCAATAGCAGCCTTTGCGCAACTTCCCTTGAGAAGCTAGAATTTTAGCATACAACCGAATGCCAATGTGGAGCAAAACTTACACCCTGTGTGACGCTTTTCATCACCAAGATGTGAGTATAAAAGCAGTTGCAAAGCTAAAGTAGATTAAGTGTTGATGTTCTCATCAATTACAGAAAGTGTTTAGATGATTCTTCACACTTCTTAGTTGATGATAAACATTAACATTCCAAATATCTGGTGGTAAATATTGGTTAGCTAAATTAAGCTATCAAATATATGTGACTGATTTCAAAAGCAGGAAATTACTCCCCTTTTTTCAAAATTGAACTAAAGTACAGAGGGTCTTGTCTGTCTATAAATCTATACAACACTCATCTAGTCAAGGTATCACTGTGTCTTTTAACTAACAAACCAGAAACACAATTTATAGGGATTGTAAATGTCATCCTCCAAACTATTGTTTCCTCCATCGCACTCTTCTAACCTGGCTCCAGATCCATTTCACAGAGCATCATGAATGATGATATCACCACTCTCCTACCCTGATGAGAGGGAAGCTGTGTAGTCTCTTGTAGTCGGCGTCTTCTTTCTTTCCCTCCCCGGTTCCTGCCATTCCGACTCCTGTGAATAAAACAACAGGACCTAAAAAAATGTACACTTCATCATTTGTTTGTACCTAGCAACACTTAGCTACAATACAATGAGAAGAAACCTATCAAGCTAGCCACCTAACGAAGCATACGCTGGTCAGAATTAAATGCCATTTTCCACACAAATGGAACGTTTGTATGTTAAAAACCAAAGGACACTTGTGGGGCATTGTGGCCAGTTTGTGAACATCAAGCAGGCGGATAAAGTGCAACCTAAGAAGCTGTGTTTACGAGCTACCCAGTTAGCTTAGCTTGTAGCTCCATGGCGAACAGACAACATTGAACAAATTCTCTTTCACCAAACGCTGTTGAGTCGTCGGCGTTCGTGAACGGGGAGTAAGAAAAATGTTGGGTTACTTACTCAGGAGGCGCCTGGACTGCTGGAAAAGTTCCACAGTTTGAGTCCCAGGTTCGGTTGTTAAGGAGACATTTTAAACAAGAACCACACGGAGAGAGGAGGCACCGCCTCCTAATGACACAAAGCGTCTCCATTGGCTCTTGGACTTGTCAATCAACTCTGAACTTCATACATTTCAATGTGTTTAGATTGTTATATAGATCTATTTTTTTATTTATTGTATATAAATATAATATAGTGATATTGAAATCATTATGAATCTTTTTTTTATTATTTTAATTACTATCCACGCCTCTAAATCAATATTTTATTAGAGTAGGTGTCATTTTTTTTATCAGGTGAGACACCTGTTTTACATTTGATAGATTTCACTGCACACCACCAAACAAAAGCGTCAGAAAAAGTATAAATATTGAGGAATAAACGAACTAATCTCAATTTCAAATCCACTCAGTGAGAAATCTGGGAATGCTGAATTGAACACATTGTTATACTTGTCGGAAGCCATCGCTTACTGTATTGCATGAATTGCGTCAGGTGGATACTCGATCGGACGTATAGGCCCGGTAACATACACTTTTGTGGGCTGCAGTTTCTTGCATCTTCAGTTTGTGTTTTGTGCCTAAAGACAACAACTTTATTTTTTATCTGTCAAAATTGTCTTTATTTGTATCACCAAAAACGGCATTTTCAGTGCTCTCAAAGATAAATATATGGTTACCTATGCTCAACTGGTTACCACGTCCGCCTCACTATGCAGAGGTTGTGAGTTCAAATCCAGCCCCGGCCTACCTGCGTGGAGTTTGCATATTCTCCCCTAGCCTGCGTGGGATTTCATACTCCTGTTTCCCCCCACACTCCAAAGACATCCATTTTAGATTAATTGAACGCTCTGAATTGTCCCTAGGTGTGATTGATGAGTGTGAATGCTTATCTGGATATGAACACAAGACAATTCTTGGTCAGAATGGTTGTGTGATGCATGTAGACAATAAAATGTGTGTGTCTAAGCGACCCTCTTATTGAATGTGACCGATATTGAACAGGAAACATCTGGACGGAGTCCCCCAGGTGGATCTTCCTGACCCAAAATTGCTGCCGATTTTTCCCAGTCTTGTTTGTGCTGGTGGATTCATTTTAATCTAAAACAAATACTCCCTCCTCTGTGGATTAGAGTGGATTATGAATCCGTGGACAGGCAGGCAAACATCGCATAGTAATGATATTCCTCATGTCTAAACTCTCTGTCTGCGGCTGAAATGATGCAACCTGGTGCTGTCAACAGGTCAACTCAAGATGAACCTCTCTCACTGTGTGCGCTGTGAGCAAGTAGATAATCAGTGTCTTTTATGAAATAATGATGCGGAACCAGATGACATCATTTTATTTAAATCAAAATGACCCAGTTTGATGACAGGAGTCAACAAGCCATGCTGACTATGCATAATCTCAATTAATTACATATTCAAAAGAAATGTGAACTATTCACTGATAATTACTGTTTTAAATATGTGTTTGTTTGATATAAATATTTGGGGAAAGCACAGGTCTGATTAGCTTGCGAATAGGATATTCCGTCGGGTACAGCTCCAATGACACCCATCATGCTTTATCAACATGCGAACTCCTCACGGGAGAAAAGTCAAACCCAGAATCTTTGACTATGAGGCAGACGTGCTAACCACTACTCTGCCAATCTTGCAGTATAATTAATTGTGGTTACAATGATCAGACTTCTTGATGTAAAAGCACATTTTGATCAAACTTTTGAGTGTAGGCTTCATGTGTAAATAACTTCTATGATGTATTTTTAGAAAAGCTTATTCAAATGAATAAGTAAAACTGCATGCTAAATGTGTGGTGGAATTTTTCTAATGGGTAGGACTGACACAATCCTGCTGTAAAACTGTTGACTATAGAAATTTTATGTAGATAAGAATGTGGACTGAATAACCACGGGGGGTAGGAACGTCGGCTCGTAATGAAAATGCCTGCAGGCTTCCTGTGAGCTTCTTTTAAACATTTTCACGACGGCAGAAGAAATCTAACATTTCATCGATGACTTATATAGAACAACCCGAGTGGGACGAGTCTCGATGAGGTAACATGAGGATGTAGAAAATCTTGTCTTTATATACGATATGTGTGTTTGTGAAGGCAGCGCAAAGATGGAAAGGTCAAACAAAGGTTTTTGTAAAGTGCGTCCGCCTGCAGGAAAGCCAATTAGTGAGCATTTATAATTCATCAGTAGCGGATGCAGATTGTTAGTAGAATGATGGAAGAGGGGGTGAAGTGAAGACCCCATGTGACAATTACTGACTGGATGACTCCAAGACTCAAGACAGATCAACTGCTCGATAATAGGGCTGGGAATCACAGTGACTCATGAGGCGATATTGAGTTAATGACGAAAATCGTGAGTCAAGCACGGTAGAATAGTGATTCGCACGGCTGCTTGACATTCAAGTTTTTATTTTCCAATCTTGGGTTTTCTGTGTTCACAGAGCCGTTGCGGCTTTACACATTCAGATAGATGCGAGATGATGTGAGCAAGGAAAATAGCTGAACCAGCGCTTGCTTCATTTTTTGGGGGGGAATGTATAATGTCATCAAGTCGTTGTTAGGCGCGCTAGTACAGTAATCCTTTTTTCAGGTTTGGTCACGTGATGTTCCCCAAATAGCTGAAGCAATGCGGGAAAGTTCTTGTGACGTTCCTTTCGGTTCAGCGCCCACTGAGATTGTGCGAGATTGATCAAATATTCGGTTAAATCCTTATTCCACCAACACCATGGTCGTTTCTCAATATGAAAAACACAGATACAGTCTAATGAACTTGCAAATTACGTTCTTCTTAAGAATGTATGCCAAACCTTTCTTCCTAAGAATCCAAACAAATCTCTTTGTGAATTGGAACGTCGGTGTACATGTTAACTCCCTTCCAGCGACTGACGTATTTCCGTGATAGCAGCACAAAATGCATCTTTGGATATTTTTCTCGCCAAATCTTTGCAAGTATACAACAGATGCGTCCTTGGTTGAAGTTTGAATGAATGGAATGCAGATGACTCCCAGTATGTATCGGCTGTTGTCATGGCAGCCAATGTTGTTGCATCTCTTCTTTCTTCAAAATGAGCGAGGCTCTATTTTTTTCAGTGAGCCGTAGGGTGTAGTCTGTAAAATATTTTCATGACTAATAAATTACAAGAAGGCTTCTGAGTTGCGCCTCAGAATGTCACAGCCTCATTTCAAACTGCCTGTCGGTGATGTGATTTATTGCAAGTTCATCGGTGGGCTCAGAAGAGCCTTGCCCCGCCATGTGAACAGAAATTAAATTGACACTCCTTGTGACTTTCATGACTAACATTGAATTGCTTCAAGGTCTTACAATTTGGAAATCCATTCCTGGGAAAATCACAGTCAAATAGTCGCTGATGATGTATTGGTTCTGCCCGCCTGACTTGGGGACAGTGCGGATTCACTTTCCCATCATCTTTAAAAACAACCACAGCTGCTTCCAAAATGCTGTACGTGAAGTAAAACTCGGACAAACAGTATGAAAACAAAGTAATAAATAAACAAACAATAAACACAATAAAACACTAAAACAATGCAGATCGAGTCTCATGATCAATCCAATGTTCTATCCAATCTGCTGGGTCCAAATAATTCAGACAACCTTGGGTGAGAAGTAACTCAATCTGCTCACTATCCACAGCTATCCAGCGAGCGGACAACCCTGCATTTTTTTTTTTTTTTAGTGTGCTTAGAAGAACCTTGACTTGAACAGAAGTGAAATTGATACTCTTTGCAACATTCATGACCAACATTGAACGCCCCGGAAATCAATTTCTGGAAAAACACACCCAAAAAATAAATAAATAAAAAATCACGCAAAACCTGAAACCTTCCAGGAAAGCCAAATTTCTCAAAGGCCTCATTTTATGGGTGGGGGGGGGGACAACAACCTCCTAACGCTGATCTAATTTGTTTTCAGCAAATGCAAATTTTTTTTTGTGTGTGTCAATTAAGACCCACTCAGTATTTTCTACCAGGCGCTTTAAGCGGTTTTATCCGGGAGAAACAAATCTGACAGAATTTGCAATGCAGAATACCTTTTGTACGACTTTAATTAATGCAATAAGCTTTGGGTTACTGCTCTCCTCTGACACAAAAAAACTAACGAATCTGCATCCTCCCTCGTGCATCTGTATTTATGGTGATAATTAGCTCCGAGGTTGTGTTTGTGCTCGTGTCTATTTGTCCATGTGTCAGAGCCATTACACAACAGCTAAAATGGGAGTAAAATGGACAGCATTTTTTTTTTTTTATGGGCTAGATCACCTCCAGAATTTGACATCCCCCTAGGTTTGCTGTTATATAAAATACATTCTAACGAGGCCATGGAGAGTGTAACAATACATATCAGATCACGCTACAAATGTCACACGTGGGCAGAGGAGTGAATCATACCCCGTCTATGCCTCAGCGGACCCATTGCAGTGACACACCAGCACAGAATGAACCTCAGACGATGCCGTCAAAATGCAGTTTATTAAGTTTCATCCACCTAGTTCACAATAACAAGTGCATGAGATACGGATACGAATGACGTAAAGCAAGAGAGACGACAAAAGAGGAAAGTATTTAATAATAATAATATAATAATATTCCCTTTATTAGTCCCACAATGGAGAAATTTGAGATTCGAACCCAGGCCTCCTGGGGAGACTGGGTCCTGAACGCGGCGCCTTAGACCACTCGGCCATCCTGGCAGACTACTGTTGAGACTGTTAGAGTCTCAAATAGGCACTTGCAAAGAAAAAGCGCGTCATGTTATGGAAAAGTGACAGGGCCACACTAAAAAGGAAAACAAAGTCAGAAAGTCAGAATATTGCAAGAAAAAATTTCAAATCGGATTTGAATTTGACCCGAGCTAATGTTGTAACATTCCAAGAACAAATTCTGATTTGTTTTCCAACTTAAAGTTTTTCAACTTTATTCGAGTAAATTTTTGACCGCAAACTAATAATCATTAGATGTTGTAATTTAATTTTTAAAATTACATTATACAATTGTAATAATACATCTTCTAATATTCTGACTTTTAAAAAATCCAACTTTATTCAGTCAGTTTATTTATTGTGATATCACGAATGTTCGCACGTTATTATCATTTTCTTTTGGTGACATGATATATTTTGGTGATTTTTTTTTGTCATATTACAACTTTATTCTTGTAAAACATTTTTTCAATATGATTTGGTGGAAACCAGTTGGTGTTCCCCACCGACTAAGATGGCTGAGGTAGGCTCCAGCACGCCTGCGACCCTCATGAGGATAAAATTAAGACTTGTGATTTTAGTTGGCACCTTTTTTTTTTTCTTTTTTTTTTGCATTTAGAATGCAGATTCGCAATAGTATGAAGATTTTCTCATATTACTTATGGTTTCCTTTTCAGCGTGGCCTTAATACTCCTTCGTACTGAGGTAACAAAGAGTATAAAGCAAAGTTTTGGTATAGTTTGAATGAAATGCCCCTCTTCTAAAACTGACTTTCTTGTGTCACCCTATTGACAGTTGCCATTGACAACGGTCAAAAATGTCCCATCACAGCAAAAAAATGGCAGTCTTGTTGCAGACAAAATCTTGATGCTAAATACAACATTTGAAATGAATTATACCAGGTATAATCCATCCAAAAGAGGGTAAGCTATACATTGGCTGTTTTGGACTTTTTTACTGGAAAGTAATGTTACAAAGAAATGTGTCATGCAACTGAATCATAGCAATTTAAAGCCGTTATTACTTGCGGGAAATTGATTAAATGCGCTTCGAAGTCTGAAGGTCCCACTGGATTTGGTCATTGAGTGTGAAGCACAAAACCATTTTTATTACTTGATGCCTCTTGAAATTTCTTTAAGTGGTACTAACAAGACTTTTGAGAGGCTGAACTGCTGTTGATGTAATGTTTGCTCAAAATTCCATGCACGTGCCAAAAAACATGTGGTTTAGCCAAGGTACAATTTATTGTTCTGCAGCTCACAGTTTGACATCAAGTGTTTACTTCGGAATCGATCGACAGTGCTGGTTTTCCTGCTTGTGAGACTGTCTGCAGATTGTGTCAGGCTACAGTGGAGCGTTGGGGGCGGGCGAGCAACATTAGCAAGGCTACATTAACACACAATAATTACACGTTTACGGTATAAGATCACTGTCGTAGCAAAGGGTGGGAGGAACTTTACTGTATAAAATCTACAAGTATGCAGGACAATGTACACTTGAACAGGACGCCATTACGTTTCTCGTTGAGAATGTTAACGCACGTCTCAGTTTCAGCATTAAACACAAGCAAAGACATGAGGTGACACAAAGGGTTTTCGTCATCAGTCGCTAAATCCGCATCAAAACCCCAAGACCCGATGAGTCTGGTACGGTTTTTTTTTGCCTCACGGAGATGATTGACCCGAATTAGCACTGATAGTCCATCTACAAGCTTGTGTTTTGATTCCCCCACTTAAGATAACCTCACGCTCACTTTAGAACTAAACACTGAACACACCGACATGAAAAACAGACGAGCTCTAAACGTCCGATTAGCGCCGTCCTGTCAGCTCTCTTGCTTCCGAACAAATGCTTTACATTTCGAAGTCATTTTACCCCTCGACTACATTGACCTCTCGCAGTCCCCCGCCCTTCACTGTTTGGCACTGGAGGGGTTGGATCTCTCAGCAGCATGGCAGGGATCTAAGGACTCCTTGGTGGCTCCGCCATAGACATCCACGTCCAGATCGGTCCAGGGGGCGATGTTGCCGAGTACTGAGGAGTTGCATTCCGCGAGGGCAGCGACTTCGGCAGGCTTCAACACGCGGTCCCACAAGTTGAACTGGGAGAGTTCACCAACCAGTGCCTGGGAGGCATCGAAACGTCCACCAAGGGTGTCCTTCGGTTGGGGGAAAGAGATGTGGTTCAGTTCTTCAGGATGAGGACTGGGCGAGTAATCAATATTTGAACTATTTCAAATGTATTCGTCAGGGCAATTTCGGAGCAAAGTCAGACCAGTCAATAACATTTTTTGAGGGGAAATTTCTTGCACAAAGACCAAGACCATGAACATTAGAGTTTGTCACCACCGAATTTGGCTCTCATCATGGGTGTATTCGGAAATATCCTTCAAGCGTGCAGCTTCACTCAGACCATTTGGAAAGTCAAAACATTGTTAAAATTTGCTGTTGGATTATTGAGAGTGCCGTAAAATACGATGTGCCGGAGCTCATTGCGTCAGGCAGTACAAGAAAAGTAAACAGGTGAAGCATGCGGTTCTGATTATAGGCTCGTTCGGAAATTAATGCAAGCGGAGCGTGCTCTGCCTCTCTCAGCATACGAACTACTCTGCGTTGGGACGATTACATTCATATCACGATTATGGAGTACAATGCGATTTCGATTCAATGTCACAGTTATTGCTATTTTTTTTTTCGCAAAATTGTAAATGTTATATTTTAACATTTTCATTCTAACGAGGGATGTTGGGCTCGTTGTGTGAAGCGAGGGCTTCGTACGTGCTATCGTTACTCATTCCGCTAGCACGTGTGTTTAATATTAGTGAAATGCAACAGAGACGATTAGCATCTTGACAGGCGTTAACTGACATTTTTTCTCATCTGTACGGCAGGACGCGACCCGGTCCAAAGTGGTACCGGTCCACGGCCTGGTAATTGGGGGCCATTGTTCAGCACCGGAATAGATTCTTCAGTTTGCGTTTTAAAAAGTGTAACAACTGTTTAGAAGAGTGGAAAACGTATGTGTTTTAGGGGTTTATAATGGCTTAATGGAGGCATAAATTAAAAAAGTCCAACTCTACTTGGTGAAATGTCACCTATTGTGGGGGATTGTGGAACGTGTCAGCGTTGAAAAGTGAAAGAGCACTCGATTGCAACGTAACGAGAACATAAGCGAACATTAGTGTGTCCTCAACTGTTACAATGACGACTCCCCTTGACCAATAATGATGCTGATCATTTTCTCTTATCATTCAACTCCTGTGAAAACGTGGGCGTGAGTGTCCATGAATAACCCTGATATCTTTGTCTATTATCTATTTCATTCACAGTTACCCGCCTGCAAGCTGTCCTTTATAACAACCACACAGAAGAAGAATGTGCAAGGAACGTATGCAGCTACAGAGAGTGTGTGAGTACAGATGGCTTGAATGAAACAAGTGAGAAAAGGACAATTTACAAGTGTATAAATGCACACAATTCACAATGTTCACGTGGGTTATTGATGCTTAAGAACTGATATGTTTTGGAACAGAACACACATTACCAACAGCTACATCCTCTATCTTGTACACATACTACTGAACATTCCGAACAATCTGTCCGCCCTTATCTTCTTACCTGCTCCTGGCCCAGGATGAGCACCCCACCAGGTTTGATGGGGTGCCAGGCGGCCAATCCTTCACCCCGCCCCTTCATCTTGCCACCCTGGTAGGCCTTCCACACTCCGTCCCTCAGGGTCCAGCTGACGCAGATGTGCTGCCATTCGTCCTGAGGGAGCGACAGCGGCAACTGTGCCACCTGACAGCAAGGATGGGGATGCGTTAGCGTTGAGAAAGTTCCAAATACAGCGGTACAATCAAACCCTTTTTTATGGCCCTTCATGTTGGGAGTCCCCCAAAATTTGGGTGAAAAATATGCCTCAAATAAATGTTGCTGTTTCTATTAGCATTCCTGTTAAATTGTTAGGGTTGTAAAATATTGACTTTTCTGTTGTCTTCCCCTTTTCCCCACATTGAATGTTTACCAAAGTTTTTGAAACAATTTGTGGGTTGGAATATTTTTTTCCCCCCAATACATTTCAAATGGGCATCAATTACGAATTTTGCTATTCGTGGGCCAGCCAAGCCTCTTTTGACCCCGCGACTGTTTTGTAATATTACAGGAGTGTCTTATAGAGGATAAAGAATGTATGCCTGTGAGTATTGGAATACAGTATTATTTTACTACAGTTGGTCTTCCACCATTTGTGTTCAAATATTTTTTGCTTAAAGAGTTGTAAACCGTATCAATGCTAACTGTTAGCATGTATCAATTTTCCATTAGATGCTCCCGTTTTATTCTTAACTCAAAGACAACATTGTTTGGTTGTTTTAAATATACACTGTGTAATTCTCTTTCTTTCATGTTTAGTTTGACAGTAAACTGAGATTGGCATGGCATAAACGTAAAGGGAAATGTTCAATATTTGCCAAAATTAAAAATTTTAAAATTTGTGAAATGAGTTGTATGAAATTTACAGCGGCAATACAGCATTTGGATTTGAAGTTTTGCTTACAAAAAAAAAAAAAACGTCTTATATCTTGAAATACCCGTAAGTTGGGTCACTTGTAGTTGAAGGCGCCAGCGCAAGTCTACATTTCCGTTCAGAATCAGGGTCTGGCTTAGTACCTTATCATTGATGAGCAACTCCACAGGGTTGTGGACGCCCTGCAGCAAGACCAACTCGTTGGGCTGTCCGGGCACTGAGTAGGAGAAGGGCGTGCCGATCCCACCTTCTTTAGCCTTCAACCACACGCAGGCGGTGAAGGCGTACATCTCGGTTATCTCCTTCCGGACCAGGCCGTACATGTAGTCGGTGCGCATGGGGAAGGACAGCACGAAGCCGTCGGGGAAGGACGGCTCTGTTAAGGCTTTCAAGATAAAAAAGCGGCAGAGACAAACGGTCAAAGAGTGGAAAATGGGGACATTTGTGAATGGTTACACAAGGATGTTGTCGTTTCTCCAAGCAAGAGCTCCACTAATGATCAGCCTCTCGGCTACAGTAAGGCCTCTTAGAGAGCTGAGAGAATCTAAAAGCAGCAAGAGACGGATGGAGGATGACATGCTACGACTTAACAGAGATGAAAATGACTCCTCAGCGAGCCATCAAAAAGTGTGTTTTTTTCCTTTTTTTTTGGTATTTTGCACTTTCCGTAAAGAGCCACACTCAACTAGACTTTTTTTTTTTTGTTCTTGTCTCTCAACCATTGTGAATAAGATGACAAAAAAATGCCCTTGACTGCTTTCGCCACAGGAAGCTTGCTCAACAAATGGATGATTCAAGACTGAAAGTGAGAATTTAAAAAAGTGCCTGGAAGTGGGGAGATTCGGAAACTAGTTTTTATGAACGGCTGGTTTTTTACTAGGTTGGAGTTTTTTGGGTGTGAGTCGCCAACTGTGCTTTTTTTCTCCTGATGGTCCATCCTCGTCGGGTTTGGCACAACCATTGTTCACGCTTGCTAAGCTAGAATCTGGCAATGTGGCTTTTCAAATGCGATTTCAGCAGATATGAAAAATAATCAAATATAATTATCTAATTTTGCGGGTCAAATGTTTTGTACAATTTCCTTGGCTTGTACATGTTACTTTTGTGGAGGTTGTAAGAACAATTTGAGAGTATTAGACCGGTTAGCATGTCGGCTTCATAGTTCTGAGGTTCTGGATCTCAGCTTGAAGTTTGTGAGAGACTCTAAGCACCGTGTTAACCTCTGCGCTGCTTCTAAACCTAGACCTAATTAAGATATTTTTTCATATTTATATATATATTTTTTTTAGAAATATTTTTTTTGCGACGTGAGATCATTCGTGCCATCCCATTTTATAGGGGCCCAAGGCGCTAAGATTGACTTTTTGCTTGATCACTTAATTGGCCCTTGCATCCTTCGATTTTTCTGAATGTGGCCCTCGGAAGAAAAAAACCTGCTTTCGGGTTTCTAATTAAATTCACTCAGCAGCTACCTAGTTACATCCTCGGCTCTCCTTTCTCAGGTTCCCTACAGCTGAAGGCAAGCCAAAGTCTAGACTTTTTAATACCATTTGAAATTAAGTTTAAGACCAACTTCCCAATGTTCCCAATGTCCCATCTTGTCATCGTTGCCACAGTACATAAATGGAATGCATCTGCACTTAAAAGTCCTGACTAGCGCATCACTGCTTGATGGTTCCGCTATTGGGATTACATGATTAGCACGAATCATTCGGTAATTTTAGCTTTTTAAATAATGACTTTTGAGACAATTTACAATCATAAAATCCTCATTACTACGTTTAAAAGTTTTTTTAAGACTTTAGAAAGACTGACTTGAGAATTTTTCATGTAAATTAAGTCCCTGATTTTAGATTTATGGGTTCAATTTGGATTTGTTTTGGATCCGCGGGTATCCTGATTTCGCCGTAGAACAAAAATAGACTGCACACCAATAATGCATCTCCTTATAAGCCATATCTGTGAGGTGAATGAATCACTAAATGTGAACAATGAGGAAAAGTCCTTTTTTTTTTTTAGTTCATCTCATTAAAAATGAGCACTAACATCATATAATGAAATAAATGAATTGACATTTTTATTCAGTGTATATTCCGCTGCCATTTTGTATCGCCGACTCACTGTGCTCCAGTTCACTGACGCGGTGGTTGGCGGTGTCCAAGCCCTGGTTGATCTTCTCATATTGGCCCTGTGTCTCCTTCCTCATGGCCTGCCGCTCCTTCTCGAGCATTTTTATTTTCCTCTCCAGCTCACCCTCCAGGTCCTCCACCCTCCAGGGAGTCTTCCCGCGACCGGGGGCCCCCTTGGTTGAGGTCTTTGAGGCAGGTGAGCCCGGTCGACGGGCTCCGGAGCCTGCCGCCACCGGGCCCGGTGGCGCGGGGCGGGCGTTGCCGGTGGGTGGAGTGGGGGGCTTGGTGGTCATCGGGGGGCTGCTGCTTGTTGCTGTAGACGTGTCAGTGAGGTTCAAGGCAGCTGGGCCGATCTCTGCCTGGATGAAGGCAGATAAATGGAGTTGAGTAACAAGTTGGTGCATAAATAGAACACCACACAAAGGCAAACTTGGTTCTGTGTCGCTGGTTGACTTTATCAAGCTATTCTACCGTGAAATTTTAACATTACAACAAAACATTAAACAGGTCATGAATGTTGTTGACCTTCATCCTATCTCATCAAGGGGTCACCAAAGCAAGTCACCTGCACGATATGCTTGACAGTACACTGGATGACCTCCGTGATGCAACCCATCTATTTTTTTTATCTGCCCGTCGCTCGGTATTGTGACACTGACTGGGAATCAAACCTGTGCAAACTGTACGTAAGGCGGCAATAAGTACCACGGCACAATCAGTGCTAAACAGGTGTTGAATACTCAGTTAAAATGATCAAACTCTCGGAAGATTTAGGCGTGCACAGGAAAGTGATTATATTTTTAAATGGTATAGGCATTATGACGGAGTCCTTGGAAATATGTATCGGTGCCTGGACTGCAAAATTTCACAACCCCCTATTTTAGATGCTTGTTGGATTAAGCTTTAATCTCACATGATGGTGGTTTGAAGTTCAAGTTTTCTTTGACTTTTGAAATGTTATTTCCAGATATTTTAGTTGAAGTCCAAATTGTACCACCTTTGGGGCCATTCAACTTTGGGGGTTTTGCATGCCTGCAGAATTTCAACAGAAAAGAACATAATAATAATAATAATATTCCCTTTATTAGTCCCACAATGGGGAAATTCAAGATTCGAACCCAGGCCTCCTGGGGAGACTGGGTCCTGAACGCGGCGCCTTAGACCACTCGGCCATCCTGGCAGATTATACTTGTATTACTAGACAAGTATTTTTTTCCGGTGCACCAGAATAGACGACACTCATCAAAAGGTTTATTGTTTGTCAAAGCTGATTGAAACAAAATGGGGATGTCATGTCCCTGAACTCGGACTAAGAAACAAAGAAATAGAGAGTGAGAAAAATAAATATCAACAGAGTTGCTGAGGCAAGGACTGCGCGTCCAGGATGTAAATTGACAGTGAGAAGGATAACCTTGCAAGTGTTTATTTCTAAGCATGCTCCTTTCTCCAACTCAGCCCACACACAAACACATACACACACACACACAAACACGCAGCCTGTTAAGAAGCTGACCTTTCTCTGCTCAACCTGGCCAGCTTCATCTTTTATTTATGTCTCTCTATCCTGCATGTGGAGCGAGGGCAGGGAGAAATGCTGCTGTCACAGTGTTGGGGCGTGTCGGGGTGAAGGATGTGGGTGGCGGACACTTTTTATACAGGGCATTCATCAGGATTTAATAGGTAACGAGATGAATATATTGATCATATACATATACAGTATAGAGCTATACGTGTATATAAATGTATTGTATAGTCGCCTACATATATATATTAGTGTATGTGTATATAATATATAAGTATATACATACAGATGGAGCTGTAATATATATATATATATATAGATATATATAAATCCTATACATACGTATATGTTATCATTACCATTATTTTGAATGAAACTCACTAAACTTAAGGCACTTCTATGTTGAAAAAAGCAACAGAATTATTCATGATCCACACTGATAAAATGTTCTGTTGCATCACTAAAAACTAGAGGGCACGGCACTGTACGACTTGTAAAATCGAATGTGGCCCAATGCGAAGATGTTGCTTTTCCAAATTAGGTAATGCCCTTTTTTTTGACAGTTATTTAACCAAATGATAAGGTGGCTGTTAATAATCCTGGTAGTAGCTTGTAGCAGTGCAGAACTACATTATTTTACATCACACTGTATGACATCAAATTGCAATAACAAACTGAACTATATTGAACATTTATCGGATTTCGTAAAATAACCTTTGCAGTTATTTTAATGTTTTGTAAAATTTATTATACTCATAATCATTCTTGGGAAAATATTTCGTAAACACTGAAATCCTCTTTGTAACATGTTAAATGTATTGAGAAAAAATTGTCGGATCGTCAGCCCATTAACATAACTGCCTATGACATTTTTTAACGTTTTGGGAAAGCAAAAAAAAACAAAAAAAAAACACAAATACATGCCTTGATTCAACAGTTGTAGATAATCATCTGAATGACTAATAATCCACACAGACAAAAATAAAATAAAATAAATTTTTGATTACGACAGTAAGGTAAAACTGATTTATGCATTTATGATGGTAAGGCTCAGCAATTAATCTAAATTCAATTGTTTGCAATTTTGGCTTCTCACAATCTATAAAAAATTTATTTAAAAAATTAATTAAAGAAAAACTGGTTGTTCTTTCTAATTGTATTTGAAGTTGAAGCTTGGTAGTTGAATAAGTAGGTTTTGAACTCAATGAATAATCGTGTTTATTAAGCGTGCTTTCAATATCGATCAAACTAATCCTGATTATTATTTATTCCATCACCCAGCCCTTCTATTAGACTAGCAAGGGTTTATTATTTCAGACAAGACAATATAAATAATTCCTTTTTTGGGTTTGCGTTCTAGAACAACAATAACAATCTGCATTTACCTCCAGCTTCTCAATTCGATCCTTCAGATCCATGATGGCCCGGGCCAGCTCCTCCACGGCGCGGGCCGTCTGCAGCTGTGAGGCAGCCGAGGAGCTGACATCGTCCCCGGCCATGACCCGCCGGTTGCCGCTCCAGACCCCGATGCTCCGCTCAGGTCCTGGCCTCCCGCCGTCCTCCTCCTCCAGGCCGCTCTCGCACTCACTCAGCTTGCCCGTCAGCTCTCGGATGGTCCTTTGGTCCATGAGGATCTGGTCGTTTTGCTGCATAACCATCTGCCGGAGCTCCTCCGCAGTGGTGCGGAGGAACGTCCACTCCTCGTCGGCGAGAGGGTCATCCGCCAGCGGCTGCTGCCCTGCTTCTTTCCCCTTACAGTCCCCGAGCGGAACCGGCGTGCAGATGAGTCGGCTGTAGCTGAACACCTTGGCTGAGCCTCGTCCGGTCTCCTCCCCGAGGTCGAGCTCGTTCAGCGTGGGGAGCCCCAAGCCGAGCCCGTCCCCTCCACCGTAGGAGTCGGCGCCGTGCAGAGCACCGAGCGGACCAGCGTGAGCCACCGCGCCGGGCCGCTCCAGAGGCTCGAGGAGCGTCTCTGACGTCAGGGTACCGTTGTCTGCCAGAGCCGCGGCACGTTTGCGGGGATAAACGCTGGCAAAGATACAGATGACCGCGCCGAGGAAAGCCAGCGTGCCGGCGCCCACCAGAACCACCATGAACTTCATTTTCGTGAAGATCAAAAACTAATCTTCTTAATAATAGAGATGAAAAACATAAACGTGACACTCGGAGAGGATTCTCTTCGAGGGAGTCTCCCACTGTGTAGTACAGAGCAGACTGGATGCTCGCCGTGTTGTTGCTAAGCTGTTCTTTCCTCTGTGCGTTGCCATGGAAACCACAATGTGCAAGAGGAGGAGGAGGAGGAGGAGGAGCTAAGCCGTATGCCTCTGCGTCAGTCGCAGAAGGCTGGCCAGGGTAAACTCGCAGCAGCAGAGTGAACAAACAAGGCAGAGATGGATCAATGCGTGCATGCTTGTGTGTGCGTGTATGTGTGTGTGGCAGAGAGCATAAAAAAAAATAAAAATTAAAAAAAAAAACAAGTCATATGTCAGAATTTTCATTTGGTAGATCCACTGAAAAGGCAGTTTGTTACCTCAGTGGTTAGATCTTTTGCCTTGCAGTCCGTAGGTCCCAGGTTCGGATCTAGAGTCTTTCCCACACTTCTTTCCAAATACTGTACATTCATGTGGGGTTGATTTCAAACTAAATTTAGGGTGTTAAACTCATTTTGCATTTTCGCCCAGAGGTAAAAAGGCTTATAGATTTTGAAAAATGTATGATATGGTGATTTTTTTTTTTCAAAGTCCTCTTTGTAACAGTAGAAAGTTTAATACAGCTCTTGTATTGAAGGTCAATAGTTTGTGCGTCCTAATAAAGTGGACCGTGAGTGGACAGACAATCTAGCCTTGGTCGACAACATCTGCATTGTTTCTTTGGCTCCACACATCCGTGACATTAGAGAAAAACTGGAAGCGAGGCGTCATTAAAAATTAATGGGCCACATTCACTGTTCTCAAACATAATGAAAGGGAATAAATCAATTGCATTGTTTTGTCGAACGCCAAAGGGAAAAAAAACAGTATAGATGAGAAAATATAGGAGAAAGTTTAACAAAGTGAGCCAGAATTAAAATGAAAGCAACCGAATCATGCTGTTGAAAATGAACGCTAATGTGTTAGCTACAGCATGATAATAAACTTAAGGCCAAGCTTGGGTGTGTGACTTACCATATACCAATTACTTGATGGGAATTAGACAGGCTTCACTGATTCTAAAAGGCCGTTGGGGAGTTGCGGACCTCCTTGTGAGGCTGTCATCAGCAGATGAGCCACTAGATTGTGCGTTCTATTAGGCTATCTTAAGAGTTGTCAAGACTGTACGTTGTACTACACCACATCTTTATTGTATTTTTGCACCACCCTACACAAACAATGCGATGTTTTGTTGTTGTTTTACAAACTAGTGTGCAATGGAAATATGCTATGCTGAAAATCAATCATTTCATATCAAGATACTGCCTATCTTACACAGCTTTAAAAGCGTGAAACGTTAAACCCATTTAGCTTCGTGCTAACAAATAATGCCAAACGCAATTCACATGCTAATGTTTAGGACTGATAGTTGTGCTTTTATGATTAATGGTTAACGTAGGGACAAATGTAACCGGATAGTATAACAATACTAAAAGGCATTTATTTTTATCCTCCGAAAAAATGAAAAATATTACTTCGTGGCCGTGCCATTGCGACATGTCGGCATGACTGCAGTATTATAGTGCCCTCTGGTGGCCACGGAGGGCATGCCAAAAGAAGCACAATGAACTGGATGGGAGCATTAAATTATGGGGCACAAACAGTTTCACTCTTATCATATTTAATTATATTACTCGGCTTTTACAGGGAGAAGCAAGTCGCCACCCATACGTACACACATAAATAGTGTAGTCTTGTAACCTTTTCTCATATATATATATATATATATATATATATATATATATATATATATATATATATATATATATATATATATTACCAGACAACCTTGAGATGACTAACAGCTCGAAACTAGGCTTCATGGTACTCCACTAGAGCGAGGCACGAGCATTAATAAATGGTGTGACCTGCAGCCTAGATTGCAGCTTAATCTCCAGAGGTGGCCGACATGACATGCGCACGCACGCACTTGCACAAAAGTGGGCCACTGATGACACCACGGGGACGACTTTAATTCCATCTTGCCTCTCAATAGAGGACACGCGCTGCAGGTGTTGAAATAGACAGAGTGCCTCTGGTGTCATCTGAAGTCCTTGCAGAACAGTCGGAACGATAACGAAAAGAACGCCTTGACGTTGAACCGCTTTCGTGATGCAGCTGAGGGCGCCGTGGCTCTCTTATGCTGCCCAACAGCGCCCCTCTGTGGAATATTGGGAAACTGCTGGAGAGCAAATGGCCTCCAAAATCAACAGTATTGATGCTTGACATATGGAATGCTTGGTCTTAGACAGAGCAACCTCGATTTTACCGTTGTTAACGTCATTATACACGGACTCCATTACTCCATTGTAATAAAATAACTTAATAAAATGCCCATTTTCCATGTTGGTTGACTTTAAAAAAAAATTTTAAAACATGTTCATGCTTTGTGATGTATTTAGGTATGATGGTGACCTTTTTATTTCAAATTTCGGTTGTTCTAGTGTATTTTAAGAAATGAGTCAAATTGCTTGTTGACAGCTTTTTAATTCAAAGCCTCAAAAAGGAAAAACACAGAAAGCAACAAGAGTTAACAGGTAACTTGACAAGTGAATATATATCATTTTACAATTGAAAACATGCTTCTGAAAGATACATTACATTACAATGTCACCCGTGTACAGAACTCAAAAACCAGCTAACAAAGACAGCCTTCTGGATCAGACCCACATTGAATTGCATCACATTGAAAGTAATTATGCATATTTTAAAAAATGTTGTAATACAGTACATATAAAACAAGGCTTAAAAAGCACATTTTTCAATTCATCAAACAAGGATCCTTCCTTTAAAAAAATGTGCGAAATGAATCACTGGAAATCATATAAGGAAACCATTAAAATAAAGGGCAAGCAAGGCTAAAAAAAACAAAAAAAAAAAGAAAATCATAAGCCCTATTTGGTAGAAAGATAGGCCACTAAGTAAAGTTGTGCTACCCCCTACGACAACAAAAAGGACGAGAACGCCTCGTAACCTAACACCTTGGTACACTTCTACACGACTTCTACCCACAACTTAAACACAGCAGGGATATGTGGTCCTCAGAAGAGCCCATTCCAAAAATCATTAACTTCAAACGACGTTTGTTTCTTCATGTGGTCCATTTTTGGAATGAACCCCTCTGAGGGAGCCTATGAATACTGACAAAAAAGGAAACCATCCAGTATGCAGAAGAACAAGAGGAGACGTCATCGTTTTCTTTGAACAAGCTTGCATCTTCATATTCATGCTTAAGTTGTGGCAGGCTAACAGAAGTGTTTTGTTTCTTCGGAACTGAGGCGAGGTAAAACGGTCGTCGCCCGGAGTACGGCTTGGGGTGAACGGAGCAGCTGTAAGGCAACGCATTTGGGGAACTTTGTAATACTGTATGACGTGAGGAGTACAACAGGGTGCCAAGGTCTAAGGAGGTCTGGACTCAGCATAACAATTTGTCATTAAAGGGGGAGTCAAGTTAAAAGTTTTTACATTAATATGATCTAAGCGATGGTTGCATTCCTGCAAGTATGAATAAGTAGCAAAATCCACCTGATTTTATCCATCTGCGGTTGGCGGCCGTTTTGCTACTTGCTGTCGACTGAAAATGACATCACTGTTGCTCAGGTAAGGACCAATCACGGCTTAGTTTTTTCAATTTGGCCATGTGACGTTTGCAAGCTGAACCATTGTCATAGACCTTCCAGACCTTGAGACGTTCTGTCGTTACCTTCAAGGAATCACGGATATCATCAAGGCAAGCAGGGGTGGGAAAAGGCGGCGAGGATGGCCATAACTTACAAAGTCTACCGATGCGGCTTACTACGTGCGCGCGTGCATATAAATACTCGCTTGTACTTTGTGTGTATACGGTATACGCGTTCAAAGTGAAAGGCATTGACGAACTACATTAGTCTAGAGACGCAGTCAAGTGCATTTCATTCATTTCACTGGACTGCAGCGTATTCAGTGCAGAAACACGTCGAAATCGCAAGGACGTGCATTTGAGGAAGTCGGCAGGGGCAGGGTTGAGCGTGGGGGGGAAACGGTTAAAAGGCTCCTTCGCAGGCGACTTCTTTCACACTCTTCACAAATGAGCGTTTGTCCGAGTGCGCATGAACGCATCGCAGCTTTGCAAGTGGACAAAGTGGCAGGTAGGACGTAGTAGCTGCCATCGAATTCAACTTCCACACTTTCAAATACATTTGACAATTCAATGGATGGGCGGAATTTAGTTCCATTGATAACTAGAGTCCACTCCACTTTTTTTTAAGAGACACTGTTTTGAGCAACACTTTCATGGAGGAATTCAAGAAACAATATGAGTATGACTGCGGTTATCGTGTATTTTTTTTTCTTTAACCAATTGTTACCTATGCGTGTTTGTATGACCTTACTTTAAACAGTGATTCTCAACTGTTGTCACCCTGGGACTCGCATTTGCCCATTGTTGGAAATTTGCAACCCATTTTACAGAGGTTGAGAACGACAACTCATTTTTTAATTTAAAAATAACCTCTGAAAATACATACTGCACATACAATACGTTACATTTTTAAACGCAGTTTCATCTGAGTTTAACACACGGTCCAAAGCATATTGCCACAAGATGGGCAAGTACTAGAGGCTCACACGAGAATAGATTTTTAATAGCATCCCATTCTACTCCCACATGAAAAGAAAAACCTGAACCTGTCCCACACCATAGTTTGAATAATACCAGGTATCGGTATAGGGCAGATACTGGTCTTATTTTAAGGTATCGGATACTCTTGGAGGATGCCAATACCAGTAACCAATACTTAAGGCAAAAAAATAAAAACAGGAGAGGCGACAATTTTTATGAATAAGGCCGGAGGGTCGAGGCCGGAACGGTACCGAGGTCGAGGCCGGTCCGGCAAAAAGCAGTGTCAGTACTTTGTATCGCTGTGGCGTGACATTTATTATTCAAAATATGAGCTTTAATGTATTTGTTTACAGATTTACTGAGTAGTTGGTGACTAGAGCACGGTAACATTTCCTGGCACTTCGCCAATATTGTATGCTCTATGAGGGAGCTTCTGAATCTGAATACAAATCAATTTTTTATTTGTCATTTTTTTTTTATTTTTTACTAGCAGTCCACAACCCACCCAAAATAGTTCCATGACCTACTTTTGGGTCCCGACGCACCAGTTGAGAATCACTGTCCAAAAATATTGCCAAGAAGATGGCGACAAAGCACCGCCGAACAGAAAAGCAGTACAGTACATTTGTGCCAAGAACTCAGTATGTAAAAGTTGACTGAAAGACAATCTTTTTGGGAATATAGGTAAGCAGTTGAGATTAGAGAGATTGTAACGGAGAGTCTTTAGCGCGTGGACAAATGCAATTTCAGTGTTTTTTGGGTTTTTTTACAACTCGAATTGTCTATAAAAACATTATTTTTAAACAAAATATTTTAAGAATTTAAAGGAATTTTTTTAGGAAGAGTTTGATGGGCGTCAATGACTCATGGTTTTGACTTATATTTACCGGATGGGTCCGTCCCTATCATTTTTACAGTATTGTTAAATTAATACCTCAAAAGTGAGCATCCTTATCTTTTTCAATTATACAGGCGCAACTCATATTCAGGGGTGGTACCACATGACTTTTTATGGCTTGGGTGTGGAGGTCTCTGGTGTGTCAGGGGCAGTGCACAACGGCGGGGACGAGGCGCCGTCCGCTGAGACGGGCGAGACGGGGCCCGAAGCGGGGGAGGGAAACTCCTTGATTGTGACGGTGACCAAGTTGGTGGTGACGTCGGTGACCACCACGTCTTTGCAGCTGGGTCCCATTTGCGGGTGCCAGTCGGGGTCGCCCTCGGCGGGGACTCTGGCTTGTTCTGGCGGGCCGCCGCCGCCTTGGGGCAGGGAGGCGCCCGGTGCATCGCCGGCGTCCTCCCCGGTCGGCAGAGTGGGCGACGCGACGACGTTGGCGGGAGCGGATGGGGGAATATTTGGAGATTCTGCAGGATTTTTGGATTGTGCCGGCTCACTGGAAGGTGGGACAGATTGGGAGGGTTTAGGGTTCCCATTGGAACAGGAAGCAGGTGTGGAAGCCTGCAAGTGGGACGAGGTAGGACGGGTGTTCCTGGCGTTGCAGGAACCCGGTTGCGGGTGAAAGGCCAAGGGGCCCCCACACTGAAGCCCGAAAGGCTTCCCGTACATGGGGAAGCCGAGCATCTTCAACGGGGGCTGGAAAGGTCGGTAGGGAGCTTCTCCCTTCTTTCCGATGATGCGATTGCGGGATGGGATGTTCTGGCGCCTCCCCGGGAGACTGCGAGAGCCGCCACTCGTCGAGCCGCCGCGACCCGGCTTGTCGATTACCTTCAGGTTGAGGATTATGCGCCCGCGCTTAACCTCGCGGGGCTTCACGCGGCGGTTGAGGATGCGCACGGTCTCGGAGAAAGGCGAGGCGTGAGGGCGGGATGGGAAGCCGCCAGGCCCGGAGAATGAGGACGCCATGGGGTCCGAGCGGGGCAAGGGGCGGCGGGACATGCGATGGCAGCGGTGAATGTCTTTCTTCAGCTTGTGTGTTGCGGCCAGGGAGCTGAGCTTCGGGGATGCGGGAGCCAAGGGGTGAGGAGGCACGGAAGAGGAGGAGGAAGGAGTCGCTCGGCTGGAAACGGCGCGCGGTGTCACTTGGCGGGGTTTTGTTTCACTTTTCTGAGGCTGGAAAAAATTATACATTTTACCAAACAATTATTATAGTTGAATAAAAATACAAATGTGATTACAATTAACACAGACAAGCAGCACAAAATTGTCAAGACTCTGGGCGGACACTCTTGATTTACTTAACTGCAGATCATACCACATGTCATAGTACCAGGCCTTTCATAAAAACACACTTATCTTCAGGCCAGTATTGAACTATTTAGCAGCTTTTTGGCTGCAAATGCACAGTTTACTGTAGTTAGTTACCAACTCCAATTGAAGATAAATCAACTCTCATATTAATTCATGTTTCAGTGGCATTTTATTTCAGCATAAGCCAAACATAAAACCAGAAAAATATATAATAAATATGATATTGTTGATTAATGTACTGCCTGGATTTATTTAAAAAATACGTTGCAAGATGACTTTGAAAAAATAATATGCTTATTAAATTGTAATTACAATATTACAGAAAAAAAAATCATTCAAATTTGAATATTGACTGCATGTAAATGTAGTCACTGGCACGAACATCATAATTCACCCAATCTATATTACACGTATCAAATTCTGACTTTATTTTGATAAAATGCTACATTTTAATTAATTAACTTCATCATCACTACTATTATTATGGTCGTTGTCATTGGATGGCATCATAATGAGAGCAGCTTCAAATTCTGGACCATTTTGGTAAGGTAAATGAAAACCGCTTGGAAAGTTCCAATAAAAGTGAACATTATCTTTGTAAAATCAAATTTTCTTGTGTTGGATCTCATTGTGCTGTGCCATGTGTGTTATTTTGTCTCAAACTTTCATTTGTGGTCCACGGCCTCGTTTTCATTTACCTTTATCACAAGGTTTTTGGGTTTCGGCCCTCGCTTTTTGGGCCCACTCCGTTCCCGCTCTCGTTCCCTAGAGAGAAAACAAAACAAAACAGTAACACTGTTTAATATGAAAACCACAAGCACAAAATATGCACATATATTGTAGTTCCTCGGAAAGTGTCTGTTCCTTCTTATGAGGCCCGTGCCCACATTAGCAGTCAGGATGGTCATGCACTTAAAAACAAAAAATGCCTCTTTTCCCCGTGGTTGTGGTATTACTGTAATTCATGAAACAAACGCCAAGCCACCTCTCAACACCTTTGCAGGAATATAGTAATTTTTTGCGCGTGAAAAGGATTAAAACTTATTTGAAATTCATGCCACCTACTCACTTTTGCTCAAAGCCGAGTATGAGCCTGTCATCCAGAATATTCTCTTCTGGCTCCCAGGTGCTGTCCCTGAATGAGCACCAAGAACACATCAAAAGAGGACACATCTTAAAATATACTTGTTAAAACAAATCTATATTTAGACTTTCAAAAGAAAAAAAGCTTCATGGTACTCGTGATCAGTTAAAGCAGCACTTACTTCATTGCCCAGCCCTTCCATTTCACCAAATATTCAAGTCTCCCCTGCAAGAAAAGCACACGCAGGATGTGCAAACATTAAGCAAGGGATGTGCGACTAATGGATTAATGAAAATTTCTTTATGAGGGTGTTTTTTGCAAAACACTCCCACATTGTCATTTTTTTAACTCATTCAATCCATTAGACGTAAATTTACATTTTCAAAATTGTAGTCCCTGCCTCCCAAAGACGTATTTATACGTCATAGCCTTTTTTTTTTTTTATTGATTTTTTATTGGCATCATAGCTCCATGTTTTTATCTTTAGAACACAATATTGTGCAGGCGTTACAAAATCAGTCAAAAAAGAGAAAAAAAACCCCACTGTGATTGAGAGGTTTCCTTTCGTGAAAACGGCTGGGAATAAATGAGTTAAGTATAGCTCTTAGTAGAGATGCAACAATACCCCTTTTTTCAGACCGATTATGACAACAAGCGCTTCTTTGTTTGCCTTTCCAAGGCATGTGTTCTGTTGTGTTAGGACTTTTGCAAGATACGTTTCCTTGAATATACAATTTACAATTCCACTTTTTATGTCTTAGTTTTACTGTAAACTCCAATTGGGAGAGACTCTTTCTGAAGAACTGTTTGTTATCTGTCAATCTGGACACCGCATGCTCAGGGAAGACAGAAGTATGACGTGCTGGTGGTACTGACTGCAATTTTATAAAAGCATTTTTATGAGTGTGAGTACATAGAGTATACCGCATATTGGCGCATTCCTTGGAATTGGTCACATATGCATTGTTTATATCACTGTACTGATTTAGAAAAACATTGACAGCTCATCGGCAACTAGTCGAGATCAACTCCACTTTCATCACATTAATATTAGCTTAAAAACATGTTGAAGCACTGAAGCTCCTAACGCATACAAGGATGTCCGATTCAAGTAATACATCAACGTCACAAACGTCGCATTGGCTCCAAAGCTAAGAAGGCGTAATTGGTTTTGGTTGGAGTCATATATGCAGTCGGGTAATCTGGACATCCTGGAGATTTCCCGGTGGTCCGGGCTGCTAAACGCGACTATGCGCACACACATTAATTTACTTCTAAATCTGAAAATAAAGTGCATTTGCGACATTTACATATTTTATCACCATCTTATTCAAATGTACTGATTATTAATTACATAATTCTGATCGGCCACAGCACTTCCTTTGTTACTCAGGATGTCACCAAGTCACAATAATTAAAATCCAAATATAGCCATAATTTAATACATGATGCCAAACAACACCACCATAACTGAATTACACTCTGAGTTACTTGTACAACAAAGCATGCGAGGAAAGCCACTTGCTGTGTGGTGAGCAGTTAGCGTTAACCCGCCAAATAGTGCACAAGAAGTTGTGTGAATTAGCTTCAAATAAGAATGCTGACACGAAGTGCTGTGTTGGTAGTTTAAATGTGACTGGCTAAACAGTGTTTGATAGATCTGCCTTGCTGAGTGTAAAGTCTTATCCCATGTTGCGTACAGTTTCCGATTGGTCCCTCTTTGAAACATTGTATTCTATGGCTTTTGCATCACCATGAGACTATTGATTTTGTGTTTTGTGATGTTTATAGTTTTTATGTCACTAATTCATCATTATAATTTTCTTTATTTCCGCATGTCTGATTTTGACTCCAAGTACAACACTTTGTATGCAATGATGGTTGTTTTTTTTTTTAAACTACTCTATGAATAAAGTTTAGTTATGATTTGTCAATTTTAATTTCATCAATTTTTCTTGTTTAATTAAACACTGCTTGTGATCTTGTAAGCACATTTAATTATATGAACATCAGTGGAAAGCACATTCAATTATTTCAGACGGCTACTCTAATAAGGGTAAAATTGTATATCTTCATTAGCATGTAGTACATAACAATAGGGCAGTCTGAGCCATGAAACTGCAGGGGTGGAACGTAGTCCTTGGGCCCTGTATGTCGGTATGCATTTTTTCCCAAATAATACAGCATCAATTTGTGAAAACTGTTAGATGAACCTCATTCAAACAAAAGTGAGAACCACTGATTTGGCCAACACATGTGGCAAGAAGCTCAGTGAAAGTTTTGAGTGAAGGCCATTCAGAGGTCACTGGAGGCCTTTTAGGAGGGGTGGGGGTCCACTGCATGGACCTGACACTTGACCTGAGCACACCCCTAGTATTGTTTACAGGCTTTTGACTGATGCTGCTGACCTTATGGCCTCTAGCAAAGTTGAAGGAACTACTGGAAATCCTCAACAACAACAAAAAGGAGTCAACCATAATAAAGAGGGAAAATGTATGGTAAAAAGCATCTTGCAGGAGGAAAGACAAAAGTCACGTTTAACAGGAGACATCTGTGGGGATGTACGCCCACTGTGGCCGCGTAGCTTTAGCCACCGTTAGCTGCCGCATAAATCAGGGCCCCATTTTAAACACTCCTCCCGTCGGCCTCACTCTTTCACATGTGAACCTTTTTGTGTCACTTTTACTGCCGGGCAAAGGCCTCAAAACAGCAGCCATGTCTTTAACACTTAGGCGGGCTAGCTTAGCATGTAGCTTAGCGAGTCGGAGGCCTCCGACGCCGGAGAGAGCCGAAGACCGACGACTTTCCCGCGGATAACATCTGTCAAAACACGCGTGGAGGTGGTGGTGCAAGTGGAGGCTCACCTTTCGGACGCGGCGCTTCAGTATGGCTTCCGCGGCGAAGACGCGGTCGCCCATCGCCGAGAGCTCCATCCTATCTATGCGTAATCGGTTCCAGGAGATGGTGGTGTTCGGCTCTGCTCGGTTCGACCGCAGCCGAACTGTCCGCGACACGCACGCACGGATCGTGGGTTCTGCCTGCTGCTGTGTCACGTGGTCGAGGCCAGCCCCCCTGGTCGTCATGGTAACGGGGAAGATACTCACCACAACGTACAGAAGCGCGCGCTTCTTCTTTTTTTTTATCTGACGTCATCGTCAGTACTCAATTATGCCATGCACATGACTTTTGTCCTAATCAAGAAATCATTTGAAAAACTGCTAATATTATTACCGTTCAAAAAAAAAAGGAAATACAATAAGTTGTGAAGGATATTATTTATATTTCGGATTTAGTTGAAAGTAATGGAAATGCGCGAAATAGATGAAGTTGCATTGTTGTATTGTATTGTAATATTTCTTGTTATGAAAAAAAATGAAAACAAAATCCTCTCTAGTTAAATTTAAAGAGTTTACGCTTGTTGTAAACGCTCTTCTTCAAAATATTCTTGAGTAGATGAAATGTCAACTGACATGAAGACCCAAACACTTTGTCTTACAATTAGCAGAATTTGTATGAATAAATAAATAAATTACAAATCCATATGTAAGGAATACGCTTTGTTGCTATAATAAAATTTCTCCTCGAGGAAAATACTGGAATGTAAAAAGATAGATAGGATAGGCTACAGCACACCCGCGACCCTCGTGAGGAGAAACGACTCAGATAATGGAGGGATGGATGGATGATGACGTTGAAATGAACTAATAATAATAAAAATATTTGTTTGTGGCAATGCCTAACTAAGTTATCACTCAAGACCTTGAATAAAAATGTCTTGTACCTTATGTTGTTACTGCTTTCTTTGTGGTTGTTGTTGTCGAATATGCAAATCTGCAGGTGCAGAACTGCAAATATGCAGGGATCGACTGTTGTTTTAAGTTGTAATACTACCAATCACAACTAGATGGCAAGCATGTCTTAGTTGGGTTCACACGCTCGTTCTTTATACTGTCCGATACCACAATGTGACTTGGTTTAATAATTTTGCGGGGATTTGCAGGACAAATATAGTACTCAATAATAAAAACAAATTGAGTGTGTTGATCTTTGTGAAAAACAAAAAGGTTCTTGCACTTAATGTTGGTTTTGTGTTCAGCAGTTTTGTGCCATCTTTGAATAAGAATTTTTATGCAAGAGAGCTCTTTGCATGGGAGAATAAACTGTGGTTATTTTGTTGTTTGTTTCGGACCCTTTGATAAATTAGATATATTAAGGGCAGATATTTTGTCCGATTTAAAATAACGTGGTTAGGAGTTGCATGGGTCTGCGTGGCCCCCAAGTAGCACTGATGAAAAATTGTGGCCCACCCCCTGCAGCAACAATTAGCCCCATCCTGCAAGAGCACTCCTGTATTTTGCAGACCTTACAAATCCTAACTTTTTTATACAATTTGTCTTATGCTGCACAGTCCCACAAATAAAATATTTCGTATCAAGAAGTGCATCAAGGTAAATCAATCAAGCGCATGTCAGGTCAACGATACTTAATCACTGGCCTAAATGTGGACAGACCCCAGAAGATCCTCAATCACTGGTCTGAAGCTTTCTGAATCTGAAAAATAAAGATATTTAATTGGAATGTGAGAAAATTGAGGAGAGGTGATTGTTTCACTTTTCTGTAGCCTACTGCAATTTTTGTGACATTTCGTTTTAGTGGTGTGCCGTGACATTTTTCTAAAAAAAAATAAACAAAATATAATAATCATAATAATAATAATAATTATAATAATAATAATAAATAAAGTTTGGAAATCATTGAACATTTACAGCAATAAAATGGGATAGAACAATGATTACAGAGACAGGGTTAATCATTTCTAAATTCATTCGAACTATCCCGAAAACGTTTTTTTTTATTTAATTAATTTAAAACAATAAATATTGAGCTTAAAGAACTACACAAAATATCGTGAATGATTTTGTTGTTATTTTTGTTTATTTTTAAGACCTTGATATTGTGTATGAAAAGCGGTTTTAATTAGGTCCCGCCTACTTCTTGAAAATCGGGGCTGTGTGATTGGTTCTTTTGATGTCACTCATCAAGACTGGTTGCAGTGTGGTGCTTGTTGGTGTCGCTGTCATAAATCATACATCACACAAGAGAGGTCGTCGTAAGTAGATCCTATGCTGCTTCTACGATACTTAATACTATTATCTACGATTAACGGGGGGAGAAGATTATTTATTAACTTTGGGTTTCACAATGAGAGCTGTTTTTAACGACGTTCAATGACTGTTCGCACCGCTTCTTGGCTTTGACGTTATGTTGTCATGTGAAATGAAAATGGACCACCAGAAACTTGCGAGTAGAATGAATGGACTCATTTGTTTATCAATCACGTCCAATGTCATACTTTCTAAAGGGAAACGTACAACGGAGACAAACGACAGTCAAGCTATCGTGTCGTTATCACTCAAGATAGTTTCCAGTATGGGCGACAGCACAGCGGCACTTGTTTTAACACGTGAATGTTCTGACTTTAATATAAATAATGTATTCTTGCATTCCTCTTGGCAGGATTACACAAACGGGGTTAAATAATTCAGCCCAGTGTCCTTTTTATATGAAAAACCAATGCGATGAGTTCCATAATGAAATGAAACATAGTTGAAGTCATGTTGTGTTTATGGTCATTTGGAATTTTTCACAAATAGATGAACAACAATGTTAATATTATTAGTGGGTGTTTAAATGTCTTTTGATTCAAGACCTTCCAAAAACAACCATATCTTATTTTCAGGCATTATTCGTGCTTACATATTTACATATTTATTATGTAACCTTTGTCCAAATATGCCACAAAGAAATAAAATTATGCATTATTGCAAGTTAGGTTTCAAACCATCATGTTAGCGCTACACAGACAAAGTCGCTCATCTTGTTTTCTAGTTTGGTCTTGTCAGACATTCCACAAAAGGGGCTTTATTTGGACAAAATGAATCCTTTGCCACCATCTTGTGTGAGGTGTCAATTCCTTTTAGATTGTTTTTTTCATATCTCCCGTGAATAGTTTGTTGAACAATGTTCCTCCGTATTTTAGCAATTTTTCAAATTTTGCAATCACCTTTTCACTGATTTTATTTTTTTTGGGGGGTGAAGCTATCATTTGTTATTTTCTGAAAAAAACTCACCTATTTGCTATTTTTGTAGTCAGGCCAAAGTAAAATCAGTATGGTTTTGACACAAACTAGTGGCATTTTGGCTCGATAAATTTATTGAAGTGTGTTAAGGAGTTTCGTCTTGACAAAAAGAAGCTTCTGCTGTCATCTTCTGACAACTACAAGCATTTACAGTATAATCCTTTTTTGATGATGTTTTAACTACTGTCAATTAGTCGATGATTTTTGAAAGCTAATCCTCCGAAAACGCTGTACTTTGACCTCACCGATTCACTCTCAGCTTTCCGGCAACAAGTAGCTCAGTGAAAGTCTTGAGGGAAGGCCATTCCGAGGTCACTGTGGGCCCATTTTGATGGGGGCCATTTGTTCAATGCATTGGCCTGATCCTTGACCTGAGCACCCCCTACCATTGTTTACAGGCTGTGACTGATGCTACTGACCTTTAAAGGCACTAACAAAGTTGAAGGGACTATTATAAAGCCTCAAAATACAAGCAGAGATTAAGAAAAAGTCAAGGGTAAAATGCAGCTTGCACTTGGAAGCCAGAAGTCATGTTAAGCAAGAAACAGATGTGTGGTATGTATGCACACTCTGTGCATGTCAATTAAGCTATGCAGCACATAGCTTAACAGTGTGTGAAGCTACATGCTAAGATACACGCTTGTTGTACGTCAAAAGCTTTCACTTTTTTCCTTTTGTTGCAAAAATATTTTTGTTGAAGAAAAAAGTATTTGCTGGTAATAAAAAAAAAAAATCAACACATTAGTATGACAAATAGAAATAAACAGTGCAACAACGGGTGCTGTTGGTTTAAGGCTCGAGGTCAAATTTTTTAAAAATGATTTATCTTGTTCTCATTTTTGAATACATCTCACATACATCTGTTCTATATTGCTGTGTCTGTATTAAATGGAAAAATAACACATTCGGATCTGCTACCGTTTCCGCCCACTCACTCACATTGCGGTTCCGCCCAGGTCACAATGCAGTTCCTGGGCCGTCTTTTGGACACCGTGTCCTCCGTATCCACTTTGTTCACGAACCCTTACCGGGTGAGGGACGTGCAGCTGTCTGATTACGGCGGAGGAGGGAAAACCAAGCTGAGGCAAGAAGGACGTCTGGTTCTCTACAAGAACGCCCAATGCCAGTCGTGGGATTGTGTGCTAATGTGCCCCGACACACCTGCAGCGGCCCTGAGGTGGGTGCGGCCTAAGAGCTATCCTGTGATGACGTGAGGGCCGTGTTTGAGAAATTTTGTTTACCTGATTTGAAACGTTTCAGATTGATTTTGTCTTTCAGCCCTTGATGGCATATTGACTGACAAGGTCTGATAACAAAGTGGCTAAGTGAAATCATCAATGTGTCTTTACTGAATCTAATTGATGCATGCACTCATTGATTTGAAGAGTCTATCATGTGGTGTTGGAATACCTTTGAGCATGAGGGGACCAACTATTTATAGACCTTTGACATCGTCAGACACACCTGAGCACTGTTGCTCTATTTCCTCACATAGTGGCCTCCACTTCAATAAACCTGAGTTTATCCAACTCCTTTGTTATCGCTCTGGACATGACATTACGTCATTGGTGGTGTCTAAATAGACGCCTGTGAGTTTGTATTTATTCACATCAAACGTGAGCTCATATGTTCACCGCCACAAAATCAATTGTGACCATCGTTTCTCGACTCTCGCTGAACAAGACAAGAGCAAGAATGTGCACACGAACCCCGACTGGTTATATTTCGGACATTTAGCTCTGCAAAAGTTTTGTTAAGTGTCTGGAGGCAGCTAGTGTCCAACGGAAGATCCCTTTAATTGCTTCTTGGCTGTACAGGATAACTTTTAGAGCTTACACCAATTTATACGCAGAATTAAGATGTTGACCAAGATGTACTAGTTTATTGGATTCCCTATGGTGTTTTTCTTTAAATAATTTTTTGTTGTTTTTGAGGTGTTATAAATTATGTATCATCAAATACAGGTAAAATCACAAGATATTTGACGAGTGTGTGATTAGTTTCTAAATATGCATCATTTTTGGCATCAGGCTTTTCCAGGTGGCGTCAGAAGAGGATGCCATGAACTTGTTCCCGCAGTACACACTTAAACTTCCGCCCTTTTACGACACACTCCCGCCAATGAAGGCCGAGACCGCCCAAATGATCGTCGACTGCCTGCGCAACCACCCGGATTGGAGCGCCGCTCACATCGCCGTGGAGACGGGCCTCAGGGAATGTCTGAAACACAACTACGTTCAGAGGTGAGACAGGAATCCCTGGAATTTGTTGTTGGTCGGCATTAATTTATATGACGGCATATGGAAAATGCTTTGTTGCAGCTCCAGCTGTTGTGAAATGCGCTATATAAATAAAATTGTATTGTATTGTATTGTATGAATCAATGCAAACCTTATGATATGAGGCACTCATGCAACAATGTTCCCAAACCACAGCATTGCTACAGAGAGAATAGTGAAACGCAAACACCATGAGATTACTCATGCAGGAGCTGCTGTGGGCCCCTGCTCGGATCCAGACACTCAGAAGCCAGCCCTGCCTCATGAAGACTTTCAATTCTTGTTTGTGTGTGTGTTCAAATTCGTTTAGAATGTTTTCAAAGCGTGTGGAGAAAATGTTTTTTATATGGTTTCTCTATATCGCAGATGTGGGTCTAGAACGTATCCTCCGACATAAACAAGGCTTTACTGTAATCGTTTTTATGTTTGCAGTCAGATCAACGCTCGGGACACACTCGGTCAGACGCCACTGCACCTGGCATGCGAGAAAAGTGACATGGCGTGCGTGAAGGAGCTGCTGGAGGAGAGCCAAGCTCGCACTGACATAAGAGACCACCGGGGAGAGACGCCCATGCACGTTGCTGCCAAGCACGACTCCCCCGCCGTCATCCAGGTGAGCGGCACCCGACCCTCGGGTAACGTATTACCTTCTTAAACACTGGTGACGCTCATCATGAAGGAGTTAAACCGAGAAACATTAACATTACCTGGATATAAATTAAAAATTCCGGCTAACAGAAATGAAAAGTACAGGACAAGGGAAGGAGCACACGGATATAAAGCGAAGCTATTTTCATTCAATTCTAACTGCAGCTTGGTAACTATCGTCTATCAAACTAATATCTGTCCTTTATAAGGAAAATTACCATATTCTGAAATATTGGCCTCTCTGTGCTCTATAGTAATATAAGTAGTATTCTGCGGACAAACCAAGTCATGATCACAGTTGAAATGATGCAAATAACTATATTAATAAGGCTCCCAACAAAACTAAATGCAAATCTGAATCGTCTTAGAGCCATGCAGGAAGTACAACCTTTAATAGGAGCAACTTCTATGAAGGAGTTAACTGAGAACATACAGTTGAATGAAGCGTCCAGCTCCACCCCAAATAACCATTTTGCACTGTCTTCAAGAAATATGGAAGGTTACTCTAAATAGGTGAACGTGACTCCTTGTTTGAGCAAGAAAAAAAGCAGAAAAGCACAAACAAAAGGCAATAAAGCCTTTTTTTCTGCAGCAGCCCAATGCGGCAGCTAACTCGTTGTGCCTCAATTAGACATATGGATACTTTATCCACCCACATGGGAAATTCACCACCATGAGTCTTTAGCAGGATGCTGCCAATAATGAAAGCCATTGTGATTCCATTGCTTTTAAGAGTCAGTGATAGCGCTCAATCTCATTCTACATTACACTTAAGGCTCGGTAGTTATCACTTTGCTCCTCATTATTCAGGCCGTTGGCATTGTTCTGTCTCCATGTAGGTGCTGTGTTCACGCTTGTGCTCGGGCGTGAATGAGCTGAATAACTGCGGGGAGACGCCGCTCCATGTGTCCTGCCGCCTTGGCCGAGTGGAGGCCGTCAAAGCCCTCTTGGGAGGCGGGGCCAAGTGCAACGTCTCCGGTGGCGTTGGCTACCCAATCCACTCTGCCATGAAGTACAGCGAGAAGAGGTGAGCATCACACGCAGTTTAAAACGTTTTGTCTTTTTTTCTGGTCCCTCGTATCTCAAGGCACCACTATGCATTGGACTGAGCAGCCAGGACAGAACACATACACTCGTTTTCTAGTGCACACTAAGTTCCATTACTGGTCTGCATCATAATTTTCTTCTTCTCCAGCACTCGTAACCTTCTGTAGCAAAAAAACAAAAACAAAACCCATAATCCAGCAAACGAACAAAGTATATTTGCGTAGCTCATTTAAAATGATGTCTTGTGAGATATGTGGCAGTCTCACTTTGACTATGAAAACAGTCCCTGTACTTAATAAGAGTTGTTTCTTTGTCAGCTGTACAGAGGAGATCTTGAAAGCAGACCCTGACCAGCTGCACGCCGAAGACTCCTTATATGGAGGGACGCCCCTTCACTGGGCAAAAACAGCAGAGGTGAAGAACATGTTGCTGTTTAAGAATTAGCTAGCCTTCGCTCGACTTATTTTATCAAAACATAATGCCCTAATGGAAATTGAGTTGCAAAAAAAAAAAACTTGCAAAAGATACAAAAACATAATTCACCTTATGTGTTTTTTTTATCCGGAAGGACTAATCCTTACTGTAGCTAGCAACATCAAACACTTTCTATATAATAAGGCCATTGATGAGGAATATGTTGCTGCTCTGAATCTGTTAACGGAAAAGTATAGTCATACTTTGTGGTAATTATCTACTATTATTTTCCCTAAAAAAAACATTACAGTGGTACACTTGGCCATGTGCATGATATTGGCCCAACAATCATTTTTAAGATGAGCATTCTTTCATACATTTCACGTTAGATTACCAGGTACTCAAATGCCCGCTATTATTGACCGGCATTACTGCACTGTACTCAAGTAAAGCATAGATGAGTTCATTTAAATACTGTAAAAAAAGTATTTGTCCTTCATTACTTCCCACCACTGACAGCTTGACTTTGAACTCTGTACTGTAGATGTGCCGCATGCTGCTGGAGAGGGGCAGCGCAATCAACTACCTCAGTAAGACAGGCGAGAGTGCCCTGCACATTTGCACCAAGAAGGGTCGTTTCGAAGCAGCCATGGTCTTACTCACGCACGGCGCCAACGCCAACCTGAAGGGGCAGGACGGCAACACGGCCTTGCATCTCGCCATGAAGGTGCGTGGCTGCTGTCGGTGGCCCTCAATCATGGCCAAATGCAATAATGCTTGTCCGTGTCGGAATAGATGGATCACATGGAGCTGATCAAAGCTCTGATCGTGTTCGGGGCCGACGTGGAGATCCACAACGATTTGGGAGAGACGCCAGGACTGATCGCTGCTCGTACCAGCAAAGGTAAAGCTCAAAATTAAATCTGTGTTTTATTCAAAGGTGTACATTAGTAATGACATTATACGTTAACGGACTTTTTAAAATTTTTGTTTTAACCACATGGTTGGATTTGGATGGAGGTGGGTTGAGTAGCCCAAAAATGTATTCAAGTAAGAGTACTGTTTATTTGGACAAGTAACGTAAAATTAATGAGTAGTCCTTCAAAGAACGCGGTGAAAAGTACTGAGTAATTGTTGAGTAACATCTGATTTATTAAAATTTACTTTTATCAGCGCATGGACATCAAATAAAAAAAGATATTAAATATAAATGGGCACCGTTAGATATTGCCCAACAATAAAATGTATTAATGATAAATTACATAAATAATTAATTAAATTAAATTAAATTAACAAAATTCAGTCAAAACAAATCATTCCATTTAAAAATAGTCATATCTCATACAGTACTCCGAAACTTTACAGTAGGGCTTCTTTTTGCATCACATTGAGCATAGAGTCAGCCATTTAACCTGACCGTTCTATGTACACCTTTCCTATTATTCCTATTCTTCTAACCTACCAATAAACATTTTGTAACCCCTTTGTTTGTTTGTGCATGTCTAACTGGGTTCTGCCATGCATGTTGTTTAATGAAAACAAAAAAAAACAAAAAACAAGGTCCCAATCGAAAGATACTGCTGGACATGCTGTGTAGTGTGGGTGTGCAACGCTGCCTGCCCCCCTCCCCTGGCAGCCCTCCGCCCATTGGCAACAAAGTCGCTGCGCCAGGCCTAGGTAACGCTCACTATTGACTACTCCTTTAAACTCTTTGATGCATCTCCTTAACGTCTTATTGTAAGTGGATTTGTTTTATTCAGCATTTGTAAATTAAAGCAATGGAATTTTTTTTTGTTTTGTGTGTTCAACAAGCATAGTAAGTTCTTTGTCTATTTCTGAAAATAGCGTTCAAGTATATGATTGAATAAAGTTCATTCAGTCTCTCATTTAAATTTGAAATTGGTGCTTCTTTTATCACAGACAGTCTATTAGTTTGTCATTTACCGGCCATGTTTCAGCGACAGTCTTTCGCCTTCTTCAGAGTGTCACATGATGGTGTCTTGTGACTTGTCTTGATCAGCTGTTGTTTAATGAAGGCGTGACCCTTCTATCAATTCTGACAGGTAAGTCACAACCTCCGATAGCCAAACAAACAAGAACAATAAAAGATGAAAGCACAACTGTAGCACCACAAGTCAGCCATTACCAATCACTGCAAAAGGGAAAATCACATCATGGACTGGGAAAAGGCCAGTCATCACACCGATCAGCGCTGGATTAGGGAGGCCATTGAGATCAGGATGCGGGGACAGGACCATTAATGGGGACGAGGGAGCATGCGTGGAGTAGCTATTCTCCATCTGAGGCCGTGACGAACCTGTCAAAATTGACACGTGGGTCTCATCTTCATTGAACATCAGCTGAGTCTTAAGACACCATCATGTGACACTCTGAAGGAGGCAAAAGATTGTCGCCACATACACATAGTGTAGTGTGTGAAGTACTTGCACCGTGACTGAAAATGCTGTGTTGTGTTTTTGGTTGTTGAGATTTTCACAAACCGCTTCCATCTGATTGGCCCGCAGGATTTGAGGACATTTTGCACATGGGAGCTACGATCGCCGCAATGAGTAGAAGCAAGTCGCAGGTAGACGGTCTCAAAAGGAGGTGTGTTCAGTGTGTAGTTTTTAGTTTTTTTTTTTTAATGGCAAAACTACAATGATTTCTTAGTCTTTGTTCAACTCATCTGCAGGATGGACACTCTGCTATGTCTAGACGGGGGAGGAATCAGGGGCCTCGTTCTGATCCAGATGCTGATCGCATTGGAGAAAGAGGCAGGCCGACCCACCCGGGAGCTCTTCGACTGGGTGGCCGGCACCAGCACTGGCGGCATTCTGGCACTTGCTATAGTCCACGGTTCGCATAACATTTAATGTTTTTTTGTTTTTTTTTCGTACCTCACTTGACCCCTTCATCCTAGCACGAAAGTGATGACGATGCTGCTTCATTGTGCAGGGAAGTCCATGGAGTATCTCCGTTGCTTGTACTTTCGAATGAAGGAGCAAGTGTTCAGAGGCTCACGACCTTACGAATCGGCCCCACTGGAGGACTTTCTGAAGAAAGAATTTGGCGAGAACACCAAGATGGCAGACGTTCAGTACCCCAGGTATTGCTTTATCCAGCCCGATTGCAGCACTTATGAACCATCTCAGACACCCTCCTTTTCTTTGGCTGGAAAAAACAAATCTGAATTTTGTCATCAATGTCAGATGGGAAAAGGATACTCTTGTTTGTTTAACGTGTTTTTTTTGTTGTTTGTTTTTTTTAACAATTAATGGTAATACGTTTTATACAAAATTCATGTGGTGAAAAATAGCTGTGATTTTCAAATGAAAAGACAAACTGAAATTCTTTTATTTGAAAAAAATACAATAATAATAAAACAAACAATCATGAAATCATAAACATCTTATGAAGTTATATCAACTATAAAAAGTGGGTATTTTAGAAAAAAAGTTCACATATTCAAATGCCATCGTTGCAACATGACCTTTAAAACTAATTTAGGAATTTTCTTTTTTTTTAATGAATAAGCAAATATAAGGAACTGAAAAAATATCCTTCAGGCCAAAAGGTTTTGTGCCAGAACTAACTGAAATGCACCAAAATTTAAACTAAAGCCCAATTTTCTTTGAATGATCACATTTGTTTCATTATGTTAACACTGCAGGTCATTTCAGATTTCTTTTTGCTCGTATGTGACGTCCATCTGGATATTCTTCATGCAATGTGAACAGTAAAATTCAGATTTATTTTTTCAAATCCGACCTGGGCCTCTTTTGTACGTGAATATAAATTGGTTATGTATCCGATCCCTCTGCCATATGAACACACATCTGTACATATCTGAGTTATACGTTATCAAAAGCCAAATATGCGCTTTGCACAGGCAGGGGTAAAGTACCTTGATGACTTGATGTTCGTCCGTAAAGCTGCAAAGTTGTTTTGGGTAACAGTGGTACTTTTATACTTGAGACTTTAATTTAATCACACATAAAACATGAATCATAAAGTGGACATTTGTGAGGATGGTAGTAATTCATCCATGCATATGATTCATTTTTTTACTATTCATTTTTAATGACATGATGTCATGTTTAATAGATATCTCCATGAAATGAGGAGCATTGTCTCATTTCCCCAAAATATTTCTACCTCCTCCTACCTCGCTCTTTTGTCATTCTGTAAACACTCTGCCATGTGACATTGAATACAAAAAAAAAACGTTTGTCACTCACCATCGTGTTTTGTGCAAATGCGTGTCCCATCATGGCCGCATTGATTTACATAAGAAGTCGCTTTTGTTTTTGTAATTAGAACAAGTCAATAAAAAGATTAGATTGGGCCTTATTGACAACACACACACACAGACACAAAAAGCTGTCATTTTACACGTAGGTGTCAGTAGTTTTTGTATTTTATATTTAGTTTTTGTATTAAATTGTATTATTTCTTTACTCCCATATCTCACACAGGGTGATGGTCACCAGTGTTCTGGCAGACCGACACCCGGGAGAGCTTCACATTTTCAGGAACTATGACCCCCCCTCCGTCCGCAGAGAATCCCCGTACGCCACCACTGCCACCTTCAAGCCCCTCACAATCCCGCGAGGTAGGAAGTGGGCTTCTGTGTGCGTGTGGGGGTGTCTGCGCGTGTGTGTCTGTGTGTGTCGCCGTGTTGTGTTGTCGCCGTGCCAGCCATGTTGCTGTTGCAGGATGGGAAGATGAGGATTTGTTGCTAGTAGGATACACAGTGGAGCCATCCAGTAAGCGTAGAAAAGTGACTGACGAAGGTGTGTTTGCGCTTAACTAAGCTTTGTCATCATGGAGGAATGTTCGGCCTCACTCACGTCACATGCAACTCACATTTTAAGACAAACGCATTGTGTTTTATCTTTTCATAAGAGCAACTTGTGTGGCGAGCTGCACGCTCCAGTGGCGCTGCCCCCACCTACTTCCGGCCAATGGGACGCTTCCTGGACGGAGGGCTGTTGGCCAACAACCCTACACTCGACGCCATGTCAGAGATCCATCAGCACTACAAAGTGCTAAAAGCAGAGGTAACATATTTATTTTGAATTTGTGTGTTCAATAAATAAAAGACGTTTGATTCCCAAAAACGTTCTCTCTTGCTTTTCAGGGCCACGGAGTGGAGATCAAGAAGCTGGGTCTAGTTGTTTCTCTAGGGACTGGTAAGGCCCTCACATCTGTGCGCTCGCATACATAAGAAAGTCAGATACTGTACAGTGATGCCTTGACTTCCAATTAAAATTCATTCTTTGACCAGGCTTGTAACTCGGTTCCAGCACCTCATTGTGCTCATTCTGGTGTGTGCATATCGTACAGACATAAACGAAAAAGAGTCAGTGATTGACTCTGTAAGCTGCAGTGTATTTTTTTTCACAGAGGCCAAAGTAAATGTGAAAATATTGAATCTTATTAAAAAGAAAATAACTTTTGAGTAGAGCTTTTATTTTTAAGTTGTTCTCGGCCGCGTGTTGCGGATTAACACCTCAATTGACTCGTCTTCCAGATTAGTGACTGTGGTTGGAGCATTTTCTATTGTTATCACAAAACATTGCTACCGACGTCAATAACACAACACTTGAACACCTGAATTCATGTTTAATCGTTAATTAAGGAAGCTTAAAAAAAATTCTGTGTTAATTATGCTGATATTGTATTATTGTATATGGCATCTCAGGTAAGCCACCCCAGGTGGCAGTGAGTTCCGTAGATGTTTTCCGACCCTCCAATCCCCTGGAACTGGCAAAGAGCATCGTTGGAGCCAAGGAGCTGGGCAAGATGCTGGTGGACTGTGTGAGTATAAGCTCACTCAGTGAATTACTGGTAATTGAGTTCACGTTGTGTATGACATCATCTCTTTGCTGCCGGACAGTGTACTGACTCTGATGGCTGTGCCGTGGACCGAGCCAGTGCCTGGTGTGAAATGATTGACACCATCTACCACAGGTATGTTAATTCACTCACGACTACAGGATGTTGTGGAAACGTCTGAAGACTATCACCTCATTTTTCTGTCTTTGTCCGGACTCCAGCACTGTACTTGCAAGAGTTTCCAACTACCGAATTTTCACAATCATACTGCGTACCGTATTATTGGGCCCAGGCATGGTAAAACTTACGCTAGCATGTTTTTAAAAAGGCAGAGGGAGCAAAACTGAGTTTGGTTGTATTTTATTGAAGTATTTAACATGCCAGGGTCCCTTTCGTCATTGTCAGAGTCAGTCTCGTTTCTGTGCGGCCACTCGGAAATAAAGCCCTGCAAAAATTTCACTGGTAATTTTAAGGAAAAAAATGAAACTAAGTAAAACATTACTTAAAATAACCTAAATTATCTGACAACAAAACGAGAAAATTTTACTTGACAAGTTTTGGAAAAATAAGAAAATAATACTCGGCCTAACCACCGCAGTCTTGAAATTCGTAGTTTTAAACTAAAAACAAGTAATCATTTTGGGTTAGGGTTTTATCATTAAACCCTTCAACGTCCTGCTGCTGTCCTCAGTCACGTCAGCCCTTCCTCTAATCACGGGTGTCAAACCGCGGTCCTGCATCTTTTCCATCTCTCCCGGCTGCAACGCACCTGATTCAAATGAGCAAATACGTATTCAATTTATATGACATTTTGTAGTTTAAAAAATGAGAATAAAAAAGAATTACTTCAATTTTTAAATGAGGCTTTAACATAATATGTGGAAGTGGTGAAGTGCTTGGGAATACTCCGGATGCATTATTGTTAGATGTCAAAGTTTTTGTTTGTGTTTGTTCTCAATTGCTTTTTTTTTTTACTGATATTCATCACTACGAAGATGACAGACAGATATTGATTGCAGTTTCATCCCTGTCATAATTATAACTTATCAAAAGTCTTTTGATTCCCTGTTGTGACTGTATTTGCTTTCCCTCTCCTGCAGACTGAGCCCGCAGCTTTCCCAGGAGGTGATGCTGGACGAAGTGAGCGACGCCATATTGGTGGACATGCTGTGGGAAACGCAGATGTACCTGTATGACAAGAGGGCGGAGCTCCAGTCCCTCGCCAAAGTGCTCGTGGACAACTTCTAGAGAACAGAAAACGTTCACACCAGTGGATGCTCCCAAATGAGAAGCATCGAGAACTGAGAATGAAAGAGGTCTGTGAGTTTACAAACTTGTGTTGAAAGTAGCATCTGTAAATATGTGACTGACATGAAGGCATAGTGATATGCGTCCTGCTCATTACAAACCTCTACAAACAACAGGTAGCCTCCTCCACTTTAAGTAGTTTTGTGTGTTTTTTTTTTCACATTTACCTCTAATATATTAATACTACATATATATATATATATATATATATATATATATATATATATATTTATATTTATATATATATTTATATATATATATATATTTATATATATACACACACACTTTATTACTCATGATATGTTGACTGAATATTCTTTCCCTGTGTGTTTGTCATCTCATCCTTTATTGCACTTTGATCTCCATCACTGCTGATAACATCGTCAATATCGGAATTTTACTCTTACACTATATACTCACTGGACCCAAGCTATTGACTTTCAATTCAAGAACCATTAAAGCTATGCTGTCAATTAAAAGCATTTTATTTGTAAAGGCAGAATTTTTGATAGAGTTCTTGTATTCAATGTCACTAGATAGTGCCGGTGTACCTAGAAAAGTGGCTGGACACAAAAGTTGCTTGAAACTACTTGAAAGACAGACTAAACACCAACTCTACTGGGACACCCGGCATTTACTGTTTAATTTTGTATACGTATGTACCAATTAATGTTGACTGTCAAATAAAAATATTCTACGTCATCTAGTATCAAGCCGGTGTTTGTAATCTGGCATCTCATATTACAGTACTTGGAGCAGAGTTTTTTGTTGTTGTTGTTGTTTGTCGCCTGCAGATGGCGCCAGCGCTTAATGTCAGTTCATCTGCTTTTTCTAATGTGGGTTCCACACCGGAACTGCCTTGCAAGGCCCTGAATGGTGGCTTTTCCGTTGCACTTTTTCGGGGCAATGCGGTTACCTGAGGTGGGTATTCGTCAGTGCGTCCTTTGAGTTCTCGTCTGTATTTCAGGTCTGCGCAGCCAGTCCAAGTCAAACAAATGGCATCGAACTTACTTACTGGTATCACGTCACACGCAGATGCCGCCAAATGAATAAAGATAAAGTTTCTATTCATTCTATCCATCATCACATCCCCTTATTGTGTTCAATGTGTCAATATAAAAAGAATGAGTGCCAGAGTAAGTAGAAGTAATGGACTACAATTAGGAGGGAAAGGGTCAAGACAGATTTGAAGTCAGGACCTCTTGAGCGGCAATCCAACACAGCCACAGGGAGCACCACAAACACAGAGATGCAATAGTATTGCGTTTTATTGCGAAACAATGTGCGATAACGCATTGAGTTTTCAATTTGTATTATTGTTGCAAAATAACCCAATGTTATTTTAGGAGGAGAATGAAAAGAGATCCACTTCTGGGTCAATGCTGTAAGTGTATGGCGGTCCTGGCATGAGCACAAATGACAGTTGGGAGAGATTTTTACTCACTAGACTTCGCATGCAAAGGGATAAGGTATGTACTAAATGTTAACTGTTGGTTAACAAGACAAAATTGCTATCCACCTTTTTCCTATGCTCCATACATACCGAGTCATACAAAGTCTGAAGCAGTGTGTTGACGGGTAACACGCACACACGCGCGCAAGACTGGCTGGGCGTAATCTATGGTATTACATGTCTTGAACCACTAGAGGGCAGACTATGCCTGTGAGTACAATGTTACTGCAGAAAATGCACGTGAAAAAGAAAGAAAAGACGGCGGTTAATAAAGGCGGGTCCGTGGTAACGCAGAAGAGAACAGTAGTCTTTCTTTTTAAAAGAAGCAAACGCAACGTGAACCATCAAATGTTCTACATTGAGCAACGCATGGCTCAAACGGTCCCCTTTTTCTGTTGAAGTATCAATTAAAAAAAAAACTCCTTCCAGAATAGGAGATGTTTCCTCTAAAGTAATAGTCAAGTCAAGTAATAAGAATAAAAAAAAAATCCACCACTGAGCGACATCGCTTTTTTCTGTTTAAGGTATCAATACAAAAATACAGTCCTTGCCACAATCAATTGTGAGTGGATGTCTAAAGTCACTGATATAGGCTACCCAGATTTAAACCAGGCTCTTCTTGAGTTACAGACTAACACTTCACCACTGATCTATTCCCCCAGAAAAGTGGGGGAATTTATTTTCTAAGTAGATGCATTTCAAATTGACAGCTTGCCAACCCCAATCTGGACCAAACAGGACACTTCCCCCTTCATCTGAAAACAAATGGCTGTCCCAGTGATGCCATGATGTCACCTCAATGAAACGAGTGAGAGCGAGTGTGTGTCTGTGTGTGCGCGTATGTGTGCAAACACCGCTTCCCTCCATTAGCCCGTAGCAGACAGCGTTGCATTGTTTCCGAGCCAAAAGCACCACATCAGTCCTCCCAAACGACGCCCCGCACATCCTCCACTCCCAACGCTGCCACAATGAGGCAGAAATCCTCCCTTTGGAATAAGACAGAGGGATTTTTCCTCGTCCTCCTGGTTCCCAGCATGCTAATAATTGGCGTAAGACCTTTACTAATTGGCTTCTTTGGAAAAGAGAGGACCGGAAATGCTTGAAAATGAGAATGGGAGATTCATCTCATTGCGATGTTACGTGACATAAATCTGCCTCTGGAGAGCTGTCGTCTACTCGTTGACCTTTTGGTATTTTCTTGTTTGCATCTATGTGAACAAAAGATCTCTCTTGATTTTTTTTAATCTACCAGAGCCAAGATGCTTCAGATAGCTTCACATACCGTAAATAATGAACACAATCTTGACGCTAGCTGACTTCCAAGTTGCTCTGTCAGTGAATCCCTTGAATACATTTATTAGTCTGAAGTGAAATCATCTTTTTTTATGCTTATTCATAGAGACAGTGCTTTGTTACCATGACGTTGAATTGAACACTTGACAGTTTAGCGTGTGGATCCGCGGTGTATGTGGCGCATGCAGCGGACATAAGGCCGAACACGACGGCAACACACTTGAAACAAAATTTAGAATCACTCAATTACAGATACATCGACGGATTTAAGTAGGTGACATAGGACAAATAACTTAGAAGTCAATGTTCCACTGTAAAGACATTTGGTCAATTTTTTTTAACTTCATAAAACTTCATAGAAGTAAGTAAAGAAAACGTGAAGTGAATGAACTGATAACAAGATGGTGTTTTGATTCACATGTGCATGTTGCGTAAGAGCAATTAGTGTGTCTTTTATCAGCGGGAAGCACGATTAACTCCCTCGCTGACTCCCAATTATTTCCCCCCAAGGAGATTAAAGTCTCCCAAGTGAAACGACACAAAATTGGCCACCATGAATCAAAAGTTCCAACCCTCCCACCACGATGCCGTTTTAACACTCGGCACTTATCCAAACAGCTGTCGACTAGATCATACATTTTAGTTTGATTATTCAGAGCCGGGATAATTTAGGGTAATATTTAATTTATAACGTCAATCTATTGTTGAGTGGAAGGTGATAGAATTGAAGGAAGTAGGGAAGAGGAAGAGGAGGAAGCTTTCTGGATGGAAGTGGAAAGGCAGTGAAGAACTCCACCAAGGTCTCTTTTTTTTTTTGTAGCAGAGTTTTTTTTACTTTGTCCATTTGTATGCTCGCAGGCTTCTTCCTGGTTCAATGAGATGATAAGAGCGATGAAGAAAAGATTAACCTTTTGTAAAATGCAATATTGTGTATACCCCCGGCCTACTGCCCGAAGACAGCTGGGAAATCCTAATCTTAAAATCATATCTACTTGAAGCCTCTTGTGGCTAGAGTATAACCCACTGGGTCTTTGCGGAGCTTTTCCAAGCCACAACCATGAGGCACTCTAAAACGGCCACTCCACTCCAAAGTCCTTGTCTGCACACGCTCAGTCTTTATCGAAACAACTACAAAATATTCCCCCATCCTGTCTCTTCCATCTTTCTATATGTAACAAACGTGCACTCCCGGCCAACAACATGGCGCTCTAAAGCAGCCACGCCAGCTGACTCGTCATTTATATCTCTCAAGGCATCGCTGCAATCTTTCCATTTACAAAATATAGCGTTGTATCGCAAGCCGTATTGCGGCATTCAAAAGTAAATGCTCTCTTTGTGCTAGTTGTGGCATGACTTGCTCCCTTCACTGAAATCTTTGAAAATTACAACAGTATACATCTAGCACACAAACTAGACGTCAGGTATTGAGAGAGGCTACGCGTGATTGTGTATGTACTGTACGATGAATGTTTCTCTGTATGCGGTGGTCACACTTTGGTGCCTTCTGACAGCAGGGAGGCGCGATGGTCCAGAGAAGCAACGAGTGAGGTGCATCGTACAGTGTGAAGACGCAGGAAGTGACAGCTCGCCACCATTCAAGGTCTGAATTGGTTGTGACCCACTTCCCCGACACTACACCACTGCATGTGTGTGTCTGTGTGTGTGTTTCTGTTGGGATGGTTCTTCCCTTGTGACAGGATAAATGGGATTTAATTGGACAAATGTTTAGTCCAACATTGCCTGGAATCTCTCTCACATGCACAGACGTGCACGTGTACTCACGCGCACACATGCACAAACACGCACACAACTTCACCTTGCTGTGGAGGAACTTTTTCTTACAGTAGTCTTTGCTCATTCTTCTTTCTCTCACATCAAGTCAAACTAAGTTTGTGTGCGTGTGAGTGTGTGTGTGTGAGAGAGAGAGAGAGAGAGGGCGTGTGTGTGTGTATGTGTGTGAGACAAAGCGAGACTGAGGGCCCTATTTTCATGTCCAGCACAAGTCAAATGATAAGTGCAATGCGAATGTATGGAGTATAATTTCTGTTGGTATTTTCTTCGACGGTGCAGTTTGTAATGTGCGCTTGCGCCGTTGTGGGAGTGAACACAGCCGACTTGATTCCTGCCAAGTCAAAGCAGCTCCCCTCATTCCCTTTAAATTCAGTGCAGGAGAGATGCGCGGTCTACATGGCGGAAGCATAACAAACTAAATCTGCCACAAGTTTTTATTAGAATGTATTCTGTATTCTGATTGGCTGTCTAATGTCAGTCAGATTTCGCCCAACTGCCTGCCTCCTGATTGGTTAAAAAATGTGGCACACTTATCATGCCTGTATTGCAAGGGGTGAAACAGCGTATTGTACATGTAGCGGAGAAAACACACAAGCATCAAAACAGTTTTGTGAGACCGTGTGGACGGTTTGTACGTGCGAAACAAAAAAAATTTGTTCACACAAACATGCTTTTTTTGATCTGGTATTTCACATTACGTACACACATTTTTGTACACTGTATTTGACATTTTATAATTGCTGCATAAATCTAGCGCCATACGTGACAGACTCAAGGCTGCCTCTGCTGGTTGATCGACTCTTTTCCACACAATCAGCAATAGTCGAAGCTCACTTACCTGCAGACGAGCACACACACTAACCAATTTCACTACTAAATTAAACACTGACAAACACGCACATTAGGCATTCATCTTTATAACCTTCATCATTTCTCCTCACTGCCCCATTTGACTTTGTTAATAATCTTTTAATGGCTCACGAACTCGGCACTCTCTTACAAGACGAAAGTATTTTCATGTAAGATATTTAAAAAGAAAAAAAATTACAAATTTCCACAATGTACCTCTCCTTTAAACTGAACCTACTTGACTCTTTAATGTTCATGATCGTTTGCATGTAGACTGCTTTAAAGGAGCGCGCTCCCGTTTTTTTTTTTTTTTTTTTGACCGCGGGGACGCGCGCAGTCACATCCAGGGACCGAAGCGTCTGGAACTCAGTTAGCCTGTAGAGAGCAGGCAGAGCCACCAAACGCATACACTTGAACGTTTGATTTTAGTGGATTAAAACAAGAAACTGAGTGTGCTGAAGGATCACACGATCTCTTTTTATTTTAGTTTTTTATTATTATTATGTTGTTGTTTTTTAATGGCAAGAAGAACTATGAAGTAACTCCATTCCTCTGGGAGTAAATTGTTCTCCTGAGGCATGGTTCTGAGCTTCGGCCGAGAGCAGGGAGCGACACCCGGGCTCCGTGAGTGTACCCTCGCCCCTTCGCGGAGCCTCCCCAGCGGACCTGAGAGGAGATGAGACCCGCGCTCTACCAACTCCTCGCCGGCTGCCTCTGCCTCTTACGAGCCGCTGCTGAGGTAACTACACTCGAAAGTGGCAGGTTAATATTCAGTAATTCACTTGAATTATTGAATCGAACTTGAACCATTTCAAATGAGAAAAATAAACATTTGCAAAGCAAAAAATGTCATTCAAATTGACTTGAGTGACGAATCTGTTTGTGAGAAACGTAAACTGCGTAACACTCGATTATCTATCAATAAAACACCGACTTTTCTGTCACTCTCCTCCCTGCAGGAGTCTCCTATTCCTCGGGGGCTTGTGGAGCGGCTTTCCCGCAACGACATCCGAAGCATCAACGACCTCCAGCGGCTGCTCGAGATAGACACCGTAGGTAAAAATGCCTCTTGTTTTCGTCTTTGTGCCCTTGATTAATAATTATAAGAATTTCCTTTTTTCCCTTTTTTATGCCTATTGCTAATAACAAAATACTGTCGAATACTATATTCGAAACTTTACACATTGTGCTATAAATCGCATAAAATAAAAATGAAAACCATGGTAGTGTAAAATAACATTCCAATAAAAAGTAAATATTTTCATATAAATAAGCATTTCAATATAAATGTCAAAATTCAACTAATAACATATAATTAGGATTAAAAAGACAAAAAATCTTTTTTAAAAAATCTAGGCTAGATTGCAAGAAATAATGTGTTTTCATAAATACCAAACTGAAAATAGTAAAATTATAATTAATGTTTTTTGTCAACAAATTATGGAATTCAAATTCATGCCACGCGTAATCACAGTAATTTATTTATTGTATTAATTATACTTGCATGTTTTTTTTCTGCTGCCTCTTCCCGTCATTTCTCTGGTTCCCGAAATTCCCATGCAAACAGTATAGTTACAGTGATTCACATGAGCCATTTTTTTGGGGTGGTGCTCCAAATATTCTACTTCACAACAAGAAGTTGATTAGAGCAACTTTAATTGTCTACACACACTTTATAAATGTCTAAAGAAGGGAGCTTGCGGTTACTTTAACTATTAACTTTATGTGTGCGACATGAGGCTCTCAAGTTTAACGTCTTAAGTACCACCCCTCCCTTCCAATCAGTCAGTTAGTGACACGAAAGAACAAATTGGACGTATTATTGCGGTTGTTCAGGTCGAGTTCTCAGGGAAAGGATGCTGTCTTCTCATCTCATTACCACGACGTTGCTAAGAGACCAACTTGCCCCAACTTGCTCTTTACACTCTCAGTGAACCCTGAAGATGTGCGAGCCGCTTGCCAAAATGTAGATGGACAATTTGGAAAGCAAATCAGCACTTTAGCAATTGCACACAGAAGTTGGAAGGCTTACGAGGATTTTGATTGTGGGAGTAGAGTCTAAGAAGTTTGCTCAGGGATGTCATGGTGATGTCATGCCACTAAGGCAAAGACTAACACAAATGTCCACATGTACCCATGTTTTTCACTTTTTTTTTTTACGCCAATTACACTGGGAGCCCAGCTATTCGCGAGGGAGATCTGCATACAATTGACGTTTTTTTTTAAACCCAAAAATTCAGTCCACTTTATCACTTTTCAATTACCACTGTAATGACCATAATGAAATGCAGTCATGTAGAAGGCCCGGTTGTTCCGAAAAAATGAAACAGAGATTTTATTGCAAAATATATTTTGTAAATATATTGTAAGCCACTGTAACGTTTTCCAGTGTGATCATTATCAATGCACTTAAAATAAAACTTAAAAAAATGATTTACTTCAAATGTATTGTATTGTTTACCTAAATAATAATTTCAAAACCCCAAAAATTACACAAATTGTCTTGTACTAAAAAGTTACAACCGAACTATACTTGGGCAATGATTGTTTCTCGTACCACTTGAGTCAGCCCATAGTCCACAAGATGTACTCGTACCGCATTTTTAAGAATCCACGAAAAGTAGATTATGAGGACCTGGAAGTATGACAATATTTGCGTTACATAAGGCATTTTTTCTTAAACTTCATTGAGCCATCGTCTATATGAGAAAAATCTCACACCATCAAACAAAAATTATAACAAAAAAATGTTTGAATGGCATTATGTGGATACACAGGCTAATTGTACTTTCTGCCATGGAGTGGAAAAGTATGTAATTGCTCTGTTTGACATGATACACCACTGTCAGAGATATATGAGTAAAAATGCATTCTTTTTAAGTAAATATTTTTTTTCAATTAGGGAAAGGTGATCCTTTACTTACACCACATCTGACGGTCTTTCATGGGACACTAATGTGGTTGTGAATCACGTCTTTAGATAACTTTCACGTGATGTTGGAGGTTGACATGCTGTTTTGTTCCGGTGCTTAGTGAATGTTTGAATAGAGAATCCTCCCCATCTCAACCGCCAACATGGCAAACAAACAAATACTCATCACGTGACGGGAAACGATCTAGTAAGCAAATGAATATCCACTTTTTCCATAAGGTTTATTTATAGCGCTACACTGCGTGTGGTGAGGAGGTAAGTTCCACACAAAAGATGCTTTTACAGAGAATAAATAGAAACTCTGCTGATTCATTTTTCATATGCAGCACCACCATTAATCCTGGCATCATTGACATGCAAATGTGGAGTGTGATGGCTCCCCTCAGCTTGCGGGGTGGGGTCAAGTGGCTCTCTTCATTATGCTGTTGTCACGCCGCCCATTATTTGGTCTGGGCTGGAAGGCCACGACGTTGCCATGTATAATTCATGCCGGAATTCCTGCACGTCAGGGTTAGAGGTTGCGATCAGCCAAGCAGGAGGCAGGGGAGAGTTTTTTTGGAGGTACTCCTACACGCAATGGACAGTTTGCTAGGTACACCTGTGCAATCCACTACTATAGTGAGGAAGGTTTACCGAGAAGAGATTGTTATTGCCAGGGCCGGACTGGCCATCTGACTGACAGGGCAGATGTCTGGTGGGCCATCGTCTTTTGGAGCAAAGAAACCAGCCCACAATTTAGGGAGCTCATCCCATGAATCCATTTACGATACAGACCGCAAGCTGAACCAATCAACATCAGAGCTGCATTGTATCAAGGGGTGGTCATGAGTCCCATCTGAATAATTTTTGGGGAAGAATCCGTCTTTTGAATAAAACATTTCCCACAATAGGCAGCAAACAACATGGCTGAGAAGTCCATGTTTAACATACCATCCAGAGTTGTGGTTTCATATAAAAATAAAAATCACACATATCCAGAACAACCAACACATTCATAATACAAGCAGGAATAAACCCAAGTAAAAAGCAGCGTTTAGAATTGTGAAGAATTAAGAGATTTTTGTGTGCTTTGAGTTTGTGTTGGTGTGCTTTTTAGATGATGTGAACGAATGAGCCATTAATTGCTGCCTGCAAAACTGTGTAGGCGTTGATTGACTGTTAGCTAGCACATGCATGAGATAGAAGTACAGTTCACTTTGGGAAAAGCACCAGCAAATAAAATGGCATTATCTACTAAATTCAGATAAGCAAAATGTTGTTTTTTTACTCAGACGTGGTCCCACTTGCGTTATGAGTGTGTTGAGCAAGGTTATGCATTTTTTCATGAAACCCTGACCGTTGATGGTATGACAACAATAAATTCTTAGTTAGTCTAAGTCAAAAATGCCGGGGCTGATTTTTTTTATTTTTATTTTTTTCTGCTGTGCCAGTCTAGCATTAGAATATTTTTATTAATAAGATATTTATTTTATTTTAAATACAGTAAGCGTTCGAGACCTATCTGCTATAGTTGAAAATGTGATCATATAAAAATAAAACGTTGATGACAATAAAATTAAGAAAAAAAAATTCTGAGATTCAGGGTTCAATTCTCGGCTTGGCCCCTCCTCTGCTCTTACTCCGACTCTCTCCTACATTTTTTTTTTTCACATTTAAGACTCCAAATTAGGGAGTGAGCAACTCTTCTAGAGGGCCACAACACTGTGTGTAGTGACAATCAAGGGCATTCTGATTCTGCTTCTAATGATCTTAATAATACTGATCATTCAAATAAGGTGTGTTGGTGGAGGGAAACATCTAAAAAAAAATCCAGGATAGTGGCCAGTACGGGGTAGCCCATCTATCACCCATAGCCAGCTTGGATCGACTATGCAATGTGTTTTCATGCCAGCAAGCAACCAGAGTGAGCCCCCTAAGTGAGTTACCGTAATCTCATCAGGACGGAGCTTCTGATTGATGCTTGCCTATGTGTAATGAGATCTGTGTAATGATTTGCATGGAAACATCTCGGTGCGTCTTGAGCTCCAATATCAGGACACGGTGAGTCTGCGGAAATCGTCAAAAGTGGCGCACGTGTGTGAGAAATGTTCCCATAATAATGTGCACAAAGCAAGGTAGCCATTGAGAGTTCTGCTCATGTTTGTCTGTGTTGACGCAAGGTTATGGGAAGCTTAAGAAGTAGAATGTGCGACATCCCAATGTGTTGTTTTGTCTTGCGTCCAGAAAACGAGGCGATCGACGAGACCAAACACAACTATGACAAGGTCTTCTCTCATGCCTTCCCGGAACACAAGCGAGAGCAAACACATGGACGTTACAGGCGGAGCACTCGTGAGTGCACAATTACACACGCACACGCACGCACACGCACGCACACACACACACATGCACAAACTTGGGTAAGACACACACATGTTGATACAGGATAATCAGTGGTGAGACATTAAATACATGATATGATACAGGTGGACCACCTGTCAATCAACCAATCCATCAATCAAACTTGATTTATATAGCACTTTTAATACAAAATATGCAACTCAAAGTAACAAATATGGGCGTGGCATACACGTACGATATGATACAAGTTCAATACATGCCGGTCTTAAAAATATCTTTTGGTTGCTCCCTGCAGTGGTGGAGGAGGCCTTGCCCGCAGGCTGCAAGGTGCGCACCACCATCTACGAGATCCCTCGCAGTCAGGTGGACCCTACGGCCGCCAACTTCATCATCTGGCCACCATGCGTGGAGGTGAAGCGCTGCACTGGCTGCTGCAACACCAGCAACATGAGGTGCCAGGCGGCCCGCAAGCACCACCGCACCGTCAGGGTAAACGGATACGTTACACTAGTGTTTATCAGGATGGATTTTGCCAAGGAAGCCAAATTTCCATATAAAAAAAAAAATGACATAGCACCCCACTGTGATTCAGAGTCTGTGTCTGTAGACAGAACAGCAGCGTGTTAAAAGAGTCACAAGTGGAGTTATTTCAGCTCCGCATACAACTATGGTGTTTGGGGAAAAACGGTCAGGAGTTGCGGCAACACCAAAAATGTTTTAAAACAAGCCTGGTTCAAGCACAACACCGAAAATTTGTCATTTATGATGTGGAGGACAGAAGATGAGAGCGCTGTCAGGTGTTTGTGCGACGTCTCTGGTGGAGTACTTTGGCTCTGCAGGCAGGCAATATCGTGGTACAGAGGGAGAAAAGTGGAGTTGTTCAAATTCTTAAATACCGCAATAATATAACTAACAAAATAAATACCGGACATGAAAGTTTCATTAAGAATTGATCACTTCAAGTGCTTTACATAGACTTGGAGTCATGACATTAAACAGCGCAATTGCACTAAAATTACAACTTGGAAAAATACATGCTGGAAAAGGCGGATAAAAGATGCACAAAAGATGCGTGTTATTATTTACAATCAGTTTAGTTAGTTAGTAATTGTTGCATTTGTTTATTTATACGGCAATTTTCATTTGAGTCAGTCAGTATTATGAAGCAGAAAGTGTCTGATTTTGACTTCTGTATGCTTACGGTTTAAAATAAAAAGCACACAAATTACTCAGATTTTTTTTTTTTTTTTTTTTTTTGATGAAGCAGAAAAGTCAAGAGTTTCATTTTTGGACGAAATATCATGGATAGCAGCAGTACTAAGCCTTGAATCAGAAAGCTAATCAGTGACATTGAACATTACTTCATGGTGTATACCTTCCAAATTGTCTTTGCACTTCTGTGATTTTTTTATAGTCAAATCAGCACTTTATGACAAGTCATTTTTCCTTCAAACTTTTCTATCAACATGTATTTGACATTTTGGGTTATTTGCATCAGGAACAAAAAACAAAACAATCAACTGCCCCTGTGCTGAGCAGCTGCCAAATACTATTTCTAAATTGACAAACAAAGCCAGAGCAACCTGACAATTTTTAAATCACTTTACTTGACGATCATTCTTGTGATTACGTCACAAATGGTGAATGATGTTTCTTCATCATCATTTCTGAACTGTTTCAGCTGTCATTTCTTTGCGTCTTTGCCTCTCATCATCTGATTGCTTCTTTCCAGGTGGCCAAGGTGGCGTACGTGAGGCGGCGACCCAAACTGAGGGAGGTGCAGGTGCGACTGGAGGACCACCTGGAATGTGCGTGCGCCAACAGGCGGCAACTCGGTCCAAACTCGGACACAGACAACGGTGAGTGTCGCGCCAGGAGGTATTTATGATTCTTTTCCTTTCTCTGTGTGCGTTTCCTGAATGCGACGACACCTCACACTTATACTAACATGCACAAAAATATGCACGGGCATCTCCTAAGAGAGCACTTCCTGCTGCCAGAGGATGTGAACAAAGTGGTTTTAGTCCCGGGGGCAAACTGGAGAGTGGCCTCGGCTGACCTTTCAACCTGCTGAGCATAGACTTGAAATGCGAGCGGTGTCTTGTGGCAGTGAACTCAACACACAATTAATTCAACTCTCAGTTGTAGTTTAGTAACTGGAAATAAATACGAAAACGGAACAGATGGATGGATGGAACACAGATTTGTAATTGAAAACAGACCGACCGGTTTCATCTCCGATCGTCTTTTCTCCCCATCAGGCATCAGGTGAACAACGTGCGATGGATTTTGAGCAGAAATTTGGACAACAGCGAGAACAAGACAAGGATATACTGCACGTTTGATCTTTTTCGAATCATTGCGGGACTTTCTGTGGCGGAAGTAATGCTGCCACCTTTTTTGGACCTTTGACGGATATTTGACCCACAGCGACGAGCGGGCTAACTGCGCAACGTCGTTCCTCGATGGAGAAATGAGATCAGCATTGAGGTGGGACTACTTGTATCGGGTAACCCTCTCATCGTCTTGGATTATAAACTGGGATAAATCCTCTCCGGAGGCTGGGATTAAGACATTCATTGATTTTTCTTTTTTTTTCATATATTCCGACATTTATCTTGCACATCGTGTATGCGCTTGTTTGTATAACCTTTTGTGCTATTTACCGTAACAAAGAAGGCAGGGGAAACATTCTCCTGGTATGTAACCATTACTAATAAACTATTTATATGGGAGCAATTGTCCCAAAAGGGAATAGAACAGGTCACAGCGTGTGTGTGTGTGCGCGTGTGCGTGTGTGTGTGCGTGCATGCGCCTTCATGCGTGTGTGTGAGGGAGATTATATGCAGGATCATAATGTTGAAAAGCTAAAACCTCCACCCAGTTGGAAGTGAGATCAGCACGCAACTACAAGAACACGGAAGAAGATTGCGGAAGAGGAAGGTCAAAGGTAACTCCATTCCTTTTATCATCTTCACTTTATTTTTATAGTTGTCAAAGCAAGCACATATGTCAAAAATAGTCTTTAAAAACACTACCAAAAAAGAACATGACAGCTGTGTTGCCAAAGCGCCTGATCTGAATTTTGTAAATGGAGACAAAAGTGTGGTTGTTTGGGAAGGCTCATCAGATCACACGATGTGAAAAAAGAAATGGTGTGCCTAAGTGATACATGGAGGAGGCTGGGTTATGTTCCAGGGCAGCTTTGCTACATCTGGTACCGGATCTTTCTGTGCAAGTTAAAATTGCAAATCTATCTAAAGAATGTCAACTAGGCATTCTGGAGTGAATACTGCTCATTGTCAAAAACAATTTTTTTTGTCCTCTATCTGATTTTCTGCATCTGACGCATGCGGTTCTGAATCTGGGAAGGGTACAATTAAATCTCAAGACTATCAAAGCACCCTGGGGAAAAATTTGCTACCCAGTGTCAGATAACTTGATCTCGCTACTTTACTGGATCCAGCGCAGGGTGTCTTTGAATCTGTGCAGGGTAAAATAAAATCTCAAGACCACCAAATCATAGTGGAGCGAATTGTGCGGGCCAGTGTCTGAAAGCAGACATGATGTTCATGAAATCTCAAGACCAAGGCATTCTAAAGCGAAATTTGCTGGCTTGTATCAGAAAGGCATTTTGGAGCAAAATATACTGCCTGATGTCAAAGCTTGCTCATGTTCTGGGGCTGCTTTGCTACCTCCAGCACACTCCAGAATTTCCGATGCATTAATTCTAAGGAATACTTGTTTTTAATTGAAAAGTCAGTTGTTTCCTTACACAACGGTGGTGTTTTCTAGCCTGAAAATGCTCTACAACTTTTTTCCCAAATGTTTTACACGTAAACTACGACAAGGTCGACAACTCTTCCTTCACGCTGCATCCCGGCATCTCACAAAGGAGTAGACATCATGTGCATGTTGGCAAGAGAGAAGACAGATGGGGAGAGGAGAGCCTAAGTGAAAGGTGAGAGGGAGGAAATGAAAACAGATAGGCTAGAGAACAACGCATGTGTGTTTAAGTGTGTGCCAGAGCCAGAGAAACTGCCATCTCGGTAAAGCTCAGCTAAGAAGATTAGCAACATGCTGGTTAAAATGCGCGATTCGACCAGAAAACAGGCGACCGCAGTCTCATCTTTGCATTGTGACTTGGAGGCTGGAAGTAGACCTGCAACTAACAAATATTTATTTTGGTCAAGAGTTCATTTTAATCAAAGATGGCTTTATGGGGCTCTAAATGTATTTTTCACACTGATTAAAAAAAATCTTGCTTCTTTTTTCTAACACATCATGTTTTGGAGATAGTTTCATTTTTTTTTTGTTTGTTTGTTTTTTACTTTGACCTATAAAATCTTGCGGAAGACAGATTTTTTTTTTTGGGTAATTTATATAATTTTTATGTAATTCAACCTGTTGCTGAACCTAATCTTAATTCATAAATTTTAGTAATATATTTCTATATTACTTTTTATATTATTGTGATATTATTATTCTTATGAAAACCTGACAAGGGAGATTCATAATCAGTGCAAAAAAATACACCTCGAAAAGCTTACTTGCATCGCTGAGAAATTTGCTGACCGTCTGAGTGTAATTGATTAATCTGTGGATTATTTTGTCGATTAATCGATTAAAGCATTTATTTATTTTTTTTTCAATTTCCATCCCTTATTTTAAAAGAGAACCTTATTTCAAATGGTCAGTGCAGACAGCACAAACAATCAGTTATGATTGAGTTACTGGTTTTGTCTAGAAAATCGCCAACAGAAAAAATGTTGATCATTGTTATCCAGCATAAAAAAAATGTTTTGCTTTGATTCAACATGAAGATAATAGTCCGTTTTCATGGAAGGCTACTAAAACTTAATACTGAATTAATGGTGAGAAACTGATTGTGCGAGCATTTGGACAATTTGAAATATAAAACGATTAATCGACTAACAAATTGAATTATTGATTAATTTGATAACAGATTAATTTATTAATCATTGTGGAGCTTAGGCATGGAAGAAGAGTAAATAAACAAACTTTAGCACATCTGTTTCTTTCTTCCTTTGTAGCTGGTTATCTTCAAATGTCCCAATCTGCTTGGCCACTGGGTACGTAACCAGCAGCGGCGTAAGTTATTTGCGAAGGCCAGGGACTTGAAATTAGTGGTGTAACGGGACACCAAAAATCACGAATAGTTATGTACCATGGTTTTTCAGTCGGAGATTGGTTCATTTTTTTGACCATGGAGGCAGAAAGCCACCCCTGCTGTCAAGCCCACATGACCCCCTCCTTCCCGTCTGCATCCCCTGCGGCTCTTCCTCTTTTGTTTTAGTCAAAAAAGCTTGCCTCCTGTTTGCGGAGGCACAAAAGTGGAAAAAGCCAGCTTGTGAAAACGGAGACGGGGAGTCCTCTTCAGCATGAAGGGGGAGTTAAATACTTTTTAATGGATTCTGGAGTGGGAGGCTTGTTAAAGGTGTGACGTGCTGATTGAGTGTCCTTCTGGAACATAAACCCCACTACTCTCCCGCCCCTTTACCTCGTACAACAATCAAGGGAACCTATTTTGAAGGCTTGTTGTGAGATTAAGCCATGCAGCTGTGAGCAAAGTCCGCCGATGGTTTTGATGTCGTTCTGGCATGTTCCGCCCTCTTTAATCCCTTGTGGTCGTGCTTGCATTTAGCACAAAGCCATTAAGAGGCATTGTGATGCCAGAGAGCAGCAAGTGAGAGGCCATGATCCACATTTGTTTTTTTTTTTTAAATGGATCCATCTTAAAAATTTATTTTAACTTTATTTTTATGTTGATCATTTTGACACACCATAGAGAAAAGTGTTGCTGCTGGCCAAATTTGAATCAAGAATATTGGAAAAATAAAATAAAATTCACCAAATATAGTGTTCTGCACTACTACCACTTCGGTTTGGTTATTGCGGCTGAAGTCCATTGCGGGGTTTTCATTTGTCACCATAACTTCATCTCTTGCAAGTTTACCTCACTATTTGCAGATTTATCACAGATTTGAAAAGACTGACGAGCGCTCATTTGCTGTGCAGGCCATCGTCATCATCTTCCTCTCCATAACGACTCGCTAGAGCTCGGACTCACGCCCAAAATCTCAGTTTGCTATTCCTGTTCATGTGAACGACTAAATACTTAATGAACTTAAACTGGATACTTATTGTACTTATCAGAGTCGATCACTTTACCCTTTTTTGCCGGTCAGTCCTCCGCCCTCCGGCCGCGATCTGGGTAGCCTTCCGGCCTCGAGCCTCCGGCCTAATTCATAAAAATTGTTGGCCCCCCACCCTGTTTACTTCTGTGTTTACAGCTTGATGAGCATGCTTTTCACACGTCGCATGTGCCACTCTCACATTCACCACTTACACTAAAACTTGAGTGTGGCACCAACTTTCTTGGAGTGTGGCCATTCCACATTCCTCTGTTACGCAACAATGCTATGACCTGTTCTGACTTCTATGGGACAATTAAGATTCTGCCTTTTCAACTGTCAATTTGCTACTCAATTCGAGTCATCACCCAGTCGTGCAAAGCTCGAGCACCAAACTAAAAAAAAAAAAGTCAACCTGTACTTCGCAGAAATTCACCCACCTTGAGGGATCATGTAAGGTAACATCTGCAAAAAGTGAGGGAACACATATAAAAATCAAAATTGTGAAAAGTCAAGCCATTGTCTTTGTAATTTACTAATGAGAATCTTTTTTTTTTGTTTTGCTTACACATCTCTATAAGTTTGTGCCTTGAAAATATATCCACTTATGTCCTTGCTATGCTTTTTCATGCCGCAATGAGAGTTGCTAGCCACCAGCTAGCTCACAGGCTAAATGCTTCCCGCGGGCTAGTCCAATCCGTCATCGCCTTGTTTAGTGTTGTGTCATTGAGTGGGTCTACATAACAGAGACACGTCAAGGAAAGTTAACCATTTATTCAGCCTTTGGCTCACACGACGTGACAGATAATTGAGCACATGCGTCACGCTAGTTTTATATAGCCACAATGCTGTAGATTTCATTTTCGTAAAGAATGGAACAAAGTTGTTATAGAGTAAGTTGAGGGGTGATTCTTGCTTGACACCAAAGTTCATCATTGGGTGCTGTTTTCAAGAAAACTGAAATGGTGAAGACAAATTTAATGTGGTGTGAGTACAACACAGTTTTGTCTTTGCACAAGTTTTCAGCAATCATCTTCTAACATGTGTAATGTGTGTAGTGTCTTTAGGTACGAATATCTGATTTTACTTTACAGGTTTTACAAGATATTAATTCCCCGGTTTAATATTGAGCCCATTATAGTCTTTGAAAACTTTTTTTAAAATGTCATACTTGGCTTGTGAAAGGCGTGCACGGGCGTAACAAGAGGATTATCTGCAGTTTGCACGCAGCAGAGAGGTCACTTTATGAACCCGAACGAGGCTCAAGAGATTATCATCCGGGGAATTAATGGCAAAGCGGAAGATGGAAAGTTGATAGGAAGTTTAAAAAAAAAAATAAAGGGCAGAGGCGCTGCCAATGGTGTTAAGTATTATTTTCAGATTTATTAATAAATGTATTTAAAAATGCACAAATATCATTACAGCTATCAATTATCAGTCAATTATTCTGATAACACGTTCATATTTTTTGACATAATTAATAGTCATGAGATTTTTATATGTATTTATATTCTAACACATTCATGAAATTAATTTTGTCACGTTTTACTTTTGTGATTTTAGGGGCAATATAAATGAATTATGGCCTTTAATGCTGTATTATATTTATTATTCATTTTATTTATTGCCATTTTTAATTTTCAGCCTCCGTGGGTTCCCTTGAAAGGTGATTTCTAAATCAAAGTCATCATTATTTTTAGAGTAAGAATGATGAGTAGAAGAGTACAAGTAGTATATTGATTTGAAAAAAAATATCATGATTAAATAATCATTTTTGTGTCCCCTTGAAAACCACCATATAAATTTAAGTCACCATCATAATTAAATGATTTTGTATTATTATTATAAACAAATATTAGTAGTAGCTGTGAGAGTAGTCTAAACATTTGAAAAAACAAATGACTTTTTTTTTCAATTAAAGGCAAGTACAAAAGTCTTTTTAAGATGTTCTGCGGCTGCCTACGTATTGCAGCGAGTGTCTAAATAATTTATAGATAGATTCCAAATCGTAAAAAAGTTAATAAATCAGTCTGCCCTCACTTTTTCTAGGCCTATACACGTTTGAAGTTTTGGATGTGAGATTTAAGGCGATAAAAAAGACGAGAAGATGTTAATAGGCAGAAATAAGAAGAACCCGGGGGGCCTCACTGGGTCGCCGGACGATAGTAAATCTTTTTCTGACTTTTGCTTGAAGCCACATTTAAAGAGCGGACACATGGTGCACTGAAAGAAAAGTTTCCACAAGGAAGAAGCCCTGCTGCCACTCCCGATGATGATGATTTAGACCCAGTTGAGAGCTTGAGATAATGATTAAACCCCTCGCGTCAATAATGTTGACAAAGCAAGGCGAGGAAGCAGTGGGAGTCTGTGACATTAATGGACCGTCCACAGGATGGGAGGAAGCTCTGTATCCTGCTCGCAACGAGCTTTAATTCAGTTTGCTAATTAACTAAACCCGAAGCCTGTTCCAACGTGAATTTAGCATGATTTCATGCAAAAACAATTCCACACACTGCTCAATAGTTTTAACAGTTTTCTTTTGATCATGTTATTCATGTAATTGATTCAATTTAACCTTTTTGCAGGACACAAGAGGTCATTTAATGTTGGAACTGTACGGGACTGTTATGCTAGCAGAGCAGAGAAAGGTTCGGCTCAAAATAAGGTGCGGTAAGTGCTCGCTAACGATCGTCGTTGATGATGTGCAGTACTGCGTGTATTAAAATATGATCTGTATCCATCAGTGGTGGGCCGTCAAGGCCTTCTGTGCTGGCCCAACATAATCAAGAAATCATGATCATATTCATCACATTGATGTCATATTATATCCGTGTGTTATAGTTTTAGTGAGTTTTTATCCAATCCGAATTCAGCTAGTTCGTGTTGCCAGGCAGATTTCACGATTACCAGTAGTATGCACTATTCATCCGAGGCCTTCAGATACAATCATGCGGGCGTCGTCTGTTCTGTGTCTCAAGGGGGCTTTTACAGATGATGGACAGTTGCGATAGCCAATCAGATCACGAGTTGGTTACAGTGAAACTTCTCGCTGGCCTTACGCTGAAGGTGATGAACGCGTTTTGTGATTGGATACTCACTCGTGAGGGGGCGGTGCTATGCGGAATCAACCGAGCGTTCAAAAATCTAAAATATAGAGAAGCTGGGTCGTCCAACACTCGCTCGGTACTGTGTAAGTGTGTTTCTGTATATTATTTGTCCAGCCGCGGTGTCATAAATTATGGTAATATGAGGGGAATTTATTCAACTCGGACTAAGTACGCCTTCCCTGAAGGCCTACGTGTGAAATGCACGGCCCACCACTGGTATCCATGTATCACAGAGTCAAAAAAAAGGCAATGAAATAGATCATAAGCAACAACATGTAGACCAGCAGCCTTTCATTTCCGGGGCAAAGGTCATAAAAGTAATGTTCATGCGTTGTCATTGTTGCCACTGACATCGCTGTCCTGGTAGAAATTGTCGTTTCCTGTGGTTCTGGAATCTCAGACGTGTTATTACATTGTATTTAAGGTGCCAAAAGGTGAGTCTCCTTGAAGTTAAATGTTTGTATTGTAGGTCAATGTAGCATACTTGACACAGGTGGTAAAATAGTCATAATCAGGGATGATGATCCTGTATGTTGAATAATTGTCACTGCATGACATCTTAAGGACCAAGATGTCCATATGAAGTCTTGAGTCACACGCTGAGGCAAGTGCATCAATCAGCCCAACTTAAAAAACAGAAACATCCAACAGGTTTTCTCCACCCATCACATCAGGACTACTACCCCGACCTTTGGCTCCCAACCTCTTGACCTGGGCTTTGTCCTGCCGTCAGGTGCCAGCTTGCTTTCCATGGGCATCGAGATTCCTTCAAGATAGTCTCACAAGAGGGGGGCCGCCTATTGTCCATGCGGGACAAAGGAAGGAAAAACCACCCGTGGGACTTGCTGAGTCGTCACTGAGACTGAATTTACACTACTCATTTAGATTTAGAGCCTCCTTTCAATTGTCTTGCATTTATTACACGACAAAAATGACTAGCGTGAATGTAAAAGGCAGGAACCCAACTACAAAATTATTGGGACTGGGTCGTGCACCCCCATAAGACCACCACGACATTCGTCCCCCAACTGCTATCATTCATTGTATTCTGTTTCAAGGTCAATGCATCGCCACACATTCACAGGTTTTGTTGTTCGGGCAGATAGGTATATACGGGTTTCTATCTTCACAATGGTGTTCTGTTTAGTGACCCACATTTGTCACAAACTGGTAAACTCCAGAACCCTGATCAGGATTTACCAGTCCTGTGAAACAAACCAAACTGAAATGAAACACTTTGTGGAAACGCCTTAGAATGATCCAGAAGAAGGAAGTCATGAGTTTAACCCAATTCTTGACTGCACATCTTTAAATGAATTAGAGCACCAATTGAGAGCCAGGCCATCTTATCCAACATCAGTGAGTGTCCTCACCAATGCGCTTCGAGAAGAATTCCCAAAGGTTCCCATGAACACGTTCCTAAACTTGTGGAAAGCCTTCCCAGAACGGGAGTGAAATTGGACCAATGTCATATGAAGCTCTTTGAATTAGGAATGAGGCGTCATATGCGAGTCAAGGCAGGTGTGCAAATACTTTAGGCAATACAGTGTATTTTGAGGAATTCAATCTTAATCCTCGTTTTGTAACATCGACCTGAAAAGATCAAAGTTCTCGGTCATTCCTTTTGGAATCTCTTCTAAGCTCCCAAGCACATACCACCTTTGTCAACCGTCTTTGATATCACCATCCGCTTCTTCATCTTGTATCTCTTTGCCCTTTCGGTTCCTCATCCATCTCTTGTTGTGTCTTATAAGGACAGCTTGGGTATTCCAATCTAGGGATTTCCAGCGATCCCAAAACAAAAGTCATCTTTGTCAATGGGACGCTCACATAGTGCACTTTGTTCTTTTTTGCCTCCAGCCTTGTTCTCTCCCCCACCTTTCTCCTTGAACTAACTCTCCTTCTCCCTGGCGACCAGAGAAGTGTATATGCGGGATCAGACATGGAGGAAATCGGTGGCAAAGATTGGGGATTACAGATGTGAAGTTTCTGGAAAGAAAGGTTCATTCTTTTTAAAAGCTTTAAATTGTGCTTCAACTTTGATTTCTCATTGACACAATTGATCTGACGTCAGGAATTATGCTTAATACGTTGGGTCAGAAAAATAACTCAGATGGAGAATGACGGGAAAGGTGTTAACACATCAAACTCTTTTATCTCATTCTCATCCTCGGTGGTAAAATGAGTCAAGGATGCGACGGCTGCTTCGCTTGTTGACTAAACAGTTTGGAGAAAGAACGTAACATCCTGCCAAGTTGTGTGGCGTGCACTTCTTTCAGCCCTCGTTCACACCTCAGTAATATTTCTTCACACTGGGGCTTTAGAGGCCTTGTCACAGAGGATAAAAACAGAGCTGTGGTTTGAGGGGGGAGCAGATGAAGAAAGCCAGAAGGATACATGGATGACAGGAACACTTAACGGTGTATTCTGTCGGGTCTTTTGTCGGCCAATGAAAAAAAATCAGACCTGAGAGAGTTCTTCTTCTATCAACGGCGGGGCCGGTCATTGACCCACAGCTCTGGTCATTGACCTGTACCTGGAGGCTGCACTCAGGTGGGCAAGAAGGTCAGAGAAGTGGATGAACTGATACAGCTTCCTGTCTGTTGGCGTGAATCACCTTTTAAGGTAGAGGTGGGCAAACTTTTTTGATTGGTGGGCCACAATGGGTTTTAAAATTTGACAGAGGGGACCCGGAGCGGATTGATGGAGTGTTTTGGTAACCTCACCTCATCGGAGAAAAAAAAATACATTTAATTCTAAATGAAAGTGAACAAAAGCATTACAACAAAATATCTGTGTTTGACACACCAGAGTATTTAGAAAATAAAACATTAACAGGGTTTATTTATTTAACTTTTTTCAAGTTTGGCGGGCCGGATTAAACCGATTAATGGTCCGCGTGTGGCCCCCGGGCCGTAGTTTGCCCACATCTGATTTGGGGAAAACATTGTCATTTCAGTCACAATGAGTCTATACTTTTGATTTGGTTCCCGTAGGACACGTAGGATTGTTGGAAATAGAGACAAGATATTCCCTTTTACCCAAATATGTTTCTTAAAGATGTCGGTTTTTCAGATTTTTGCTGGTTTGTGGACTTACTCTTTGAATACCGTATTTGATCCATCCATTATCCGTTCCGCTTCTCCACACGAGGGTCACGGGATGCCGGAGCCTATCCCAGTTGTCTTCGGGCAGGAGGCAGTGTACACCCTGGACTGGTTGCCAGCCTGCCAATCGCAGGGCACGCAAAGACAAACAACCATTCACGGTCACACTCACAACTCGGGGGCGTTTCAGAGTGTCCAATCAACCTACCATGCATGTTTTGGGAATGTGGGAGGAAATCGGAGTACATGGAGGAAACCCTTACATTTATTCAACTTTTTTCCCTTGGCTTAGAGAACTAAAACAGACACTCGTGATTTAGGCACATGTACGACTGAATAGTTTGGCATTTCAGAGTCATCTTGTAACCATAACAGCTGCGTAATCTCCACAATTGGGAAGAGATGCCGAACATGGTGTGATTTATCGTATACGTATCGTCTGCCTACGGGCGAGGTTAACAGCTGTGTGCGTTTGAGAAAGCGAGGTCACTTTGCCGTCACGCTTTGCCAGCCCTCGCGAAGCCGAGCCGAAACTGATTGGTTACCAAAATCAAAAGCCTATTCAACAACAAGAGAATCTTTCTGCTTCCCTCTGATGTTTATACGTAACATTAGAATGTCACAGTCGCATCACCAAAGGGCAAACTCATGATGGCTAGCTGAAGACAAACACATTTGTTCATGATATTTATCAAGAGCATGAAAACCGAAAAAAGATTAAATACTTCTCACATTTTTATTGGCCAGCTGTGAGAAAAAAGAACTTTTGGGTGAAGTTGCAGGAGCATCAAGAAGGTCAAGCGAAAACCTGACAGCCCTCTGATCTGATGACTTAACCTCAGAGCATCCATCTCCATCGCTGGAGAGATTAAAACGCAAATAAATTATTAGTTGAGGAGAAGCATTTGACTCACAAGACTTACTGTCTTATGAGTCAAATGGTGGCTTGTTTGGACGATTTGCACAAGCAACAAACAGAAATATGATGTCTCCAGTCTGGAGTCAGCTTGCATGTGTAATAATATCGCAAGGACGTTGGCAGGGAGAGGGCTAGGAATGAGAAACAGAAATCCTCTTTCATTACTTCAGGAATGGCCCAGTTTGTGTTAAAGTACGACTCTCTCATTATTTATTTATTTATTTATTTATTAAACATGGGCTTTTTTGTTATTAACGGATTGGTGGCGCCACCTGCTGTTTGAATTTTGCTCTGGTTCCCAAAGGACCGCCAAGTCAAAGACCGGTCTTGAATCTGATTTTAATTCGATGGCGTGACCTTTAAAACGCCGTTTATGGTCGAAAACCCTCGAGGCCAAAATATCTCCCACGGGATGTGACTCATTTCCAGTTGTTGAACATTCTTGATTTCAGTTGTTCCTGCTGGAAGTGGCGATGCCAGGGATGTTGGGCACCATGAAAAGAACTCTGACTGGTGGAAAATGTTGATACCGTTTTACATAAAACTATGCATGTTATTGGTATTATTGACAAAACAATGAACAGATATTACACTCTTCCCCTAATTTGTTGATGATCTTAAACATTTAAGCGGGGAAAATACTTTTATTTCACAGGAGGGAAAATACTTTTTCACGGCAGGTAAGTGCAAAAGGTTTGGGGACCACTCCTCTAAATATTAAAAGAATAATATCGGAACAAATGAATGAAGAACTGGGGAAAACAAAAAAGGGTAGAAAGAGTAAATGTCAGTCCCAAATCGAAAGTTAGAAATATTATAGCAAATAGTCAATAATTTATACATGATAAGTATGAATTAAATACATAAGCTAGAATTAAATCATCAATATAACATTATTTATAGAAAACCTGAAAAATGGTAAAACTGTAACACATTGAAATTTATTCAAACATGCGTATCTATGCTTTATAAAATATGAGAGCGCAGAGAATTATGTGTTTCAAAATACTTGTTTTAGTTTTCTTTTACAAAAAGGAACCGTTTTCTACGAGATAGCGGTAATGCGCCAAATCACTGTGTAAACCGCCGTTCAAGTACAAAGAAGAAGTTGCCGCAAAATGATTTTTTTTTAGAGCATGCGCAGACCGTTGTCGACCCGGTAGTGACGACATTAAAATGGCGTCCCCCGCTAGCCGGCATAGTACACTCTTCGTCACATCGCTTATTTCCAAACTCTGCCGCGCTCATCTCCAGTTTGTATCCACCCACCATGCCTCTTTTTCGGCGACGGTCTCGGTCGCACACCGGGGAGGTTCGGCGTCTCTCCCGAGCCATCGTAGCCCCCAAAATGCGGTGACATTGAGCCGACTGACTGGTGAGTGCGAAACATTTCGAGTGCTTGTCATACTAGTAATTCTACGTGTTAAGAACGGGCTTTGAGATGTGATAAATGGGACAAATTAGACGTGACTGCTACCAAAACAAATTACATCTGTTTATGGCTGATGTCATGGCTTACTCGTTTGCTGACGTAGTCGAATTCACTGACATTGCATTAAATTAGCACTATGTACGCTGGACTAAATGGACATTTAATCACAACATGTCAATGTACAGTAGCGCACATTTAGTAACATGGTGGTATCAGTCACGCAATCACCCAGTGACACCAACTGTTTGTTGTAGAATAATGAATATTTGAATTACTGTAAGATAGCAAACGTCATGTAAATACTACGACCTCGGCTTTTTGGGTTAATCAAAGCAACATAAAATGGTTGATTTACATTTTTTTTCCCTCAAAAAGATTATACAGCTTATGGCTCATAATAAAATTGGGAAAAGTTTTCCAAATTTGTCTTGCAAATAAATTCAACCAAGGTGACAAGTGCAGTTGTGTCGTCCTGTCTGCAGTCTTGCGATGTCCTCACTTTGTCCCAAACCGATACCTGCGCACTAGCGCAAGATGCACCAACAAAGACTTGTACGAGGTGCTGGGTGTCACCCGCACGGCCTCACAAAGGGACATCAAAAAGGCTTATTACCAGGTGAGATGACCTCCATGGTTAGTCACCTCATTAAAGATCCTCGCGGAAGCCTACTTAGAAGTCTAATCTGAGTCCCTTATGTTTACAGTTGGCAAAGAAGTACCACCCAGACACTAACCCTGACGATCCGGAGGCCAAAGAGAAGTTTGCCAAGCTAGCAGAAGCCTACGAGGTAGTGGCTGGTAACATACACTCTGCAGTTTTATTATTTGTTTTATTATTATTTTTTTAATGTCGTAAGTACTATCTAGTGTACCTAAGTAAAAATACTTAATCGACTGTTAAAGGAAGCTGGCTGCATATCCCTATTGTTCGCGAAGATCACAATGATATTGCTGTGTTATACTCCTCGTGATAAAGGCACCCACATTACAAGAAGCCGGACAATCCATTGAACTGAAGCATAAAAACATCATGAAAAATTTGAATTATTTTCATTTGAATGAATTATGTTCTGTGTTTTTATAAAATACATCGATGTGTGGTGCCACTTTTTTCAAGTAACCAAATCCTTCTTGCATCGCAGGTGTTGAGTGACGAGTTGAAGAGGAAGCAGTACGACACGTACGGCTCGGCTGGCTTTGACGCCAGCCGGGCGGGCCAGCAGCAGTACTACAGAGCAGGGAGTGCCAATGTAGACCCTGAGGAGCTTTTCAGGAAAATCTTTGGGGATTTCGCCGGCGGCTTCCAAGATGTCAACAGCATGTTTGAGCAGCGGCCAGAGGTGAGGGAAAATGAGGTCTTTCACTAACTAACTTGTGATTGACGTAAAAAAAATAATACAATAATAATAATTCATTGCTCAAAGTGATTTATTTATTTATTTATTTGATGGTGCATTCTTACTGGTGTGCGCTGCTTGTAATTGAAAATGACTGAGAACAGAGAAGAGCTAATTTGCCAAAGCAGTCAGATTTGCCATCTTGGCAACTTTTTTGGTCCTTCTATGGACCATATTTTTTTTTTTCCCCCCAAAATCCAATACATGAGCATGGTAGTCAATTGCACTTGTTATTTTGAAGAATGTTATTTTTGTTTTCTTTGGATACATGAAGAGTACAAAAACACTTGAAATTGGATTTTTGTGAGGAATTGGTCTCCTAAAAGTTACAACAGATGATCGCTCACCACGTGACGCGTTTCTCTTGCATGTCAATAGTTTGTGATGGAGCTGACGTTTGCCGAGGCGGCGAAGGGCGTGGACAAGCAGCTGTCAGTCAACCTCGATGACGCCTGCCCAAGGTGCGACGGCAAGGGCAACGAGCCGGGCACCAAAGTATCGCACTGCCACTACTGCAATGGCACCGGCATGGTGAGTCGCACCTCTCTCCCCAGTTTCTTATTTAAGTTTGTTATCATGCCTGCGTTTTCCTTTCCACAGGAGTCGCTGCACACGGGCCCTTTCATGATGCGAAGTGCTTGTCGACGCTGCGGCGGCAAGGGCTCCATCGTAATCACGCCCTGCGCTCTGTGCAAAGGTTTGGGTCAGACCAAGAAGAGGCAGAGGGTCACGGTACCGGTTCCGGCAGGTAGGTGTTTGACACACCATAAATCAAACCAATTATAAATGAGCGAAACAGAATTAAATTAGTGAGGTTGGCGGTACATAGATGGATGGAAAATTAAAAGGTGGCTCAGAGTGTTAATTACCTCAACCGTGGATCTGAAGTGAAGTATTGAAATGGAGATAAGTGTTCAGAACTGAGGTAGACTGATGTCACGTCGTTTTTCTGTAACACCAATTGCTGGCAACTAAGTCGACGTCTCCATATTATGTCAAATCATCATTAATATTGCAATTTTGGTTAGCAACAGAGTTCAAACAGGCCAAGCGGTTAATTCTTAAATGACCACGTGTGAATAATAGCATCTGTGAAATTATACATTTACTTTTTTTCCCTTTCTCCAATGGAGTTGTCTTTTTGAGGGAGGCATGTTTAGTTTAGTTCTTTATTTTGTTCCCAGTTCACCAAAGACACACAAATGACCAGTAGAAAGACATCCATGTATCAAAGAAAGAGTCTAAACTTGCATTAATTTGCAGCCAAGCCCTTGACAAAAACTGAGACAAATAAAATGGCTTATACTTGAACAAATAATTCAGCCTTTCTTCAGCCAACATGAGGACATCAGACAATTTAGAAAAAAAAGCCTCCTCAAATCGTGATTATAAAGTAGATAAAGCACCCAGTCCACTGTAGGACTACGCTGTCTATTATGAGGACTATTTGATGTGTTGGCTCTCAAAATGTGCTGCTGCACCCAATCATGTGGCATGTGAGTGAATATGGCATTTGTTTGCAGGGGTTGAACACGGTCAGACCGTGCGGATGTCTGTCGGCACGAAGGAGATTCTCATTACTTTCCGGGTGCGTCTCATCAATTTGCCATGACAGTGAATGTATTTTCCCTTGTTGAACTGAATGAACTGGGCCCACACAGGTCCAGAGGAGCCCCGTGTTCAGGCGCAACGGAATTGACATTCACTCGGACGTGCTGATCTCTGTGGCTCAAGCCATCCTGGGAGGTACCGCCACAGCACAAGGCCTCTATGAAAGCATCAGTATAGTGGTGAGCTGGTTAGAAAACGGCACTCCTTGATTGTCGCATGCACCCCTAATATTGTGGCTGCAATATTTAATCCAAGCAACCGTGCTCGTCGCCATGTTTGCAGATACCTGCCGGCTGTCAAGCCGATCAGGTGATCCGGTTGCAGGGGAAAGGCATTCGCAGGCTGAACAGCTACAGCTACGGAGATCACTACGCGCACATCAAAGTCAGAGTTCCCAAGTAAGAAACTAGAAACTGGGTGAATACAACAAAACCTGACAGTGCTTAACTCTGAGACAAGACCCCAATTTCTTTCTATAGTCCTTTCCCCAAAAACAACAGCAGCCTTATCAAGTGATTTCAAATGAGTATTCTTCAGCATTATCTTCACAATTTTAAAATGTTTTCAGGTGTCTTAACGTGTCTGTTACAGGCAACATCTCTTTCCTCTTTAAAATACTTTATGAGTCAAGAATTACTGCAAACCTGCAATTTGTTGTCTTGCTCAAATTGGCTTGTTGTGAGCTACATAGCTGAGCCAATGGCAAGGAGGGATTTTGTTACCATGACAACACGGGTGGGAGCAGGGGGTAGCTCATCATGGTTTCATTTACCTCTTGGTGGCAGACATTGCAGATTCATACTTGTGGCGCGTGTAGCAGAAATTAGGCCCCCACATCAACAGCTTCACCAAAAAATGGATTATGTGCAGCTAATCTGTGCATCCAACAAAATTCAATGTAGGTCTGCTTGCCTTTTGACTTGTGTTTCAGAACTTGGGCTATGACTTGAAAGTGGCCTGGGCACTTCGCCTAGCTGCAATGTATAACTTAATGGGGCCAGAATTAGGTAAATTGACGGAATTTGGATGACCCAAATTGTAATTGTAACGGCTCGCTCACAGTTTTCCAAAAAAGGCAAAGTTTAAAAAAAAATAAAAAATAAATCCTTATATATCATGATTGTTTAATTTCACACTTGATTGGTCGGCAGGCAATTGAAAGCTCAAGCTATTTGCTGTGTACAAACTTCTATAAAGTAGTTTCCTAAATGTGTTACTTTTTAAGCTTCCATTGCATATCTCTTTTTCCACATCCTTCATTTTTGGTTGTTTGTCTCTGCAGGAAGTTAACGCGGAGGCAGCGTTCCCTCCTACTCAGTTACGCTGAGGAGGAGACGGATGTTTCTGGGATCGTTAATGGTGTCAATCGATCTCCAGGTAAGCCCAGCAATGTGAAAAGGATGGAAAAAAAATAAAAATTAAAAACATGCTTTGATGCATTATTCTTACATAAACAGTGCACTACAACACTGGCTGGTGTAAAGTTGATGAATAAAACTGGTACACTGATACCCGTTTTCAAAATCGTAACTGCTTTCTAGGATGTTTTATGATCGTAACGATTGAGCATATTTCACATTTCTGATAGTTGCCCCAAGTGTTTGCAAGCATTGCATTTCTCATAGACTTCATTTTGCTTCAGCTTGCTTATAAAAGTGTTTAGTTGCTTATCAATTTCTGTTATTATTAATTAAAAATAACTAATGCAATCGAGCAGAAGAATATTTTCAAGGTGACAATTTTCATTTTGAGATTTTTTTTTCAATTCTAGATTTTTGATATTTTTATTGGAGGCTGTGGTTTAAAAAATGGAAAAAAGATGGGCACAAACCAATTTTGTTGATTTTTTTTATTTTATTTATTTATTTTTTACATTTAATTAGCTAGATCTTCGTAACGTGATGCTTTGTAACGGGCATTAATAAAGATACATTTGTTTGAAATATTAATTGAAAATGGAAAGTAACTAATGTTACAAGGAATGTGACTTCCCATCTTGAGTAGAAAAATGTACACGAGTCGAGTTGATGCTTTGCGTTCAGCAGGGGGAGGCAGTGCGTCGGGTTCTTGTGAGAAGTCAAGCAGCTCAGCAGAGGCCGAAGAGAAACAGGAGAAGAAGGAAGAAGAGGAGGAGGAGAAGGGAGGCTTCTTTTCGAAACTGAAGAACATGTTTAGCTGAAATTACCAACACAAGGTGGGCACTTCACCGTCATGTATAGTCTTCGATCATCCAATTTCTCTAGTACTTGTCCTTACTTGCTGGGGGTGTTTGCGTAGATATATATTTTTTTATCCTCAAGTATACAACCTACCATTCATACGTGCACAATTTAGAGGTTGACCTAACGCGCATGCTGTTGAAATGTGGGTAGAAACCGACCCCAGAAAAAAACTCAAAAACACGGGGAGAGGGCGTGCCACTCTCACTTTATAAGAATCAAATTGATAGAAGCCACCCGAGCATTCGCAGCATGGATGTTTGAAAGATCATTGCCAAGCAACCTGTTTTTCAACAATCGGTCACCACGGCAAAAAGATACATTTTCTTGAAGATGACTATTTTCATTAAAAATGTGAAACTTTCTCTTCAAGTACATTTTCTTCAAGAATGATGGCGTTTAACAAAAAAAAAATCCATTTTATTTTAATATAGTCAGTCAATGCTTCAAATTTCTCAGTTACAGTTTGTATCCTTTCTCTTGAAATGGTAACATTTCTTCCTCAGAAAAATCCCCCACATGAAAATGAACCCCCCCCCCTCTAAAGTCTGCATTTGTTTCCTCCTTCCTCTTCTTTTTTGTGTTGAATATGGATAATTTAAAGCAGTGGTTCTAAAGCCGATCACATAAAAAAAAAAAATACATTGCTCTCAAGTACTACCATCATGACCAACATTAAAGTATAGTGTTAATGAAAAATTTAGGCTGGATTTTATTCCTAAAAAAATACATTAAATATTATTGTAAGCCACTGTAATATTATGTCTGCGCTTAAAAATAGAAAAATGCTGAATCTGTACTTAAATGATTCTTTAATTGAAATGTGTTGCGCAATGACGTTAGACCTTAAATGTTTTGGGTTAGCTGAGCCACTTCACATAACATGATGCACCGTTTGAACCTTGACTTCAGGGATTGTTGCATTTGGATTCTTAACAGACCTAACATGCATGATTTTGGAACGTGTGTGGCTGCTGGAGAAAATAACTGTCATTCCCCCCCCCCCCTTTTTCTTCTTCTAGGAAAATGAAAGTCAACACGGCATAAGAAAGCGGTGAATCCGGAAGGAGGCACGTTTGCATGGGGCCAGTTGTTAAAGTTGCGGGCAGCCAACAGGCCAGTAAAATGTGGCAAAGGACGATTGTAATTAGTGTAAAGATGTGTATGCCTCTCAGAAACTTGTAGCAAAGGCTTTAAAAATCTATTTAAATAAATTCCACAGGATAATTTCAAGCTTTCTTTCATTTTAGTTGATGTTTGACTACAGCCAGTGACGTCCTCACTTGCCGTGTGGTTTCAAAGCTTTGCAGTGAGACTCCAAAGGCACATTTAAGTTAGACGCCGGGCGTCCCCTTTCTCTGCTTTTTGGACCACAGAAAACTTTTTTTTTTTTCCCTCAGGGTGCGGTTTACACGCGACGCCTGTAAATGTCCTGACAAAGGCGACCGAGGCATCCACACTCCACGAGGCGGTTCTGTAGCTCTCCATTGTCCCAAATAAGTGATAGAATCCTTTTGCTACTCATGTCTTTGCTGTGGTTAGCAAGAAAAATATTTGTGTCAGCGTTGGGCTTATAGCTGCAGTGTTCAAAGTTGATTTCATTTAGAGAGGAAAAATGCCCCCAACAACAACACAATCAATCAACATTTGTTGAGTTTTAAGTTTTTTTTCTGAAATTCGCTTTCCAAAGCTCAGAATACACCAAATTAATTTTCAAGAAGAATAAATGGCTCCCATGAGAATTCTGCGCCCGTCTCTTTCTCCTCCTCATGTGGGCCTGGCCCCCCTCGTAAATTTTCTTCTTTCTGAGCTCCTAAATCACTCTTGTATAATTATGGAGCGACGGTTGTTGTTCCTTCGTCTGCCTGTGGTTGGAAAAAGTGCCGAGCCTGCAGACCGAAATGTTTCTTGTGATACTGTATTTATTTTGGGGGTCCCATTATTGCACTCAGTCCCCCAAAAACACTCTTAGTGGCGCCCCCTGGAACTTTTGAAAGAAAATAGCCCCTCACACCATTTTTGCTGGTCAAGATGAAATTAGGTGGTGATGCCTATCTCAAAAAGATGCACCAAAAAAACTCTTGAGGAACATGTGTGCAGTCTGAACAGTCTGACGTTTTAGTTTGATGCTGCCATCTGTGCAAATTTCAGGACTCCTATTTTGAAGAACTCTGAATGGTCCTCAATTGGAAGCAGGTGATGTACATCAGTGTTTGCCAACCTTTATTGAGTCAGGTCAAGTACTTTATTTTTCACTCATGGTACACAACCATACAAAACATTTCACAAAATAAAAAAAATATTGAGAATACTCAGTGTGAAACCTGGCCATGTTTAGTTTTATTTATTTTAACAACGTGTTCATTGCTGTGGTTGCGGAGGTGATGTCGAAGCATTCACTTGCTGTGTAATTACAGGCCAAAAAGTCAAACGTTGAGTGCGACCTTCCTGCAGCATTGTCGGCCAGCTAATTCAAACGCAAGCCTTTTAACTTTCATTCCTTTTGTGGAGTTCAGGCGCCAACGAAACCGAAGTGAGCAATCCAAAGCTTAAAAAAAAAACAACTATTTTATATTCACCGCAGATTCAAATTTGGCATGTTAAACAGAGTGGGAACACACAGACGACAATGTCTAGAACGGTGATTAGAGACCAAAGTCAATAAAAGCCTATTCAATGCTACGCCTCAAGACTTCCTCAAAGCTTTTCTCCTCTCTCGAGTCATAATGCCAGACGCTCAATGTCGGGTCTCGTGCTTTACAAACATGTAAAAATGGCCGTGTGTCAATCCCGTGTGACTGACAGCTGGTTGCCGTGAGTAACTGGGAAACGTGAGGAGGAGTTTGCCATCTGCATTGTCAGACGGCAGCACAAAGGCCCCAAAAAGGAGCAGGACGAGGCTAATTGGACGTGGACAAGTGGTGAAATGCACAAAATCGTCACTTGTTCGTGACACATCACTGAATGAAGTCGAGAAATGCGCGCCTTTATCTTTTTCACCAGGAGTCTTTTATTAGTTTTTGCTTTATGTGGTCACCACAAGCAGCTCATTCTTTCTCCACACTTTGGCCTTTTCCATTACTTTTGTAGAAGTTAATCTTGGTCTCATCACTCCATAAAACTTTGATTCAAACTTTCTGGGCTCATTTCTGAACTTCTTTGCTGAATCCAACTTGGCCTTGTGATTGTTTTTGCTGATGAATGATTTGCATTTTGTGAATCGTGATACATTCCCCCCTGCCGTGTGGAGTTTGGCACTGATGACACCGACGGTTGTCTTTGGGTGTTTCTTCACAGCTCTCACAATGTTTCTGTCCTCGATTTGCTGTTGCTACCCTTGGCTGACCTGTTTGACGTCTGTCGCTCTGGCGCTGAGTGAGTTAACAGAGCGAAAGATTCTAAGACCAAGTAGGATCTATTTTTCCAAGTTGTAGCAGTGGTAGTCGATTGAAAGTTGCCTGGGGTGTGGTCTGAAGCGGAGTGGCTTAATTTTTCACAATTTTTGATGCCGTTATTTTTATGCCGTCGTTCAAATTTGCCAAGGTTGTTCAGAACTCTCTTATTCGTGGTGTGTTGAATTGTGAAGACATCTTTACTCTACATCAGTGCCTCTCAAATAGTGAGGCGGGTCCCCCGAGGGGCAGGGGGGCGCGTGTGTACCTGGATACCGTGCGTTTTTTTTTTGCTGTACTACAATGAAGTGTAATTGCACATCCACTCCAGTAGTTGGCAGTGGCGTTCTCCTTGCCCACTGTCTGCAGCAAGTATTCACTCTACGGTGTAAGTTTGTTTTGCAACGAAAATACTATAATTCATAATTGTGGCGGAGAGTGGGTGGTGGTAGGTACGGCGCAAATTATTTTCTTCTTGGTGGGGGGGGGGTGTAACATAAAATAATTGAGAAGCACTGCTCTACATGGACTTTATTAAGCAATCCATGAGTACAAATGTTGACTGAACTGATGTAACGTCTTTTGAGTAGTTGCATTTGAACTCCCTCCTCTTGAGAGCAAATCTTTAAATCCAAGGCATTGCGTTCGGGTGACAAAAAGTGGGCTGGCGTGAGGGCAAACAGGCTACTTAGTCAGCTGTATGAAAATATAACCAAGCATGAGCTCATCCCCGAGTGTGTTTGTTATATGTCACAGTGTGTCTAAGGGCGGCCCCGAACCGATTATAAAAGCCCATATGGAAAGCATCAAGCAATCTCGTAATCTGATCCTCAATCTGGGGTCCGCTTTTGAGGCGAGGAACGTCTCCTTGACCCCTTTATATGGACTTAAAATACACACACTCAGCAGATGCATGTGGCAATGATCTGGATGGCCAATTAGCCGAGGCTGCGGGGGTGTAAGGACACGCAGGCCGAAAGTGGAAGAGACGTTGCTGTGATTGAGGCAAAATGGGAAACAGGCAGGAATCAGCGTCACCCTTTGGCCTCCCATGCACAAACACAACGCTGTTTACTACGCCAGTAAAAATATCTCGCGTCTATCTACTCTGTCATTACGGCTGCCAGCATGTCATATATCCCAAAAAGACTGTCTTTGGACGCTGTTATTATGCAAAGAATCACTGACGATTACGGACTAGTGTACTTTCGCACAAAGACGTTTTCTTTTTTTAAATTTTTCTTTGGCTTCTTTTTTTGTGATGTCACCACAGAAGCGCACCAGTAATGATAACTGTACAACAGGAAATGCGACTTGTTCTAATGTAAGAAAGTAAATTAGCTTCAGTATGACTGGTTAATTTTTTCTTTTTTTTTTTTCTCCATTTGAGCAATCATTAACTCATTCGCTGCAAAAGTGGTCCACTACCATCCGTGTTGGAGAATTTTGAGTTGTCTCCGATGAAATAAACAGATAATCTATCAAAAGAAACCGTAGACTCTCTTCAGCAGAGGGATTTTTATTCATGAATGAACTCATTTATTTATTAACTTTTCCGTTCCTTTGAAATCAGCAGAACCAACCCCAAAGTGGAGAAAATGTGATTGCTTGTGTTCATTACAATTAAACGGGAAGAAAACCTTGAAAACAAATAATCACAATCGCAATATGGAGGAAAAAGAATCGCAATTGTATAACGTTTCAAAAATCGTAATGTTATTCAGTGTAGCTTTATACGAACATGTCCTCGTGCAGCAAACTGCACTGGACATTCTCATCATTAATTTTCAGAAAATTTACCCTGCTGCGTGTCTGACCCCCCCCCCCCCCCCCCCCCCTCGGTTAGTCTACTCTGGTGATTTTTGTTGGCCTCATGGCTAACAACCGCCCTTATAAATCACATCCAGCCGCCAAGGCACCGTGAAGAATGATTACTCAGTACAAACACTAGTTCGAAATGATGTACTTATTTTTCATTTCTATTCATAAACTGGGGCGGAGTCACCCCAAAATGTCCAAATTTAGCTTGACAACCTGAGTGTAAATTGTCACTCTTGTCCTCCAACATCTTTGACACGGGTCAGATCACGTGATGTAAACAAAACACGAAAGGCGGCAACATGCCACAAAGAATGGTTGTTGGCTCGGCGGAGCGCGTTTGATTTCTTTGCTTTTAATAAGCCAAGAAATGTTCTGCTCTTCGTTGGCTCCGAAACGTAACCCAACCCTGCCTGATTGCTCCCAAAATGCAGGAGTGTTTCTGGCTTGCTCTATCTCCTGTGATTTTTGTTTTTGCCCTTTCTGAACATTTAGCCGTTGTTTCACCAGGAAAGTCAATTAAGGGCTAATTATAAATAATGACAGCAGCGCATGAGGCAAAATTACTGACGGGCAACTGGGAAATATGACAAAAGAAGTGGAGAAAAAAAAGGCAGATGTTTTCCTCGATAGTGATAAAAGCACTAACTAAACAACTGACCTGGAAAACTACTCTTTATTATTATTATTTTAAATTTTTTTTAAATGTATTTATATATTTATTTATCTTAATTTCAATTGGTCCTACAATGCTTATGTACCCTTCACTATCACTCCAATTTTTGTCATTTTTATTTTGGTGTACTCTTCTTGACTAGTTTAGCCGGCTAGCATTAGCTCGCTGTCAACTGTGAACCATTTATTTATTTATTTTTTTTTTATGATCTGTTCTTCTCAATGTAATATTAACTTTTGAGTAACTACAAAATTTTAAAAGTTGCTTTTTTTCACCACGGCGCCATCTGCTGGAGCAGGTGGAGCAACTTTCGCCTACTCCGAATGTTTGAATTACTGCTGGATATGCTACTAGCTATTCTCGAGGTGTGCATCATATATTCTTTGCCTTTCGCCATCCATCAATTACTTTCTTTCTTCTTTATTTTTTTTTCCTGACGAACACAACAAAGCACGGTGGGAACTACAAAAGTGACACGCGGCCTCAAGCAAGTTCTCGTATGGCTACACGTGACTTTTAACCTGCGACTCGCACATCTCGAGCTCTCGTACATCACCGCTACAGATAGTGGGGGTGTGGAGGAAAAAGTCAGGCCTGTCAACTCGCCGGTTCCGCTGAGGCTCCAAATATATGTTCGCATGAACTCTGGGACTATAAGTCAATTGTAGTCAACAGTTGAGGCTGATACAGGAGTGGATTTTCAATCCTGTCCCATCCCACTCCCACAGAAAAAAATGGGGAAAAAAAAATCTTGTCCGATTCTGTGCTGACGAAAAACAATCTTATCCTGCTCCTGTTCAGGATGACTCACTCCTGTCCCACTCCCATTTTGGAGGTCAGCTACATAAAAATCACAAACAAACAAAAGAGCAATGGTGCATTTTGCTTTCTCCTCATGGACTCTTACAACTTTGTGCGATATTTTTTTTTTTTCATACTATGGGGCTGTACACCAACATTTGCCCTGGTGCGACCAACTTTTTCAGTCAGTCATACCCTTTTTTTCCCCTATTTTTGGTGCAGTACAGCATCACATATAGTTATCTCAATTGTCATACCGTCGTTTTGTATCATGTAAGGATTGACAGTGACTGACTATGGAACTTGATGCAAGGAAATAGCTGGAAGACAGAAAAACAAGCGGTTTCAAAGCTTGTTTGGTTTTAAGGGGGGGGGGGGGAATGCAAATCCCAGAAGGGAAAATAACATCAAACAAGCAGAGCTTGTTTTGAATGTCATTGCTGAAACTGGACTTTTGTGAAAACCCCCCCCCCAATAATTTTATAGACATAATCGCACAGCTCTAGTTTTGGCTGGTTGATTGACGCCCAAATTTGACCACACCCCTTTCAATGACACTTGACTTCCAAGTTTCTCAACTCTACAATGATCTGTCGTGCAAGTGCAAAAACAAGTTGACTATTAGAGGAAAGTAAAACTACAAAAAGATCCTGTAAAGGAAAACAAACGTCTCATTAACTTGAGGAATAAAGGTGTTGCTAACCCCAAAACTCCAAAGAGGAAGCTCGTGCCGGTGAGAGTTTACCACATCAACGACTGCTCAGGTCCAAACACTGGCCACGATTGATGTAACGTTACAACTATGAAAAGCCAAAAAAAAAAAAAAAAGCAAAACTTTCTTGTAAACAGTCACTGAAGTATGGTGATGTGCGGATTTGTAAGTTAGCAAGTTGTTGAATTTTGTGCATTTTGAGTGCGTGCGTCCTGAGGTTAAGAGGCTCCTGCTTTCTGTCCTGGCTCATGTCACTTTTACACTCGCCTTCATCTCTCAGCGTTTGTTTGGACGATGTGGTGACAGCGCCGTGTAAGCACACGAGGGAGGCTTTGTTTTAATACTTCATCTTATGGAAGGCTGGATTTAATAACAGCATAGTGCATCATTCCCCCTTTTCTCACTGGTCTCTGCTCCCGTGAGTAGAAAGTGCTTTTGAAGACGTAGGGTGTAAATTTAAAACGACTCCTTGAAAAAAAAATTGACTTGGCTACAGTAGCAAAATATAAATACTTTGTTACTTCTCAATAAATAAAAGAACTTTAATCCTTAGCGCACGGCGAGCCAATGGTTGCATCCAAACAGGCGTCAAAAACAAACAGCAGATGTTGACGTAAGCCGATGAGATGAGGGCGTTGAGGAGAGAATGAAATGTGTTGCATGCGGGACCCGGAGAGAGAAGGGGGGGAATTTATTTTGCTCTTTTGTTATAACAGCTGCAGGCGTGTTGAGAGCGAGAGCACCTCGCGAGAAGAGTTGCTTATCATAGAACGCGTGCGCGCGCACGCACACACACACTGGGCTGTTTACACGTTGGTTTTGGCGTTCCGACTCCAAAGTGGTGTTCGATGGTCATGAGTCACTCGGGTGCAGTGCTGTCAAGTTATGTCGATTTTTCGTTTGTCTTTATTTTATTTATTCTTTCTGTTTATATTTTACATTTACTTCCTACATTCGAAATTCCTCCTTGCCTTGTCAAAGGAGACTTGTTAATATTTTCTAGTGCTCCACTAATTAATTGGCTGGCCAATAGTATCGGACGATATTTGACCTTTTTCAAAAATAAAATTGGCCAGCGTTTTGCCAATTAAACACTGATATCATACGCTGAAATGGGAAGTCATATCTTTGTTGTCGTGAGCCTTAAGGCAACCAAAAGTTATTTAATTTATGATATATTTTTCGAAATAATCGGCTAATTAATTGGTTATTACTATTTTTTTCAACCAAATATCAGAATTATCGAAATTCTGGTCAGTTGGGCCGAGCTTTTCTCAATCGCTCCAAATGAACGAACACGATGTAAACAAGACAAACTGCGGGAGGGAACAATCAACAATCTTGATTGATTGATATCATGTGGTTGTAAATAATACGAAGGACTCACGACTATCTGTTTTGTTTTCAATGCTACAGTATGTCGCCACAATTAAGTGCTGCACAGTTTGCTAAGTCTTTGAGCATACTTCAAGCAATTATCTCCCAACATGTATAACGTATTTAGAAACAAATCTCAGAATTCGCTCACTCGTGCAGTGAGTTTTTCCACTACTTCTGCTCAACTCTCCAGCAGAAAAAAGATGCCGCCCCCAAGCAACACTCCACGTCGGCCTTCAATCAGCACATCCTGAAATGTGCTGATGTTGATTTGCACGGATTGGTTCATTCCGAATCCAACCACATTCCAGTCATAAAAGGGTGTGCTCACTTATGCAAATATATGACCTTCTAAATGATTTTTCTTTTCTTCAATTTACCTTTGTTGTACCAGTCACGTTGGTATAATTTATCTTGGTCTCATTTTTTTAAATATCAATATCTAGAAATTAAACATGGGTGTGTAGACATATGAAACTTTTCTCAGGGATGATACTGGCTGCCAGGATGGCCGTGTGGTCTAAGGCGCCGCGTTCCGGACCCAGTCTCCCCAGGAGGCCTGGGTTCGAATCTCGAATTTCCCCATTGTGGGACTAATAAAGGGAATATTATATTATTGGCTGCCAGGATGGCCGAGTGGTCTAAGGCGCCGCGTTCCGGACCCAGTCTCCCCAGGAGGCCTGGGTTCGAATCTCGAATTTCCCCATTGTGGGACTAATAAAGGCATTATTATTATTATTATTATTATTACTGGTTTAAAAATGCCACTGAAGTCGATCATCATCATTTCATCATGCGGGGCATCAGCTCATCTTGTGGCACTTGTTCTTCATGAGATTTTTCTTTGGCTTTTTTTTTCACACCATCCATTCATCTATCCATTCTCCAAAGCGTTTCTCCTCACGAGGGTCGCAGGCGTGCTGGAGCCTATCCCAGCTGGCTTCGGGCAGTAGTACGCCCCTGAACTGGTTGCCAGCCAACCGCAGGGCACACAAAGACAAACAACCATCCGCATTCACACTCATACGTAGTTGTAATTTAGAGGGTCCAATCAACCTGCCATGCATGTTTTTGGAATGTGGGAGGAAACCGTAGTACCCGGAGGAAACCCACGCAGGCACGGGGAGAACATGCAACTTCCACACAGGAAGGCCGGAGCCAGAATTGAATCCACGACCTTTGCACTGTGAGGCCATCGTGTCTCGTGATGACAATCATGGAACCCCAAAATGTTATTTATTGTGACATATGAAGGAGCAAGGTTGTTATTGTTCACAAAATTTAACGAAAAACTAAAAATTTTACGTAAAACAAAGCATTTTTGTTCACAAAATAATAGTGACAATATTTATTTTTGTCAGTTAATATCGAGAGTTTGGGGTTAATTTTAAATGTATTCATTTCTGTAATTGTTTGAGATTTGTAGTTTACTTCATTACACTTACAGATTTAGTTTTTAATCTTTCACTTGACACATAGAAATATTAAGCATTGCCATTCACAAGATGAATAAACATGATCTTCCTTTTTTTTTTTTTCCTTTTTACTCCATGAGACTGACCCCCATTCAGAATTTAATTATGATTGTCTATTTTCAAACTGAAGATAGTTTACACTTTCTTTCGACAATTTAGCAAACATACTCTGGCCGTCGCTTGAAAGTGAATCTGGATCATTGAAGTGAGACGAAGCAAGATGTCCGTGGTTGTGGCGTGCCAGTTGAATGTAGAAGATGAGAACTGCCTGTTTACGCGAGTGTGGGCGGGCGGAAGAAAAGACCACCAGGAGGGGGATTTTTTTTAATAAACTGGACTCAGAAAGCGAATTGGGTAGTGGTGGTGGAGGGGAAAGTCCCAAAAGGTAGAGACGAAGGAGAAAGAAAGTAACCGGCTAAAGAAGTGAGGTTATTATTGTTGGAAAATGAGCTGGAACAGAGAACTGTGTGTGTGTGTGTGTGAGTGTATGCTGCCAACACACTTGATACAATCTCAACTTTCCTGGCCGCACTTCCCACACACGCGGCTGTAAAACCTGCAGGGTTGAAATCTGAATCTGAATCTCTTGCACTGTCTTCAAGTTGAAAACTGTTTGAATGATTCACCTCTGTGCTTATCAAACACAACAATTTGTTTAATTACGTGAAAGAGGAGATGTACCTTCGCATCTGGATGGAGGGAAACGCTGAGCACGTCAAGTTTGGATCAATGCTAAGCTGCTAAAAGTACCTGTCCATATGAGGCTGAAGTGGGTGGTCTATGCGCCGTTCTCACCGGTTTTGTTTTTCCAAAGCTGGCACCGTGCCCCAAAAATCAACCAGCGGTCTTCCTAAGTGAATGAAGAAGAGCGTATTGAGCAACAGTAGGACATACTGGGATCATTTCTGGCAGTTCTTACAATTCAATCGCTATAGGCATGGGCCAATGACCGGCCTACCCGTATACGGTGGTTTTATCAAGTCAACGTTTCAATAACCGCTCATTCTGTCCATCACCGGGAATGCGCTCTTCTTTTGCTTTGTCAGTGGACTTCTAAACTGGGCAACATATGATTGGCTGCTTGCAGAGAGAGTGGAAGCAGCACACTTAAGGCTGGCTGCATTAGAGGATTTAAGAAGATCCCAGTGATCAGGAGGAATAATCTTAGATTACCTCTGCTGAGAACTTCCTCTCTGGCGAACGGAAATATTAGAAACAGATCTCAGTAAGATGTAATAAAGTTCGACAATCACACATTTAATGAAGTAATTAGTGATCTTTTAGTGTAATTGTTATGTAGACCACCCATTCCAAGGGGTGGGGGGTGTTGACAAATGTATCAATGAGAAAAATCTTCAATTCGCACCGTTCGCCCACGTCACAATTTGGAGTTTTGCCCGCCACTTTTTGACAGATTTTTGGTCACCTCAGTTAGTGTTCATGCAATTTATTGATATTTTTTTACAAACGCAAAACTTAAAAAAACAAAACAAAAAAAAACACAACATTCGATACACGTTTTTCACGAAATGGGATGAAGAAACTATAAATATCGAGAAATATGATTTCTTGTTCAGCAGTTTTGTGCCACCCTTGAATAATCATTTTTACTTTGCACTTCAGGAAAGAAAGAAAACAAATCACAGTGTGTAGTTATTTTATTGCTTGCTTCAAACTCTTTTGAGAAGGTTTAGAATAGTTTATCTTTTATACATGCGTTGAAAAACGTATTATTAGAACTGAAATATATTTTGAGCTATTTTGCACATAATCACTTATATATTATATATCCATATTTAAAACAGCATTTTTGTCATACATCTTGTTAGAAAGTGTGTAGTCCTACGTTCCACCCCCGCCAGAAGTCCTACTGAAAAATTGCAGCATTAAAGTTGCCGATCCCTGCCCTAAGCTAAGAAGTCTCATGTTTCCCCTATAATTGTTCAACTTCACTCACCTGTAATCTGCACAATTGTAGAGCCTTAGCCCAAATTCAGTATTGACTCTTGCTTTCTGTCTTTGGTTTCCAACCCCAACCCCCGTGGGAAGACTCATGTTTGTAACCCACTTCCTCTTTCCAACATCGGGGCAATCGTAAAGTGTCATCAGCAAACACGAAAGGACAGCTGAACGAGCCAGCGGCATCACGGCTCCCACCTGGGTGTGTTCCGTTGTCCGGCGAGACCCCCGATTATCCTTGACGAGCAAACAAGCACCCTGCTTGGTAAACACAAGCAGTGCTGTGGAGATTAACCAGGACAAACACTTTCTTAACGGTCAAACAAATGTCAATTGCTTCAAAGTGAAATGCAAACATGTTTACTCACCATTAACTTTGATGACGCTGTGGAAAATGTGCATCGGTTGATGAATCTCTTCACATTGACACAAAATAGTGCTAAATTTGCATTGTGCATTCCTTTCTATTAGCGATGGTAACTTGTTTGTATTTCTGTTTGTATTCCGAAATGCTTCAGTTTAACTTTCATTAGTTTTATTTTTTTTTTGTTTAATACCCGGAATTACAGTCTGATACAAAAAAAAAAAAACAACAACGGCGGCTTGAATATACTTTGCCGCTGCAAAGAGCTGTAAGAGCTGAGTGCACGACAATAGGAGCAGCATAAAAAGAACTCATTTTGTAAATTCTTTTCACCAAAGTCAAGTCACTCAAAATGTTCGTATTATTCAGGTAGGCTACTATGTTTGTCCCACATGTCATTACAAATCCGCCAATAAACCATTTGGCCTGCTAACAATGTATTGTAGGGCTGAATATGACCATCTAGTGGCGAATGGTGATATTACAACTTAAAACTCTCAAGTGGACCCTCACGGCGGAGGGCACAGGCCGGTCTCTGAATAAAAAAAAATAAATTAAAAAAAATCCATGACGGCCATTGAAATGTAAATAATTTTTTTTTTTTTTTGTGAACCCAAAACAAATCTTCAAAAAACGCTGATCAACCTATATGCATTTTCCACATTTTATTTATCTATTTATTGATTATCAAATAATATTTTGTTTTTTGGGGGGAAAATTAATCGAGCGTGGGCCACCAATTTCCACCCCTGATCTAAAATATACTGCCCTGTGTTTGTGTGTACATGCATGGGTGCTTGTGTGTGCTTGCGTGCGTGTGTGACGGCGACACCCGTCTTGCCTCATTGGGATCGTGGGAAGATGCTCCCGCCTGAAAAGCAAAACAAGCAGATCAATAAAATAAAGGAGCAAAACAAAAATAAAGCGGCGCACAACTGGAGACCCCCACTCACCCATCAAACCATACCCCCAGCCCCCCCCTTTTCCTGTCACTGTGAGCTATTTATAGCAACAGTTCCTTTCCACAACGTGGGCCTGCATTGAGTCAGGCGTGAAATAATAACAGTGATCCCAGGGGACTCAATGTGTGGGAATACTCTAATATTGCAAGATTTTCTCAGTGCTAACAACAGTCGAGCCGTTAAACTTCCATTCCACAAAAAGCACGGTAATTACGGTGAATAAAATCGAAAAAGAATTCAAGTGTTCTTGGCACTCCGCTTTAATGAGTGGCGATTGTGCTGCACTTTTTGTTGTGCCCGTCTTGATCACCAGAGGGAAGTGTAAGACAGTTAGACAGATATTCATTATTTTGAGATGTCTCTACTTGTCTCAGGTCTTTAGAACAGAAGTAATATTTCTCATTCTTTGCAGAGGATAAATAAAATACGAATTTGTCTCGTTCAATTGTCTACATGTGTTGCTGCACTGTTTGTGTTCCATCTGTTGCTGAAACAATTGTAGCAATGTAACTTAGATGCTAATTAGCATGAAGCTAGTGGGCTGAAAGTCTAAGCTATGTGATTGTTTTAAAAAGACAAGAAGATCCATGAATCGTGTTTGCGTTTCAGCCAAGAGGAGAAGACGGCAGAGAGGAAGTTGCTGACGCTCGAGTGGGGAACGCGTGGGTGTCGAGGTTTGAGGCGAGTGGGGAGGACTGGCCAGCCACGAGGCGGAAGGGAAGATAGATGAGGGAAGATGACACCCATTCTGAAGTAAGTTTGAAGAATGTGAGAAAGGGAAAAAGTGGCTTTTGGGTGTCCAGGTGTAAGCAGCGAGCCTGCGTGTGAACTATGTTTGTGTGTTATTGTAATGAGGCGCTCTGAATTTGCCAATCCCAAAGATAAACCACGATAATACTTTCTCGCTTGCTCTGTCTTGCTCTCACTCACACACACACACACACACACACGCGCACAGCCAAAAGAACCTCCTCAGCCACATGCCGGGCCCACATGTGGCCCAAAATCCCAAATTCAAACCACCACACATTCACACACGCATACGCACTAACACACACAAGCTAGTTCATGACTGAGAATGAGGGGATTTCCAGCTTGATGCTTCACAGCTGCGAGTCGGCAGCCGGCACGCCACCTACCTGACGGTGGAGGGTTGTAACCTCGGATTTCTATACGAATGGACTAAGAGTGACAGTGTGGACTTAGTCGATGCAGTGAGAAGTGACGACACTGGCGGCCATCTTACATTGCCACTCGCTGCGCGTGCCGAACTTGACGACATTGATTTCTCTTCGGCGCAAATGCCACACTGTGTTGTGTACGGTTGGACCAAATGATCTGGGAGACGTGCTACATGCATATTTCATCTGTAGCAATGCGATTATTTAAAAAAGAAAAACACGCCACAAGTTAATGCTTGGATTTGTTGAGCTCTTGCTTGAGGGTGTTTGAAATGCACACCTTTTGCCTGACTTCTTTCGGTAGGATTCAAAATTCTAAAATGAAGTTTGAACACGTTTAACTGAGCTCTCGTGAGTTCTGCCATTCGTTCACATCAATTTTTTTTTAGTCCTGTTATAACGCAATTTTAGTGTATATTTTTGGGTGTAATTTCACTTTTGGCTACTAGGTGGCGGCAGAGTGTACAACAGTAAATTTGAAAGACGAAGAGAAGAGGACGCGTCAGCCTCATTTTTGCTGACGTGACAAGATTAGAAAGAGACATTATGTCGCATTCCTCTACCATTTATTTGTACATATATATGAACAAAATATTTTGAATATGTTTGCATTATTTTCAAGTGTGTTTAAAGACATTGAACAAAATAAGTGGGCAATGGAGTGGAAAATGCTTCTATGTTTCCGGAACAGATGAGGACATCGGGCAAGTCAACCAGGGAGATTCATTTTAAGAGCCCCACCATTAGTACACACACAATGTGTCAGGTTCGGTGCTTCTATAATGGAAGAAAGTGAGCAGAGCTGCGGTTTGCACTGGGTAAGTCCTAAATGTCAATTCGTACGGAAAGTGAGTGGCCAACCACAGAGACGCACCGCCAAAAGTTCCCTTGGATCATGTTTGCAGAATTTTTCCGTTTGTTTCGCCGTTGAAAGTGATTATTAAGCGGTGTTGTCTTTGGCCGGTGGTCGTTGAGCAGCCAAGTCTGGAGAAGTCATCAGCAGGCTGACGCTGTCTGAGACTCACTTTGTTGATAGAGGCCAAACACAAAGATGGAGCTGATAGAGGAGAAATGACGCAAGAATGAAAGAATATTCAAAAGATCAATTCTTTGGCCTCTTTGATTGATTTTAGGATATAGTGGAACCTCGAGTCAATGGACGTTAAAGCTTATTGTGTGTTAAATTGAAGGACTCTTTTTGAGTCTTTTACTGCTGCTGTCCAAAAGGGTGTTTTGAGTGCACTGGACACTGTTTTCTGTCCATTAAATCCAGAGTTTGTTTGTTCTGGGTATTTTAAATTGAGGTTTCACGTTACTGGTAAAGGACAGAAAGAAATGTCACAGATTTTAAGGAATAAATGTTAAGAGAATCGTGGACTACGAGAGTCAATATAAGCTTGTGTCAGAAATGTTCCAGGACTGGTGTCACAAAATGATATTTCAAAGCTAAACTACAAGTAAATCCCTTGGAGTCTGACACATTTTCCGGACTTATCTGCCACGCCTTCATGCATTCCTTGAGGAATTCTTCTGCAGCGCTGTCGTCACAGCTGTCTCGATGTCTTGAGAACTCCTTGATCATGGAAAAGAGCAAAAAACTGAAGGGAGCGATGCTCCTGCACGACCAGGAACTGTCGGATGCTCAAAATTATGTTGAACATTGGACAAGTTGTGGGCAAGTCAAACCTTTAGGTGTAGTAGAAATCTAAGCATATGACAACGAGAATTACACATAGGCTAATAAAATTAGCATTGTTGGTTCGGTGTTATAACCCTTTAAAAGCAGTGGATATTTGAACATAAAGAGTGAAGCGACACATGTAGACAGACATTCTTTATTCTTTGCTGCAGCTTTTTGAGTTGTGACTGGTCTTCTTCATGTATGTTATGTAAAACATGCATGTTTTTTTTTTAATTGACCAGAAGCAACCACACAATTAATGCATGAAGTGATCCACAAACCATTAACTTACTGTATTAACGTTCTTTTTAAAATTTTATTATGAATTGTTATCATTATCAAACACATTTTTTGCAGGGATTTCCCAGAGGTTGGAGCAGATAATTATTATTTTGTGCATTGTGATTTCTCGTGTTTTTCATTTTCATCTTTCATTGAATCATGTGTAGAATTTTGAAGGGAAAAACAAATTTAATCCATTTTAGAAAAGGTTTGTGACACAACAATATGGAAAAAGTGAAGCGGTCGGAAAACTTTCCCGATCCACTCTTATTATGGTGATGCTGAAACTGTTTATTTTCCATTTACTTTGAAAATTTGTTCTGGAATTTGTTCAACTGGTTCTGATACCATTGCATCATTTAAAATCAAAACAAAACATGAAAACAGAGATCTTCGGCGGTGACATAATCAGGGGGAAATTCAGAGTAAGAAGAATCTGAAATGCTAATTTTTCCTTGTTTGGAAGCCAAAACATAAATCACTTTAATGACAAAGTGAGGTCACAAATAGAAAAACACATTCTGTTCTGTTGGCGACTGGGAAATTGAATCAAGTTAGAAAAACAAATAAAACTCTGGTGGCTTTGTAACTGTAATCCTACAGGATACATAAGCATATTCATAACCACATCATATTACAGCAACGACTGACAAGGACATCCGCTTCGCAGTTCACAGGTCCTGGATTTGAATCTGGGTTCCTTTTTGTGTGGAATTTACATGGCTATTTGAACACCAAAGGTGGCGCAGCACAAAATAACAATACTTAACTGCACACATTCTTTATCCTCTGCGAAGAATGACTATTATTATTATTCCAGTTTACAGAGTCAGTTGTAAAACTCTTCTTTTTATTTGCTCCTTATTTGATATTTTCCACTGGTGGTCAAGGTGTGCACAGCAGCACAAGCAGCACAATGTTAAATGAACTGAAGCCAAACATGCAACAAAAAAAGTTCATTCTTTACATTCTTTTGAAGTCTGTCATTAGTGTGTTTCATGAAATACATTATGATAGTGATATTTTTTAAATATAATTAGAACACCTGACACAATGTTTGTTGTTCTTTTTGGGGGAAAGTGGAAGAGACTAAATACTAATACACATCACTTTGCTTGTTAAAGTGCTGTATAAATAAAATGGAGTTGAATTATAGACGTTAAACAGCGACATTATAAAGCAAAAATGAAAGCAAAACACGCTTGACACCAATGCGCAAATCTTCGATGTGACTGTGTAACAGGAGCCCTGTTTGATTGTATCTCAAAGCGGCCATGTTGCAATGTTGAATATTGTTGTGTCAGCAGGGCCCCAGCTGAGGTGAACAGTTGTTTTACAGACTTGGAAGGTTAACTTTTGTTCATTTTTGGGATATTTTACACAAGGGATTTAAAATTGCAGTCAAAAATAATGTGAAGGGGCGGAGTTGTTGATGGACGTTGCAGTATGTGGAAGAGACCTTTGACTGTGTGTGTGTGCGCACATTGCAGCAGTAAAGGTCCATTCTGAGTGGTAAATGAGGCATGACAAGAGCTACAACAGAGCAATTGTATCAATATTAACAAGCAGTGAAAAGAATTCAACTGCGTATATATTTTCACATCAATGATATGTAATACTCGTACTGATTTTGAAGAGTTAATTCATATTTTCCCGGTTCCGACTTCAGATCATGCGCAAGTGCTAACGAGCGTTGGCTTCCATGTCCCGCGGCACACGTGTTATATAGCCCATGTGCATCCCCTCTGCGCGAGAGGGGTCAAGGTGGCAATGTGTTGCCTTTGAAGTGGGGGGCCCAGGGTTGGCGTTCTGTCAGGGAAAAAAAAAAGGTCATTCGTGTGGAGGAGGGTGGGGTGGTGGTGGGGAGGGTTTGTAGCTGTCCGTCATCCTGCCGGCGTGATTCAAGACTCAAGGTCAGGTGACTTTTTGACCCGCCGCCTTGACTTCACATGGCGATCAAGATGAGACTAAACTGGGAACGTAGTCGTTGCATCATGACCACTTGCGCATTCCAGTGACCACCCTCGTAATTCCAAACTCTACAGTGCCGTTTTTTTTTTATCACAATTTATGTATGAGAAGTGTTGTAGAAGTGTGGCAAAACTACTTCAGTTTCCTCGTTCTGCAAAAGCTGTGTGGCAAAACTCTCACCTCTATTTAACGACTCGGTATTTTTTGGTTCGCTGGATTAAATCGGCTTGTTTGTTTAAATTCAAGCTCTGTGATTCTTGATTGCAGATGGTCCCTGATCATGTGTCATGGAGGTAATTAATTCTCTATTACATATTAATATCCACTTAATCCCCGGGGTTTGGCGTTAGCTTTTGTGACGTTTTCAAAGGATTTTTTTTTTTTTTTTTTGCATGGCTTCACATGATTGCGGATTTTGAAGCATTTTCAATTTAATGTATTTTTTAGGTAGTATTTTGTTGACATGAGTTTGCAATAACAATATAAGGTGTAATACAACCTGAACAAAGCAAGTGCCTAGAAAATCAAGTTGTATTTTTTTTTTCCTAATCTCATTCAATTGATTTAAATTGTTCTATTTTAAAATTAACTGTCCTTGAATCGTATGAAGATACACATTGAATCGTCTTTTATTGGAGTTATGCACTCACCTCGACACCATTGTGCAACCTCGTTCATTTTGTGCTATTCATAACCTTGAAACGAGGCACGTAGGGACGGTTGTAAATCTGTGGACCTCCTGTAATGTTTTCATTTCATCCTGCAGCTATTTGGAGAGATGACTCTCCTTTGTATGAGAACACGCCTACGCGGAGAGGCAGGGGGCACTCAGCGGGCATGGTTGTGATTAAACCTGATGAGGTACAGCGTGGAGGATTGCCAGAGTGTTTTCACAGTCTTCATTCCGCCTGTCACTCAGCACTCTATGTACACGTATTTTAACTCAGGCAAAGACACAGAATAATGGGAAAAACATTTGCCGCAGGAGCTCCACTCGCACGAATCGCTCACTTCGTGAGCTGGAGCAAGAATGGGAAATGATTCAGAGTGCATGTTGACAGGTTTGAAGAATACCATTATTACTCAAAAAAAAGATATAATTTAACATTTACCTTCCATCACATTCACTCCGAACCTTGACACTAAAATTGCAGGAGCAGTTCAAACTCATTATAGTCTAATAACATGACAAAAAACGTCAATAAAAAAACATGCTGCTCACCAGTGATGTTCATTTATGTATTGAGAAAAATCCATCCTTTTGCCAGCTGTGTTGTAAAGTCAATGGCCGCAAGTTGTTGGCGCTCTGAAAGTGGCAAAAATAAAATAAAATAAAACGGACAACATTCAAAACATTGAGTGAATGAGTTTTGTAGTGTTCCAGTCACTGTTTATTGTTTTAAATCCAGTTCGGTGGATTGTTGTAAATGTGTTAAGTAATTTAGTACAGTTCAGTTGCATTTCACTTTCAAATGCAGTAATATATGTTTGCATTGCACAATCTTGGAAAAAAAAGACCTATAAAGTTTTTACGTTCATCAACTTTTATGTGCAATATATTTAATTACGTTTACCTTCTTCTTTGCCTATATTTAAACACATTGTTATGTTTCAAAGTGTGCATAATGTCGCAATAAGTGTAATTATCATTTTTAGGGCTTGTTTTTGATTACCACTTAGGCCTGTTACTTACTGTAGTTGGTTAATGGAGAGTTCAGAATTTTTTCAGGTGGTACTTGAGAATCACTGGCTCACTGTGCGCACACACACACACACACACACGCACGTGTGCACACGCACACACAAGCTTCTTTGTTCACCAGTATCTCATAATGCCACTCAGTGTGGTTCTTACAACCTGCTGGCAACTTTTAATATTGAAGCCATCAAATTCTTCTTTTTTTTTTACCTGAATGAAAAGAGGCTCGCATTTAAACTAACTCCCTTAGGAGTTATTATTTCAAATTTAGAAAAAGAGTTGCAAGCCCCAAAAGTTCTCACATGAACGAAGTGACATCAGTATGTCGATATAATAACAGTTCCTGATCCTCACCTGGCACACACGCATGACAAGGCCTCTTTTTCTTGGTCGGTATTTCATGTTGTTTCTCAGTGGACTCGCCAGTCAGCTGCTGAGTTTTAATACTCAACCTGCCGCCAGCCTGTCTTTTAACTCATTCGCTACCATTGACGGATATATACGTACTTTCATTTTACCTGGGCTGGCAGTGAATGAGTTAACAATTGCTTAATTTGCGGGAGAGTTGCAGTGAAATTAGTTTGTTTGGCAACATTAATGTCGAGTGGGGTTGTTTCAGTTTAACACATATCACATTACGAGCAGTCTTTGACTGTTGGGCTTGTAATGGGACCGGCCTGTTGATACAAGCTATGTCATGATCTGCATTTGTTGTTTTTGATTTAGTATTTAGTTTCATGTTTTTCCTTGTTTAGAGTTTGTCTTGTGCTCTGATTGTGTTCACCTGTGCTTGTCGTCTCACTCCCTAGTGTGAACCAATCAGCTCCCTCCAACCCTTTGTGTCTTGTTCAGGTGCTCCTCGTTGTCTCGTTACTGTGTTTGTATTTAGTTGCCTGGTTGCTTTCACTTCTTGTTGGTCCTTTGTCACTGTCACTGTTCTTGTTGTTGTCCCCGGTCAGTTGCTAATCATGTCACGGTGTCCTGTCTCCTATTAATTGTCTGTCTTCTGGTTCTGAGCGTTTTTCAATTTTCTCAGTCATAGTCATAGTATTTCGTTCTTTTCTAGTCCTTGTTTTGTTGATCCTTGTTATTTTGCTTTTTGTTGATCCCAGTCCCTTGCTTGTCTTTTTATTTTTTAATTAAACACCATTTAAGTTACCCAATCCTTGCTTCCCTGGGTTTGGGTCCTCCTCTACCTCTACCTCCACCTCAACCTGACAAGCTAAGTGAGATTCTTGATAAATATGTGTCAAAAATAGTATCTAGACTACAGACTGTAAAAACATTGTAGCATTTGTGTTCTATAATTAATTTTATTTTAATAATAATAATTGTAGGTTTATATAGTGCTGAATAAGTGACTTGTTGCTAGTTACCAATAACTACTACTTTTGACGCAATTGTTTTTTTTTTTTTTGCTTTTGGGACTCCTATAACGGTGTTTTCCTGTGTGGGTGTGGGGGTGGGTGTGCGCGTGTGCATGTGTGTGTGTGTGTGTGTGGTCCTGAGTGGCAGCATAGCTGACCTTGTGTGCCTGGTCTCCCAGGGCTAAGCCATTGTGCGCTCGCACCTGCTGACCGACTCGATATTAAACATTTCATCACAGTGAGTCCTGTCAATACAGACGGGACATAATGTCTTTGTGTTTGAGCAGGGAAAAGTCACATATTTGTTTAAAAGCCTCTTGCGGATTTTCTACATGAAGGGAAGTGGTTGTCAGTCAACGAGCTCAAAGTAGCAAGCGCCACGGAGGGTCAGATGGGAAAATAGAAAGGGGCTCATTTCTTTTTCACAGTCGCATTACATTGAGGCACTTGGATGTTTTAAAAAAGTGTTGGTACAATTGACGTGCACGGAAAATAAATAAATCTTTCACACAAGTGAAAAAGAATACAAAAATCTGAGTATTAATCAAGATTAGTGCTTTGACACTCTAGCACACAATCAACACTGCCAAGTTTAACTGAATAAAGTTCATTCGGCCTCTTATTCTTAATTAAAATCATTGATTCTTTTATCTCACTCATTTTTTTTAATTAAATTATTTACCTGGCATGTTTCAGCAACAGGCTTCAGAAGGCGAAAGACTGCTGCCGAAGCATGTCAGGTAAAAAAACCTTTAAAAAAAGCGTCTGAGATAAAATAACCAATGAGTTTAATGGCCAATATTGTTTATCATACCAACATCTAGAATTGTTCAAAATGTGGTGTCATTATGCTTCTTAGATATGATTTGAATGAATGAGCCATCAATAAAAAAAAAAAATTAAAAAAAATTGCATGGGCCTTCGATGATCACTCCCGTTGTGCGTTAGCTAGCAAGGGGTGAAATAGACAATGAGATTGTAGTAGAAAAATGTATCCTTAAGCTCAGCAAACAGTTGCCTTTTACTTTTGAACACACAGTCGCAAACATTCGCAAAGACTTTTGCCAGACATTCACAAACGGTTTAAATGGATGCAAACCGTTTTTCTTGTCAAGAAAATCTGAAACTGTGGGTGTAAAATCAACCCTCGCAAATTTTCACCATAAAGTGGAATACGGCCTTTAGATTTATTTCCTCTTGTATTGTGACCTCAGCCCAATAGAAAGCCTCTGAGAGGAGCTGCAAGCGGCAATACATTTTTGCGGTTTTCTGTTAACATTTTTAACATTTGTCGTGTCAGGCTATGATAAAACATGCTTCACATCTGCTGACTTCAATATGTCGCTTTGCTATCCATTCATGACAGGAGGGGGAAAAGCCCCCTGTAGGCTTGCCACACGTTAAAGAAAAAGAGAGGGAAATTGATGACAATGTGAGTGGGTGGCAAATAAACATGCGTAGTAAACATGCCGAGAAGTGGACCCACAATGTCACGAAGTGGAGGAGAAAACGTAATTAAAGACGACAAGGGTGGCTGGCATAACTTACTGAAAATAGTAAAACACTCGGGTGCTTTAAAGTGGCTCTGTAGAGGCCGTGACTGGGGGTCAGAGGTGGCATGTTGAAAGGTAAAAGGTCAAGGGGAACGAGCCCCGCGGCGTTTGGAGTTTAAGTTTGTTCTGAGTGGAACAATTTAAAGCTGTCCAAAAAAGGCAGCGAAAGGAAGAAGTGGGCCATTGTTCTAAATGGATATCGGAACACTTAACAGCGGTTAACATGCTTTTTAATTCCAACAAACTATTTAATATTAACAGTGCTTATCTTATTTTTGCACTTGAATATTTTGACTTTCTGCTTTTTAATTACGAATAATTTATTTCGCTTATTTGTGTATACTTGTGAATTTTTTTTTAGTTTTTTTTTTCCCCATGATACCATTTCACCCGAACGTACACAAGCGACCAAAATGAGTTTTCTCCGCGGGCGTTCCCTTAGAGATAAGGTGAGAAGCTCGGACATCCTGGAGAGGCTCCGAGTCGAGTCGCTGCTCCTCCATGTTGAGAGGAGCCAGATGAGGTGGCTCGGGCATCTTATCAGGATGCCACCTGGACGCCTCCCAGGTGAGGTGTTCCGGGCCTGTCCCACTGGGGGGGAAGCTCCGAGGACGACCAGGGACACGCTGGAGAGACTGTCTCCCAGCTGACTTGGGAACACTTCGAGATACCCCGGGAGGTGCTGCACAATGTGGCCCGGGAGAGGAAACTCTGGGCTTCCCTGCTTAAGGTGCTGCCCCCGTGACCTGATCCCGGATAAGCGAAAGAAAATGAATGAATGATACCACTTCATCACTTCCACGCCAGTTAAGATTTTTGATTTATTTGCTTATTCTTTATTAAAAATATGTTGTTTTGGTCACTAATTTATACATTATTCATTCAATATGTGGTCAATTGATACAATGACTCCACTTCCTATGCATATTCACGGTGATTAATATTTATACTTGTTTGCCAGTTAAGAATTGGAGTTATTGCGGGTTTTTTTTATCCAATTGCATATCAGTTATTTTGTAAAAATATTTTTGTAAGATTTTATTAATTAATCATTTCATTGTGTTGAATTGATTCAATGATAGCAGCATTTTCCCCATGACTTTTATTTCATTATTTTTTATTATGTTTGGTTATTTCTTCATACTACAAAATCAGTTACCTGTAATTTGCTGAGTACTTTGTTTTCATACTAATACGTCAATTTTTCCATTAGGCCTTTGATTGGAAATGCATAAAATACCCTAAACTATTTGATTAAATGGCATCATTGAAATTCCCATATCCAAAATTCTAATGGACTGACTCTTAAGAAAATATTGTGACGTTGTGCAATGTAGGCCTTTGTTGCGTGTCACTTTGATGCAACGCCTGTCGTGGGTGCAACTGGATGCATTTATCTCTTGTGTGAGAGGCTTCTTCACTCTCAGCCGACAGCTACATAGCTGACGTTAGCTTTTATGCCAAATTGCGGGTTTCTTAAGCCACAGCAGGAAACATTTACAATGCCGTTGAAAAAGAAACATTTGCCATCACGCGCTTGTTAAATTAAATTGGCAGTGGGACTGGGTAATATGGCTTTGAAATAAGATATAAAGATGAGTGTTACAGCTGTAGAAAGCTAGATAACGTCACACCTAAAATAGCTCAATGTTTCTCTGGTTGAACAAGCGCTGTTATGTTTGCAGCTTTGATAATTAAAAAAATAAGAAGAGAAAAGAAGACAAAGCCATGTGATTCTTTTTAGCATTAGCCTAACGCCTAATGTTTTACGTCATAGATATTAATAGTAAAATAGAAGTCATATCTTAATCAGTTTAATCAGTAAAGAAACCTTCACAAAAAGTTAGCTTGTTAGCCTTCTGAATAAGTTCTGTTGTGCCTGTGTTTGATAATGAAACTTAGTACTTATTTTGTTTAATTATTTTACCCAGGCTCTGTTCATGGTAACGTGCTCATTTGAATAACTCAAGCAAACCTTTATAACAACAAATGTTACAGCTCGCTAAATAGATTGCTGCACACTTTAGTAAGATTAATTTATCCCGAATTAGCGTAATGTGTAGCATGCTAGTAACTACCATGCTAGCAACGACACTATTGCTTAATTTTTTTTTGCGTGTCAATTATGTTTACAATTGTTTGAAAAGTGTGTTTTAACAATTTTAAATGTGTTTTAAGTATGTGGTAGCTGTTAACCTTTTTTTTTTTTTTTTCAATATTTGTATGGTCTTTTTAATGGATTTTCACCAATGGCAGGTTTGTGTGGCCCATATCTCATAGTTCCACATGCATGAATGCGCCTTGCCATGTTGATGAGCACCGGGCTGACAGCCTGTTGCGAATATTAAGTCAGGTGTGTTATGTTTTGCAGAGAGGACCCGCAAAGGTTGTTAATCCTGCTCTCTGCTGTCATGCCACCGGTTATCACAACATCGCCCTACCCTCGCCCTCGAGGCCTGGAGCTGGGCCAAAGAGTGGCGAAGTTCAGGAATCCGATTGTCTTCGCCCTGACACCGCTTCTAAAAAGTATTGGGACACCTCCAGTAAGAAAATTTGGAGTAAGCGTCCCCCAATTTGCTGTTTTTTTTTTTGTTGTTTTTTTTACTGCAGTCCAAGACTTCAGATTCATGCCTCAAATAGCATGGAATTCATTACGGGTTTTTGGTTAGAGGGGACCTTTGGCTTTCACCTGCCAATTAAAGCTAATTCACGCAAACCTTGGCTCATCTTTCAAAGCATAACAGCGGACTTTGTCTTCATTCATTGGATTTTCCTCAGAAGACACTAAGACAAAACGACCACTTCTCAAATTTCCTTAAAAAGGTAATCCAATTTGATGTCAGTGTTCATTGTTAATGATGCGCACACTAAAAGTGGATTTGTGTAAAAGTTCACATTTAAATCACCAAAAATACGAAACATGACCGTATTTGTCTACCTATCTATTATTGGCACTTTATTTTTAAAGAGGACCACAGACTGGAGTCAATCCCAGTTGATATCAGCCTAAAGGCCATTCAGGGTTGACGTGCAGAGACAAGCAAGCCGTCAAACACATCCACGTCTGCAGGCCATTTTGAGACGGCAATTGGGATCGTTTTAAGTGGTTCCTGCAAGAAAGACACACAGGAATGAATTTCACTAAGTGGTGTTTTGTTTGCCATGGAATGGTTTGGCGTGGTAAACCGTGATCTGACAGTTAAATCACCTTACTTCCTCTCGCCGTGGACTGCACAAACGAGCTGTATGGCTGTACGGCCATGTCTGTTTGGCTTGTCAAGTGATGAGAGTGATTAGTTTCTTGTTCAAAAGGCTGTGGGTTTTGATGGGGACAGGTTGTAAAGACGTAAAGCCTTCATATACGATTTATAGACCTTTTTTCCTGAAACTTTAACAGTGATTCTTGTTGCACGACTTCCGAAACGACTATTGATAGAAAAACCACAGAAACACCTAGAAAATTCAACACTGCTTTGTACTGACTTTGTAATTGCGTAGCACACGACTCACTGCTTTACACTCCATTTCCAAATGATCAACACGCTCCTTGCAATATTTACACAATTCTACCAACTGTCTGGCAACGCTGTCACAGCAGAAAATTGTTTTAGATAATTAGATCACTTTGCAGTCATGATGAATGAGCCACAAGTAAACTGTTGGCGTGGACTACAATGGCGGGAGCAGGAGTGAGAAGAGTGATAATTAAAGGAGGGGTAGGAAGATATGTAAGTGAAGAAGCATTGTAGACAGATTTTCTCTATTGCTCAATAATTATTTTGACATGGAAAAACACAGATTTGTTTGTTTTGATGTTTAAACTAAACACCTTAGGTAAAAGAGTTTAAATTTGGATCCTTTGATGTCTACAGCACTATAATAAAAGTATGCCCTCAGACTGACATAGCCTACCGTGTGCACTTAGAGAAAGCAAAAGCCAAATATATTTCTCATTCTTCCCAGCATTGTGTAGTTGGTGAATTTTTTGTGCTTACTAGTATGACGGTTTGGTTTCATTGTTTATTTATTGGAACAAAAAAAAAAAACTACAGGTTTTAGACGTTAAGCATGACTTATTTGCATTTACAATTCTTTTGACAATTTGGTGAAAGGTTTGCTTATTCATTTGGAGATGTTTGCAAAAATGACCAGTAGTTAAAAGAAAATGTGCGTAAGACATCAAGAAGAAAGTTGAATTTGACAACTCTAGTAAGAAATAAAAGAAAAATGTTTTTTGTGTTTTTCCCATTCCAACCCTTATTTTGAATGAAAGTGAATTTTCTTAGTCAAAAGTCAGCAATACAATAAGAGCGTTTGCGCCGTTGTGGGACTGAACAAACCCGACTTGATTCTTGATCAGACATAAACGGCTCTCCTCATTCCCTGTAAATTCAGTGTTGCTGAGTGGTGCAGTCTACATGGCAGAAGCACACAGACTCATCAGGTTCGATGCACGCTGATGTCAGATGACAGACTTAAATCACCAGTTTCAAGACGTCTAAAATTTATGAACGAATTGACTTTGTCTCAAGAATCTGCTAGTCTTGAACTTAAAGTTCATGACTTGGCAAGTCTTGTCTATTTATATCTGAAAATCAAGCTGAATAAAAACAGTCTTGAGGCTGTAGTGGTGCTAAATAGTATTTTGCCTTTACTGGTAAAATATAAAAATACAAATCCGATTTATGTACACATTTTTATAGCCGGCTTCATGCGTTACTTTTCAACATTACAAGACTTTGTCAACAGTGCTCCTTTGACCTTTGCTTTCATTATCTGTGCACCTCCAACAGGGCTCCGCTACATCTATTACCACCTGATGATTGTTTCCATAATTGGAGCCCCATCGAGCAGCCCCAGCACCACGAAATAGTCCATGTGAAAGAAGATCTTTTTAAACAGGAAGCACATTACGCTCCAAGTCTGAAATAGGCTGATTATATGTTGACCGAATGACACGATGGCCCAATTTGCACCGATAGCACATTGCTTTTCGATTGACACGTGAGGGGTAGATTTTGGACTCAGAAGTAGACATTAGTTGGAAAGTAAATAAGTAAGCAACTGATGCATCAAAATACGTCAACCAGTGACGACTTTTTTTTAAATTTAACCGTAATTATGCATTAACAAGAAAACCATAAATGGCAAAATGAAGGAGTTTAGTCATAAGTTCTTGGCTTAGAGAAAAACAAGAAAATGACCTCAAACCATCATAACGTCACAAAGGGATCACGTTGTGGTCGAGGTTAGTGAATTCACATGCATGCGTGACTGAAATAAGACAATATAGGCTGTGAGTGTGTTAATGGGAAAGCCTCCCTCAGATGGCATGACACTAGTTTCTAATTGAAACCACATTGTGACCTCTTGGATGTGGAAAAAAAAACTGTGCACAATGTACTGTAAGAGGCAGGCTTGCGCACGGTAAGTATTTCGATTTACCTCTTAAATAGTTACAACCACACCATCTAATGCGAGCCAGTCCTACCTATACATAAAAATGTATTTTTATTTGCCGTCCTCCTGTCTGCAAGACACAAAATAAATAAACCATTCATTCCTCTGAAAAGGACTTTGAAACAACGTTCAGCATGTCTGTCATTTGTAATTAAATTGACGACACAGTTGTTTAGAAAATGGATATTTTTTAATACTGTCCTTTTTGTTGACAAACATATAAACATTATCGACAAACAATGCAGAGCATGATGGTTCTTTAGCGACCACGTTGCAAACCGCTGCTGGTCCCTTTCACAGTCCAAAGCAGCATAAAAGTCTTCCAGTTGATGCGTTGATGGTATGGGCAGATGTACATTTTTAGGGGACAATGTTGGTTGTGGGTGTGTTTTTGTGGATTCACATTACACTGCAGTTAGTCACAAATATTTGACTCAGCAGTTTTACCTGTTACGTATTATCCATCCATGATCTGTGCCGCTTCTCCTCATAAGGGTAGCGGTGGTGCTGGAGCCTATCCCAGCTGTCTTCGGGCAGTAGGTGGGGTACACCCTGACGCAACTTAACCTGTAGCCAAGATGTAACAATGTTTCATGAGCACTGTTTTAAAACAGATCTGCATGGCTGGTGAAACAAAGGCACATTGTTGTAAACCATTTACACTTAAGCTGGTGAAGATTTCTCTCTTCAGACAAGAAGACAATCATAAAAATGTCCATATCACGCTGATTGGGTGTCAGTTGAGGTCAAATAGTTGAATTTAGGGAGACAGAAAAGAATATTTGAGAAAATCTGACAAGAGTTTCTTATCTAGGTGTTTGGCCTCTGTCCTCGGAACGACTATATGACATATCTTTCCGTGTCAGGAGAAAGAAAAACAGTTTATCAAATTCATTTCAATTATGGTTTACGGCCATTGAATATGGAAGAACATTCATGGAAGGGCAGTTTGCGCAGGTACCCGTCTTAGCACTTAGTCTATATAAGTACAACTACACAAAAAAGTTAAACATATCGTTTTGTATAAAGTTGTTGGCTACCTGAGTCCTATTCTTTAGTAACATTAATCTCATTATCCATTCCAAAGATTTTCTACAGTTATTAGTGACTTGTAGTCAGGCTAGTCAATGAAAAACAATAACATTTAAAATAACAAAAAAAGCAATACTGAATTAACATCTGGCAAAACAATATAAAAACAACAATTATAACATCAGCCAGACAAAGCAGCCTTCTGGCCGCAGCACGACAATGTGGACACACATAATGGCTTGCCATTAGTCTTTCATGGTCAATTTAGCTCCAATTAAGCAGTTGCATGCGTTTGTTGACAGAGCACAATCAAGCTTGGTATGCTTGGAAGTTTAGCTCCACGAATGTCCTCAGAGAGTCGGACGACACCATTTGACACTTTAGCTGGCCATCGGTCGTATTACATGATAGTTACAATGAATAGCGACAGCAAAAACTCTTCAGTTCCGGTTTAAATGCAGCTGTGTCAAAGTCCATTAAAGATCAAATGTTTTTTGTACCATTAATAGCTGCGATTTCCTCCAGTTTCACTTCCAAGTCCAGCAACAGATTTACAACTCATTCATTGTTTCTCGAACAAGAAACGGTTTGAAAACAAATTGTCAATGGTTGTGTCCATGTTAAAAATAATGGCACTTTTTCTGGAACAAGGTCCTTTCTTGTCAATTGCACTTTGTTTAATCACTTGGTTGGCTTTTTCTCACCATCTAAGCCATTTGAAACTGCACCTGATTGTTGTCCCCCCCCCAGTGATTTAGTTCTTTTCCAATATGCTGTAAATGTGACTGCGACGCTGTGTTATCTGAATGGACATTCCAATCAGTCATGGTATCGTTTTACATAAAGGATAAGTGCCACATTGAAACTGGAATAAAACCTTAGAATTCTAAACCACTACACAGGTGATGGACAAGGCTTCAAAAGTGTTCATATAGTATTGCATCTTAGAAATACGATGGCTTTAGGGACGATCGATTGTTATTTGAGGGAGAGTGTCCTTGCATCAATGGTACCTCATAGTCCAAATTGCCATTTTGTTGCAAGGATGTGGGTGGTTGTCGAGTGTGACAACGATCAATCTCTATCTGTTTATGGGATAGTGGACTGTTTCCCCCGTTTTCTGGACATGCCTTGATGCCCTCCACTTCCACGAAATCGTCGGGATCGGCAGGGCCCAGCTCCAGCTCCATTCCCGCTTTACTGCGTTTCCTTTTCCTCAGACAGATGATCAGGCCAACAACCAATGCCAACCCCAGCACCAGCGCCAGAGCCGCTAATGCAGGAATGAGAGTGTATGTGAGTGTGCTCTGTGTCTCCACTCGGGGTTCTGAGGATGTCAGTGGAACCCCGGCAGTCCGAGCTTCTGTACATGACCCCGTCTCCACTGAGCTGTTAGCTCTTGTCATGATTCTCTCCCCGAGGGGACTTGCACAGACTGAGTACGTACAGTTGGGTCTCAGTCCACGCAGAGTGTACTCTGGGTAGGATGCCGGTACGCTCAAAATAATGGGGCGGCGGTCAGGGCCTGAGAGATTGCGGTAGGTCAGCCTGATGCCACGGATATTTGGCCGTGTCTTGATGAAGAGATGCAGATCAAGAAGAATAGAGGTGGAGGTCACCTGGCGGGAGCTGATGGCATCAAGTTCCGCAAGAACCGTGGAAGCTTCAATGTACACTGCTGTTACCAGTAACTTTGGTGGTTCGGTTACATTGTCAACATTTTCGCAATAGAGTCCGGATGTTCCTGAAGGACACAGACAGCCCAGTTGCCCTAAATGGTCAAAATTACAAGTGCCACCATTGAGACAAATGTTTGATGGACAGATATGCTGGTCATATTCCCCACTGGTGGCGCTTGGGGAGGCAGGAAGATCGGATGGGAGCGGTTCTGTTTTAGAGTCCAGGGTTTGTTCACTTGGTGGTGGTGGAGGATTGGCATTGGTATGGGTCGTTTCTTGGGTTGTAGTCGGACCCTGTGGTGCTGGAGTACTTCCCATGGGAGATTTCATCAGCAAGGTTGTGGTCGGAGGACATCCAAAATCTGTGTGGTCCAGTACTGAAAGCATCTTCCCCGCATTAGCTAGAGGAAAGTGGCACCTGGTCTCCGAAAGCCTCCCCAAATTGATATTCTTCTCTTTCAGCCATAGAGCAAACGAAGCAAGGGGACACAAACAATTGAATGGATTTTCAGCTGCTGCCAAGTGCACAAGTCTGGGGAAGGACTGGAAAAAGTCTTGAGGAAATCCCTGAAGATTGAGACCACTGAGATCTAATTCTTGGAGTCCGGTGAGTTTCTGGAAGTCTTCTGTTCTGAGCTCACCCAAAGGATTGGCAGCCAGGTTGAGCTTGATCAAGTCCTTCAGGGAGTCTTTCTTAAGGGCCTGGGGAACCTCTGCCAATTTGTTCATGGAGATGTCGAGCTCGTGGAGGTTCCCCAGGGAGGCGACAAGAGCTTCATCCAGAGAGATAAGCCCGAGAGAAGCCATTTTAAGAGTTTCTAAGTGGGGTGTCTGAACGTCTGAGACATGTAAGGTTGGGATGTTGTTGTAACTCAGGTCTAGAAGTAGAAGCCGGGGTAAATTAAGAGAGGGCAAAGTTGTGAGTTTGTTCCCTTGGAGCTTGAGTTCCAGGAGCATTTCTAAACCTTGAAAAGCGTCTTGCTGGATACTCTGGATGTGATTTTGGTGGAGATACAATCTCTCCAGCTGAACCAAGCCAGAAAAGCTCTCTTTGGAAATGTGAGTAATGACATTCGAGGACAAGTCCAAGTTCTTCAGCTTCGACAGCATCTCAAATACACCATCCGGAACCTCTCCCAGCTCATTCTGGCTCAGATCTAGCAAATCCAAGTCTTCTAGACCTGTGAAGTCGTTTTGGGTCAAAGTATTGATGCCGTTTTGGAAGATGTAAAGATTTATGGTGCTGGCTGGGACCCGGGGAACAGTGTTGGACCGTCTTGTGATGCAAAATATTGAGCCCGGAATGTTACAAGTACAACCTGCTGGGCACTCCAAGGATAAAACAAGACTGGAGGAGAGGACGAGGAGCATAAGATGAGGCAACATGGTAATTCCAGGCTTGGAACTCTGAAAGACAAAATAGAAACAGACAAAAGAAAGGGGTTAAAAAGATTTGTGTCTTTGCCTGGCCACAGAATCGGAAATAAATGGTGGTTTGTAACGGTGTTACAACTTTCCATTAGATGGACCATCTGTATTTATATTGATTCCAGTTTAGTCCGACTTTATCCCTTGTATTTTAAGGGCGTGTTTTTTTTTTAAACCTTTCAGAACACCTTGTCCAATGCCAAGAATCTGTCAAGAAGACCGACAAAGCCAGTTCTTACTTTTTCAAGGTATTAATTAAATGTGACACAGTATTCATACACCAAAGCTTCCTGTTCGCGTGCAGGTGGAGCCTCTGCTATTTGCGATGTAAAACAGAAACATGACATGTTTTTTTTTCATTTGTTCAAACAATAGAGGTTTTTTTTTTTTACCTCTATTAATTTCGACGTGGAACTGCCCTCTTCTTCCGGGGCTTTGTTTGAACAAATAAAATTAATCAACAATTTGACATAAAGAACACAAGATTTTATTTCATTTTTTTTATCTTTTACTAGAACTATGGCAGTTGACGTGAACCAAAGCAGGTCAACGCACACGCCCGAGACGTCAGTCAACAAGCAACGTGGTTAACAGCAGCAGAGGCCGTTACCAACACAGCTGGATTAAGTTACCCACAATGCACTGGAGCCATCGCTCACAGTGAGACAGAACCACATGAACCTTTGTCCTCACTATGATAAGAGGGAGTACTTATGGACGAAATCTAAGAGGCTGGGAGAAAAGGATAGCGACAAAGGAAAAGGACTAGGTAGTAATTTTTGCAAATCTGTCCTAAATAGACATGTATTTAGTGTAAAAGTGTTACGTGTAATTATTATGTATAACCATTGAACAGGGATTGACGTTTATGAAAGAGCTTCATCTTGTGCATTTGACAAGTGGTTTTCTTTCAAAATCTGACTTCATCTGCCATCCTGTGAAAATGTCTATTGTTGCGATCGGCACCAGGATGTGTTTGACTTGACACTGCGCAGTTTTGAAAATGATTTTATTGTGCACGAGCATGAGGACGCTTATGTAATTAAATGCTTGTCTTTGCTCTTATTGGAACACGGCAATCTCTCGGGTTTCTTTTCCGTCAAGTGGCGCCGAGGCATCAAAAGAACTGCCATGGATGAATCTCGGCAGGTGACTGGATACTTTATATGTAGTTTGTTTATTTTTCGGCATTCCAACGAGGAGCATCAGGAGGATTAAAGAACACGGGTAGAATGAGATATGGGTTATGAAATAACCACGGTTGCACCATTAAAAAGGGTCTCTGAAGTTTTGGCCTGTGAAAATATGTGCTTTGCACAAAAGTGGCACAACTTTTTCCTGTTGTTTGGAAATCACTTTTCTACTGCACAGAGGTAGAAGAGGCACAAAGGAGGGGAAGTAAGGAATGAAGGTACTAAAGAGCAAAAAATGGGGCCCGTAAATTACATTTGTGAGCAAGTGTCCAAGGGGAGATTACTTCATCTTCTTAGAAAGGGGGAAAAAAAACATCCACTCCCACTCCCTCAAATTCCCCAAAGTGGAATATCATGTTACTTTATGCATAAAAAGCTCGGAAGTCTTTTTTAAAGGCCTAGAATGGCTCCAAAAATCAATCATGTAAGCGGTACGTGCAACCTGGTCATTGTGCAATCCAAACATTTGCTCCATGCATTGCGAGGAAACGTTACTCCTTGCCATTCTTATTGAGTTATTGAAAAATACTTTGTGAATCAGCCCAAATTCATATAATTCGATTAATTGCAAAGTACAGTTAAAGGAAAAAAAGACTATGAACCATCTCCCGTCCGGGCTGTAAACACTTGACAACTGCTGTCTAGACTGCAAAGTGACAACTGCATTGGGCTCTATATTAAGATGAGCACACTTACAATAGCGTCGGTGAGAACATTTTAATAATAATAATTGCGTTTCTCTAAGTGAAGGGTGAGATTTATTACCTGCACTCTAAAAGATGACGTGGCTTGTTAACTCACAGTTTATGTTGTATACCTGGGATGGGCACAATTATCGAGGGCCCGATTGTTAAGTATTGTTGTTAACTATTCTTTTGCATAGATTTGATCAAGTCGATGTAAATTTAGGCAAAATGGAGTACACTAAGCCATCATCAATCATTGATCCATTTTCGATGCTGCTCATCAGGGTCGCAAGTGAGCTCGAGTCCATTTCAGCTGATTTATGGGCAAAAGATATTGGAGGGGGGGGTTTAAGGTAGCTGTTTACTTGCCTTTAAGAGAATTTGCCAAGTCAAATGTTTCTGTTCGGTTGGCAGCCATTTTTTAAGTAATGAATTTTAAAAAAAAATGCAATATAGTCCTCATTTCATTCCATTTCCCTTGGCTGGCTCGTCATTTATGGTAAAGTCGTTCACACACCTTGATCGAGGCCAGTGGGATACCAGGTAGGGTATGTCATCAGCACGTATGGAATGCAGCAGCTTGTGTGCACACCTCTTAATCCCTCCCTGCTTCCGAGCCAATTGTTTGCCAGCGAGAGGAAATTAAAAGCGCCACGCAGACATACCAAAAGACATTTGGCAACGCACGCAAACGTCTCAGACAGATTGACACTATTCTTTGTTTTCAAACAATATTTAGTTTTTCTTTGTTTGAATTTTGAGGCGGGGGGGCATTTTATCTCGTTGTAAATCCAATCTTGGCTCAGATCTTTCCTGTGTGGAGTTTGCATGTTCTACCTGCGTTTCCATGGGTGACCTCGATATTGGCCAATGCCGCAAGGTGCGAATGATTGTTTGAATAATCAGTAGAACAGGATACTGAGTAGAAAATAAATGAATGTATCAGCATTACAGACCAAAACACAAGAGCAGTGCGCGGAATTCCAGTGATGGCAAGTCCACATCAACACACCTATTTTTCTATTAGTTAAATATCATACACATGTAAAGATGTGCTTCAAGTTAGACCAGTTCAGGGTGTGTAACCTGAATTTGCCCAAAGTCAACCGGGTTAGGCTCGAGCACACCCTCCACTCCAGGGAGGATGAGTGATATTCAGAATAAATGGATCTTGCAGAGCGTGGTGCACCGTTTCCGTGAGCAATTTTCTTTTACAATCTTATTGGACAAAGGTATTGTAAGGCTAGGAGTTACAAGTACCACTTGTTGCTTGCATGTGGCAGATTGCCTGCTTTCTCATTTGTATTCTCCTGGAATGGATGGACCTTGGGGGGAAAAAAATGCTGGTATACATACTAGGGATGTTCAATACCACATTTCTTTAGATAGACCAGTAAGAGTATTCACTTTTTGAGGACTCACTGATATCTTGTAAAAAAATTCACTTGACACAATGATAAAACATTGTGAATGAAACCTTTTTTTCTGACCCACAATATGCCAACTACTGCTAAGGGGACTTATTTGATGTTAGATTTTCTTTGCCTTAAGTATCGGTAGCTGGTAATGGCAGCCCCTATGAGTTCCCAATTCCCAAAAGTAAGGATAGAATCAACCCAAGACGGATACTTAGCATCGGTATTCGTCCATCCCAAGTACTGACTACCAGTTATAAGATTGTGAAGATTCTAGGACCAGACTGTGGAGACATTACTTATTGAGCAAAAGTTCAAAGCCGAAGGAATTAAAACTTAAGAAGCAGGAACTACCAAGTTTGGACTGGTTGGCTCCGAGTTTCATGACTCACTTCCTAAAGTACGCAATACATCAACCAAGTTCTTCTACTTTTCAGCAACAAGTCTTCACCAAAATGGTTTTACCTTGAGGCAACCATGAGGCTAATGGCTCCCTGCTCCCACTTTTCTTAATGGGCTGCTTACATCTGGAAACAGTGACTGACCTACAGACAAAAGCTGACAGAGGCAAGAGAAACCTTAAATGTTTTTAAAGCAAAGAATCCTACCGGGGTTTTAATTCTCCCAGACAATAAACCTTACTCCATGTCCACGCTAATTACATCAGTTTCACGGCCTGTGTACAAGAACCAAACGGATCAAATCTCCCCACCAGAGACATGTTACTTCTAAATGTCAAATTCAAACCCACATCTAAGCTTTTGAGGGGTTTTCAAAATACGGTTTTCAATCCTAATCGTTACCAGCAGTCTGGTGGACATAAAGCTTTCTGTCACCTTTGAGAAATGAACAAATTGGCACACTCCTGCTCTGTATTTATTTATCTCATGCCTTGTTGCGTCCCTTGAGCCCTGTTGGACGCAGTCGTCTGGCCCCTGGCTGGCTACAATTTGCTCAGTTGCTTGGTTTCCCTTCATTTCCGACACGTCCAAACATTACTTAAACTGACATTTGACTGGAAAACCAGATCTTCTGAGCAGCGACAAACAAAAGACTTCCTAAGTTGCTCTTCACTATTTATGGTTACATATTCAGCTTTTAGAGGAACAAGTGTAAATAGATGTGTTTTGAGAGCAGTTTTTATTCATTGCTAATCCTTTTTTTTTTTTTGGTCTGCACTACTTTTCCACGAAACTATTCTTTAAAAAAAACAAAAAACAATGTAATGTCTGTTGATTATCGAGTTAGCTGTGGTCTTAATCTATTAAGACTTGATCCGGCTGAACATTGGCACTTATATAATAGGAATGGAAATTATATCAGGCCAGCACGGTGGCCTGACTGGTTCCCACGATGGCCGCACAGTGAGAGACAGCATCGGTCGTGGGTTCGATCCCGTCTCCGGCCTTCCTGTGTGGCGTTTGCATGTTCTCCCCGTGCCTGCGTGGGTTTCCTCCGGGTACTCCGGTTTCCTCCCACATTCCAAAAACATGCATGGCAGGCTGATTGAACACACTAAATTGCCCCTAGGTATGAGTGTGAGCACGGATGTTTGTTTGTCTATGTGTGTCCTGCAATTGGCTGGCAACCAGTTCAGGGTGTCCCCCGCCTCCTGCCCGAAGATAGCGGGGATAGCAGGAAGGCCAGAATCGCACCCACGACCTCTGTACTGTGACGCCATCGTGCGAACCAGTCGTCCACCATGCCGCCTCTATATACATATTATAAAGGCTTTAAATTGAATTTTTTATTTTTTGTTGAATAATAGCAATCAAATAACAACATTAAAAAATATAATTAAATGATAGACGTGAAAAACAGAACAGATCAAATGGGGAAAAAAGCTCCTTGATTGTTATGATAAAAACCCGTCAATCCATTGCAACTAAAATAATGTTTTACTGAGTTTGTGGGACCCATTTTGACAAACGCAAGATTTTCTTTTTTTCCACACTGGCATAAAGCAAGCAAATGTGCATGAACACACACATTTGCAGGTACATGTATCCCGAACTAAAAAGTGTCCCCCACTGCTTGGATCACCTCATTACGGCAGTGTTACTTCAAGAGTGTGGGCGGATTTATGGCTGACAACAACTTGGAAGAACTAAGGATCAGCCACACACACACACGCACACACACGATTCAGCAAATGAGTATGACACAATTTATTAACAAGAAGATTAAATGATGTCGATGTGCGTATGTGGAGGAGGCTGTATGTTTACTTACATCACTTATCTATTTACTTTTGCTCCTCACAAATCTTTCAGTTAAGTAAACACACACATACTGCCGAGCAGGGGAATCAATTAGAGAGTTTGTCTGCCTGCATAGGTTCCAATCTGGCGACCTTGACTGCTTCATAGAGAAAACAATGTCTTCATTCTGCATAAGATCACACAAGTCAGACTTTTTGTTAGCGCCGCTCAGACTCATAACCTCCGCCACAAGAACAGACGTGATCCCTTATGTTATTTATTTATTTATTTTTTTTACAGCATGAATGACGTGTTAAACCGCTCGGCCTCCTTCTCGCACTGCGTCCACCAGAAATAGACAAATATGGAAGCCATTTCAGCTTTCTTGGATGAGAAACACATTGTGGTGCATAAGGCTTTGATTTTTATCGTCCTTTGTAGCAAAGTCTTACAAACGGCATCATTGTAGTCGTTTATATGTAAGCTACGCGTGTCACGGTAAGGATTTTCTGACAATAAACTATTGTGATCAACTTTTTTTTTTTTTTAAAGTATTTACTTTTTAAACGCCACTGATTTAGTGATGATGTTTGAGAAAAAATAATTGAAGTACTACATCTTTTTCGAGTGAATTTAAGTACATTTGTGACTAAATTTAGAGTTGACTTTTATTTAAGTACAATAGTCATACTTTGTTTATATTTTTGTTTACTGATTTCCCATGATTTTTTTTTTAATAATGAAAAATAAGTACCTTGGATCGGCAAATATTCCTTTTTCCAACCTAAATAAAATCCCAAATAAATACATTTTCTTGTCACACACAGCGGTTTTCCACCTTCGGTACACAAAACGCTTCACACGGTCACCTCATCTCGCTGCTGATGACAACGCATCAGGAGGTTTGGAATCTTGCTCAAGGACACTTCCACATGGTCAGACAGGGCGGTGTTGAACCTCCAACCTCGGGAAACGACCGCTCTACCACTGAGCCATCCCTCTTGATGCGCTTGTATCGGTGTGTAGCTATTTCAAGTGAGCTGTCAGCTCCCTCGATGCATCAGCATTTGAGAGATGCAGACTTGGTAATTGTGGCACTCAAAACAGATATCTATTTAAGCTCTTATTGAGCTTAAATAGATATCTGTTTAAGGAATGTAGGGAATGTTCACCAAACCCAAAATGTAGGGGTGTCAAACTGACTTTAGCTCAGGGGCCACATGGAAGAAAATCTATTCCCAAATGGGCTGGACTGGTAAAATCCTGATTGATAATGTAAAACAAGTGGCGATAAGCAGATTTCCGCTATGTGCTTCGTTTTTCATAATTATTCAAATTAAATAATAAAAAAAAAAAAAAAAAAATTTGCATTGAACACACAATAGCGGACTAAAAATAAATCAATAAACAGATTTTATGAAACACAAATATCCATTGGAAGAAAAAAGTCCCGATCAAAAGTATGTCATCTAACAACTTCTTTTCAAGGAATACAGTGAAGTGCAAAGAATTAAATTGACTACAGCAGAGCTTCAAGTAACATTTAGGAATAACTACCGTTTAACCAGAGTTTGCCAGCACAAGTTTGTCATCTTGTTCTTTCATGAATGTTAAATTCAACTGGGGTGACTCAGCCTGAACACTGGGTGGCACCCAAGTATCGGCGTGCCATAAATGACTGAAACCTCACGATGGAGAAACAATAACGTCCTGTCGAATAATGTAGCGCGATGTGCTATGAGCTGTTCTATATTTAATGACTTAATGAAATAATTAATTAATTAATTAATGGCAGTTGAATTAAACACTTCAACGCGTATTTATTTATTTAATTTTGGCACTTTCAGTCCTCCATAATCATCAAGCTATTAGCTTGTTACAAATGACGAGTGCTTCAACTACCATAATAAGCAACAAACCCCGCTCACCGATGTAGGTGCCAGCCGGGTATTTAAATAAATTGTTTTTGTGACATTTACGAACATGGAAGGCAGCAACACTTTGCCCGTATGTGCTTAACGTTGCCGTAGGCACGGGTATGTCATATCAACCTAATTTGCACATTGACATGACACAGAATGCATTGTGTGGCGCAATGCATTTCATTATTGAAGTTATAAAGACGTTTAATCCTTGTCATCGTAGTTGTATGTGCCATATTTAACACATTTATAGTTTATGTAGAATTTGTTCATCGGCGCTAACTAATTTTTTAAATTAGTTGGATCAAAAATATTTGAAGCATTTAACGCATGCACAAATTGACCCACCCATGCATCCCATAATCCCACTCAGGGATCTCAGACAATGTGATTTCAAAAGGCTCCCTCCACGCTCACAAATGAGCAAATTGTCATCCGTACTCCCGGAATTATTTGCGGCTACTTGAACAAGAACTTGAACTATCTTGCGCCGCAGCAGCATGGACTTTATAATATATGTAAGTCCGCGCACAGCAGCAGCAATGAGCTGTGTGATGCAGATCTTATCCTGCCCCACTAACAAGTTGTGTTTTTACAGAGGAGGCGCTAAGCGTGCTAATTGCTTAAGTGAAATGCAGCGTCGGGAAAGACCCAAATTAAGGGGTTGGATGTACTCGTAACTTTTGACAGGAGTTTGACTAGAACCACATTGGGGCGAAGAGCCAACAGCTATGAGCAGAAATGTTGTATTGCAATTAATACATATGTAGACAAAAAAATAAGACAATGGCTACATTAGCAATTCAGCAGACCGGAACACGGAAACGGATGAAGTCATCATGACGAAGAGCTCAATGCCAAGCGTGTATTAAATATTTATTATTTATTATTATTTCCTCAATGTTATTTGCACCGCATATGTATATATATATATATATATATATGTATATATATATATGATCACCTATGACCGTTCATGTTTTAATGCTGAATCTCATTAAAAAAAAAAACAAGCACACTCGTGGCAAGGCCCTCGACTTGCCACACGACTCTGTAACGAGCCCCGAGGCCTGTTGGGAGGCTTGGAATGGAGGGAAAGATGATGCTGTTGTGTGGCAGGAAGGGGTGTGCACACTCGCACGCACACACACTCCCTAACCTAATCTGATTTTACACTGATAACATGATTAATGCTTCTTTGTTGGAAAGACGGTCATACGACGTTTGACATGGTTATGCTCTATTAAAAATAGCATTGCGCGTTACGGTCCCTTAAACGTTCATGGGGGTCACATGGTTAGAAGAAGAAGTCATAATAGGGAATAAATGAGCAACTTATCAGTTTTGGAGAGCATGACGAGGACAAATAATTCTGTTTAGATGCGTCCAAAAAAATATGTGGCTTCAATTTTGACAGAGTTTTAAGTCATAATGGCATTGCTTTTCCTTGTTCATGCCACTGTCATACTGAGCAAAATAACGCTGCTCGGAAGATTTGTGCCATAAGCCTGGTTGTACAGTAGTTCCAATTTCCATAATGATGTCACTTTGTTTTGTTTAGACAGCAACCAACGAACATACTGTCATCGAAAAAATTTGGAATGATTTTTAACATGCAATTTGTAAATATTTATCATTCCAGTTTATAACTAATTTCTTATGAATACCATACTGTGATGGGTTTTTTTTGGACTACTGACATTTGAATATTCATGTTATTAAGCCCATTTTCTTGGGTTGTGACATACGTCTCCCAATTTTCACAGATCTAGAAAATGTAGAACCAGGGCTGCTTTGTTTAAAGATTTGCAGAAAGTGCACTTCAGATAAACCTCTAAAATATTACATTATTTTCCAAGCCTGATGTGGGTGATAAGTTTTTATAAATATTTGCACCCTGAAAAAAATAAACGTGTCAACCTTGTAAAATTGATGGGCCTGACTACGTTAGGTTCATTGAAGACTTAATTGTGTCAAGGTGTGAAAGGTTGTTGGTCAATATGTGCCCTGCAATGGACTGTGCGACCAGCCCAAGGGAGGTTCTACGCCGCTTTACTCTGAGATGGGCTTCAGAACACCGAAGACCCTAATGACGACATTCCCTATCAATCTCAACGATGGGTGGATAAACTTAAAGTACTGACACAATTTGCCAATTTTGTCACCCCAATATCAATAATATCAATGTCTTTTGATGAAACTCTCCCACAACGGAGGTGATGAAGCTGTAGTGTGCAGCCAAGTTCTTTTGAGCGATCCATTTGTGGGACATCAAAAGTGTGTAAATGGACCAACAGAGATATACCAACCTTTATGGCCTCTACAACTGTCTCATCAATCTTGTTTCTTTCCAACAGGAACCCTCTTGCAAACCAGTAAACGCCCAACTCTGAAACGTCTGTAACCATGACGACCCTCCTTTGCTTGACTGCTGGTCTTGGATAGCTTGTGTTTGTTTTTGGAGCGTCTCGGTCTGGCGAGAGGCTATGGCTACGCTCAGCATAACAAATGGCACTCGGGCCAGTGTGTGCGAATAAAGAGAAACAACTAAATCACGGAAAATATGCACTGGCCAGCCACTTCATTAGGTACGCCACCAAACGTCCATCCAAATCCTTTCAATCCAAGTGTCCATGAGACTCCAAGCGGACCAAAAAGGTTGTTCAACAAAACAATCGGGTTCATCTTCGACTGTCTTTTGTAGGTCTTTGAACTTGTGAGGAAAAGTGTTGTACATTCTGGGAATGAGTTGTTCTGCACTGCCACAAAACTAAACTAACTAACCTCACTCACACCAAGTTTTTCCACCCATGACATGATCAGCTAGGCTGGGCCAGATCCAGAGCCACTTTCAAGCGACAATTGCTGAACTACACTGTCTGACACCCACTGCAATGCATTCGGATAAAAAAAAAAAAAAAAAAAAAAAAAAAAAATAATTGAAATGGGGAATGTCTCACCTAAGTATGAAAATTAAAAAAAAATATTTGAAAAATATTAATAATCATAATAATAATGGAATAAAAATCCACCTATAGGTGAGTGCAGTATGGGGTATTGTGCTTCTAATAAAAGAAAAAAAAAAGTTACCCTGGAGCCCTGCATGCTGATGTCTGTACATAGCCCATCTAAAGCTAACATTGCCGATGTTTTATGGGCCACATGCACACTCAAAACACACTCGGGTAATCGCTCGTCCCGCTTGTTTGGATCTGTTTGTTGTCTCTTTCATGTGGCGTTCAGCTCTCATCTGTGAACAAGATGTCCACATACCACACAAGCAGAACACATGCAACGAAACAAAGTCTCTTTGGTTACTTGACGAGAAAAGATAAAAGTTTCACACATGTTGTGCAAACCGCAGGTCATACATGAAGCGCTGTAATGTGCATGCCAGGCCAGTAGTTGGCAATGTTTTCTTTTTCGATGATGATTTTTTTTTTAACCATTTTTTAATTAGCCATTTTGAGACTTGTTTGCAAAACTTTTATGTTGGATTGACATGTTGAATTTGAAAATGTCAGAATCCCCGGATTTCAGCACCTCAACAGTAATTATCCTCAAATTTCTGTAATCCTTCATGAAAGCAGACAGATTATGTCCTTTTGTGTTTAATCAAAATTAAGAATTGGCAAACATCTGTTTAGACATTGGAAAACAATGACTGGATCAGAAACTGAATCAGTTTCAAAAGGATTGGTGAGTATGTCAATCTATCATGTGTGATAATGTTGAATTGTTGTTTCATTATAATTTTTTTTAATCCCTAAACAATACAAAACAACAATCGAAAATTTGTTAAAAACAGTAACTGGTATTATTTTTGTAATACACTAATGCAAATAAAATGTTATCCAATTTTTATATTAATCGATGGAATAATCAATAGAATAATCGATACGAAAAATATTTGATAGTGGCAGCCGTAATACACGTCTTTCGTAAACCTGTCAAAATAAATCGTTTTGACTACATTGTCAAAAATAAATAATCTTTTTTTTTTTTACCAGCTCATTGTCATGTAAAAATGCTTTATCGCCCAAACACTCAACTTGATCTGTTCAACTATCTGCTCGCAATTTGAATTTTACCATCTCGCGTCTACAAGAAGCAGATGCTTTTATAACAAATAAGTCCAAACTTCTCTTACCGAAGAGCAGCTGTGACGATGTCGCGATCTTTCATATTTTCTGAAGGTTTTTCTGCATGATGTGAATGTGATTCATCTATCTGTCAAACATGCTGTCGTCTACTTTTCCATTTAGTTCTTCATGTGATGCGTTGATGTGGACTACACGAGACGACCCCCGCCCCCTCCTCTCCAAACGCTGACTTTTCACCTCCTAATCCCCAGACAGCCTGCAGCGAAACGTGCGACATTGACAACATTGTGCGTATGCTTCTCTACACATGATGTTGCATCAGTGTTATGTTTTCAAGGGCTTTTCTCAATGACGCAGTTCAACAAAGTCGTAGCTTGGGGTTCCACAAAATAATTTGCAAGCAGTTACATATATCCTTTGCAAATGTTTGATATTTTTAGTTTTCTATGAATAACTAATTGACTAATTCAGCTCTTGTTCCAAACCATGCAGAAAGATCCTGTTATTCACAAACTCGGAGTGAGAAAGGAGTCAATTTGGCTACGTGCACTCCATTTTACTACAGTTGCTCATCCACAGCGTGACTGCCATGGAAAATGTTTTGACTATTTAAGCATCTCGCCGGGCATCCTCAACAATCACAGCCAGTCATTTTTGCCCATCTTGTCCCCCAGCATTGTCTCATGACCACAGTAAAACCTTGTCTGAGCATTGCCTTCGCTTCCGAGATCAGATGAGATTGGGTGTAATTGGAGTAGATTTCATAACAATTTGAATTTCGAGAAAAGACAACTTTTGGCATTTGGGGGTACGTGTGGTAGTTATGTTTGTCGCCATTAAGATTCTTGCGGATGGGGGTGAATTCTCCCCTGGCAGCAAATAGTTTGAGAGCCCTTGGCCTCCTGTCTTAGAAACATCTGAAAAGGCCGAGGTTGCGACCCATGAACACCTCCAAGGCACAACAGGTGATGAGAGGAGCGGCTTGTATGACAACATTGTAAGTTACACGGACACGCGTGTCTTACCGTCTGAACTGAGGTTACAGGATAACTGAACAAACGTTGCCTCAGGCGAGGGAGGTTCTGTGCTTTTGTTTTCCTGGTGACTCTTTTTTTTCATGCAACTGTTCTGCAACTCCAGTTTTGCGCATATCTATCAGGACAGCTTGTAAAATCTGAAATTCACAATATTGAGCCGTACGTAAAGTTCACACGCTTGGGGGGAATGCAGAAAGAATGTTGTGGTAACCTTGAGGTGGCAAGACAGCTAACATTAGAGTAGGCAGGTGGTAGGTACGCATGGTATGTGGGTGGGTTAAATCTCATGATAGTGCAACAGAAACATCAGTGAAGGTTGAAAAGTAGGTGGGCAGATGGCGAGGTAAGTAGGTGCAATCGGAAAGCTTGTCGGTTTGTGAGGGAGCAGGGAGGAATGCAGCTAGGTAGATATAGCACATCTAAGTAGCTAGCTTGTTGCTGAAATATGCAGCAAGGTAGATTAGGTACTGTGCATTTAGCAGAGGTGGGGGGCTTGAGTCATATGACTTGTTGGACTCCAGTCGACTTAAGTTGTGCATTGTGACTTGCTAGGCAAAAACCTAAAGACTCCACTTGACTTTGACTTGGCATTCTTAAGACTCAACTTGATTTTTGATTTGAACTCCGTGACTTAACAGGTTATGGTGTTAACATTAGAAAGTCTATTTTTTTTTTAATAGTGTGCCATTAATTTTTGAAAGAAGTCATTAATTTTGGTGTCATGTGTGCAACGATGGTCACCATGCTCCGGCCACAGACGAGGGCTGAGGCTGACTGGTTGACGAAAGATGAATACAGTAGGATTCAAGAATTGTCATTAAGATGAAAGCGGGAAAAAGACAAAAGCAAGATTTGTAACTCAAAGATAAGAGACACAAAATGTACGACTTTCACTTTCTTCAGTTAGACGCAAGTAAGCTTGCTGTGTTAAGTGTGAAGCTGAGCTAGCTAAGTTAGCTCAACAGTTTAGCTCCCCTGTCGCCGGTCAAATATTAACTACAATTCACGCTGGTTATGCATTTAATTGAGAAGACAATAAAGTCATGGAGGGTATAATCTTGAAACTAGATCATTAAAAACAACTCCACCTTTCTGGGGGAGGGCATGGCCGCCATATTTGATGTGGCATGGTCCCAAAAACGAATGCACGTCAACTTCATGAATTGAAACCTATAAAGTGCGCAAATGATCTTATAAGTTTTCATTCATCTTTTTACACACATCAATATATTTGCCCCAAAAATGTTCAAATTTGATGATTATACGTTAATTACAACATTCTGCTTATTTCACCATTTTACGTCGTCAAAGTAAAATTTTAGCAAAAATAAGAAATTACATCCATTCTTTTAAATAATTTAAGTCTTTTTCTCTATTGTTTAATTTTTGGAGACGTAAATGTCTAAAATCTAGTTTTTACAGTTATTGTACTTTTGTTATGATCGGTGAAATCATTTATTATCACCACATTGTAGGTTCTGTGTGAGCAAGATTCTATGAATTAACTTACAATATGCTTGAATCAAGTTATGACTTGACATTTTCTTTGGACAGCAACTCAAATTGACTTTGAGACTTGATTGATACTTGAAGATTACGACTTGAGACATATTTGCTTCTTGCACATATGTGACGTACTCCCACCTCTGACATACACAGTAGTGAGTTGATAGCTAGATAGGTAGATGTTTCGGTTGATGGGCATGTTTAGCTTGTAGGTTGGATGCTAGGTAGGTAGACATAGGTAGATGTGTGCCTGTTAGTAGGTACACAAGAACCTATGCACGTATGTAGATAAGCAGCAGGCTCAATGGACAATTAGCTTAGCAAAAATATTTGTACGTCAGTATGTTCACTTATCGGTACAGTAGCTCGAAAGGTAGCAAAAACGGGTAGGAAAGCAAGTTGGTGGTGGACAAAGTTTGAAGTTTATATACCACAACAGGTCCAAATATCTCAAAGTGTAGTGGTAAACAGGTTCCCTCTAGTGGTATGAGAAAGAATCACATAATTAAATACTTAAAGTGTGCATGTTGTTGTAAGAGAAGCTGACAATAATTGAAAATATAATTTTTAAGAATAAAATCTCTGCCTTTTGATGATTTAAGGCGATGACCCGACGCAACGCAAAGTAATTTTTGAACGTGGTGTAAAAAATTGGAGAACCACTGATAAAATGCTGACATCGTCTCAGACTGCTATCTGCTCGTAATAATGTTACTTGAGCTCAGATCTGCACCTCTGTATGCCGGTGCCTCCTGGTACCGCTGCGGAATGTTCACGGTGAGCGCTTTTTCTACAAATGTCACGCTCTTTACCTTCCTACTGAAGCGCCGTGTTTATACAACACGCCGAGGGGATGAGGGGGGAGGTACTTGGAGACACACTTCATGGCTTACAAAAGGAGTAGCAAGCCCTAAAGCCTCCCTGGGGGGCTGGACTTCTAAGGGAAAAGAAGTTCCCCTCTGGTGAGCGTGCCGAGGCTCGGGTTCATCCGTGTAGTTTTGCTTCTACAATTGCTCAGGTGTCAAGATGACTTGTAAAGGTGTAACGTTAGCCTGTTGTCAATGAAACCTGAAACCATATTAGGCATAGAGAAAAAGATTGTGCAGACTACGTGAACATTAATTCGACCAAAGAAATAATTGTACATTTATTGGAATGATGGAGTAATGCTACGAGGATTTATTAATGGGAAATATTATTTTTTTAAAAAATACAATGTTAGACCAAAATTGGTATTTTCAAAAGAAAGAATCTAAAATGTTACCAGAATAAAATTGTGTACAGTATCACTAGCTACTAGAGTAAAGTTGTATTTTTTACGAGAACTTTTACGAGATAAGAAAAAAAAAAAAGATGTTATGATAATAATGTTTTGTTAAACGCGGCCTTGTCCAAATAAAGCATTTGTGCAAGCCACAATATTTGAGCCCAAACCGTTAAAGAGCCTCTTGGGGGTTCAACATTCCAAGCATAAAGCACAGCAAATTAATACATCTTTTAAAAAAAGAAAAAAATCACCCAGATATGGTGAAAATGAGCGGCTTGCAGGAAATGTTTTTTTTTTGGGAGGGGGGGGTCGCGGGTAGCATTGCGAGCGAGTGGAACCCGTGGAATATAGAAAATGTGTTATGTATGAGTTGACTGTCTCAATATGTTAGAGTGGAAGTCGAGTTGAGTGCAGTACTTTGTAACATACAAGAAGAAAACACGGCAAAAAGAAATTAGCCGGATTCTACTACATTCCACATTTGTGATGGGAATACATTTGGCCCCTGCAGGCTTGCATTTGCCACTGAACTCTCGTTGCCCCGTATCAAAGAGAGAATCCTATTCATTTCGAGGCATATCTGACAAAAGATGCTTACTGAAACATTCAGAGTTTACCGCAGTGTCAAAGCGAGGACATTTTTTTTTCGTTTAGATCATATGGCGTTGAAATAAGTTTGAGATCAAGATTGAGATCAACATAGCCAAAGTTTTAAGTTTGTAATGTGACTTATAGCAGCTCAACGGGAAAAAAAATGCCAAAGACTGAAATAATGTTGCACAAGTGTGCACACACTCGTATAACAGGGAAGTGGCTGTGTTCTGAATAAAACGATCACATTCAAACTTAAATGAAATTTCACAAACTACAATTTTTTTTTTGCTCATTTACACACTAATTGAAACACTTTCACACTGACTACTAAAATGCTTTCGCTTTCACACACTACCGAAAAGGTCGTAAACAATCTTTACACGCTTAGACTGTTACAAACACCACTGAGACTCTAGGGGAGTAACGGTAACCAATTGAAATCGGAAAATCGTTTCTTGGTTGAAAAGATCAAAGTGCATCGATACCACAAGTATGATCTGGTCTCAAAATCGCTTCAACCGACCGATTTCCCGATCAAAAAATTGTTGCTGATGACTTGCTGTTATTTTTTTTTTTTTACTTGAATTAACGAGGATAATTTTCGCTTTGGAGAGTTTTTACATGTTGTTACCTCGTAATAAACATGACAAAAGCTTCAATTATTCTTCTTTAATCTTACTTTCAAATGTACCGTCCTTGAATAGTATCGGGATACGTATCGAATTGTCTTTTATTGGAGAGATGCCCAGGCCCTTTGAAAAGCTCTGACAAAAAAAAAATCTGAAACGCTTTCACTTACATAAGCAAATGTAAGGCTCACACACACATGCACACTTCCGCCCTCGGGAATACTTTTCCACCTTGGACCTCTTAACTTCCTTGATTAGACGTATTAAGTGGGTGATTGGGGAGCTTTCCTCGCATTCAGTTGTCACGTTGGCTTGACTGCAGCCCTTTCAGGATGACCCTCAGGATCACTCCAAGCTGAGGAGCAAGCTGGTGGGGGGGGTTCACCTCGAGGTGCTGGCCCCCCGCAGCATCTTCCTCTCCTTGCCCCAATACCAACCACCCACCCTCCTCCAAAATAAAAAACTTAATTAAATTGCTGAGGCAGCGAGTCAGGAATGTTTGCTTTCCTCTCTCTCTGCCTCGGCCAGACTGGCTGTGAGCGTTCTTTGCATTTTTCAGCCTTTTGCTTCTTCTTCTTCTGCCATCCTTGTCACAACAAGAAGGCTTTTGGTTTTGATGAAATGGAGTCACATTCGTTGAGAGTCTCCTTCTTGGCATTACTTTGATTTTTTTTGAGCCCATGTTCCTTGTTGGCTTTTCAAGCAATTTTCAGGATGCATTTTTGTCACTGTCCGTTGATTTTAACCTTTTAATTGTGGTCAGTGATATTTAGAAGGCATTATTGCTGCATAGCAACTGAAGAACCTTATTATTGGTTTGAATGGTGTACTTTTTAATTTATTTTTTTTTAATTACGAATCCAACTAATTTTGGTGTACATGCCACTAACCACACTGATTTTTTTTTTTGGCGCTCTTTTAGTGGTGTTGAGGATTTACTGTGATGTGTCTGATCAAGAACCCGACCGCTTTGGTGCATCCTATTTTATTTTATTGTCTTTGTTTTTGTAGTTTTGACAGTTTATTGTTGTTCGACGTCAGACCGAAAACCCAACAGCTTTTTGAGGGATGTCCAAGAAAAGAAGTTGGAGGAAAGCCAAATCTTTGCCAGTCCTAAATTAATTTTCCCCACACTTAACTTTTTGGGGGACAATTTTTATTCGGCATATGACTTTTGTGTTGTTAAGGTTTGTTTTATGAAAAAATTACAATTACATTTTCAAACCCAAAATGTTCTTCATAAAACACTGATAAACATTCAATATTTGTAATAAATGAAATGAAATGTACACCAAGAATTTTTTTTTTTAATCTGCATCCAGATGACTATTTTGTGCAACCCATTGATGAAATAAAAATTGACTGTCTTCAAAAAAGCTTTTTTTCAGTGAAGCCCAGTGGTCCAATCAGTGTTTTTGCGCACAGCCTTGTTTACTTTTTGTAGGATTAGTATTCTGCGTCAAATCAATTGCCCAATTGCATTTGAATGTTTTCCAAGCCCAGAAGCCAAAAAATCAAGTTAGTTCATGTTCGCCGTCACCTCTCGACTGTCATGCCACCTGTCAATGCGGCTTACTTCAAACGATTGTTGAGAATGTCTAAGAGCCCGATTGATTTTCAACGTTTCTTCCTTGTTGTCAAGTAGCCAAACCCAAAAAGAAAAATATGTAGAAAGCACACGGGAAACAGGCAGAGCCACTCACACACTTCAACAAACACGCTCATCACACATCCTACTGATGACATGCCATCAGGAGCAACTGGGAGTATCTTGCTCAAGTATACTTAGACATGGTCACAATTGACGGGGATTGAACCCACAACCTCTAGGTTAGACAAAGTGAAATGGGCTACAAAATCTCAACATCAGATGCATCATGCCACGATGCAAATAAATTCCAGAAAAAAAAGATTTAAATTAGTCAGTCTGTAAAATGTGCCAAATCCATTTCTAAGGCAGTGGGGCTCCAGCGAACCACTGTCAGAGCCATTATTCACAAATGGAGAAAACTGGGAAGAGTGGCAAACTTTCCCAAGAGTGGTTGACCAACGGAGATGACTTCAAGAGTGGGACGACGACTCATTCAGGAGGTCACAAAACTACCTCGAAAACCATCCAAAGAACTGCAGGCCTCTCTGGCCTCAGTTAAGGTCAGAGTTCACGACAAGAAAGACACTGGTTAAAAATGGCATCCATGGAAGCTTTCCCAGGCAAAAAACACAGCTGACACAAAAAGACACAAAGCTTCGTCTCACATTTGACCTAAACCACCTGATGATACTCAAGACGTTTGGAGAAACATTCTGTGGACTGTTGAGTCAAAAATAGAAGTTTTGGAGCCTGTTACATCTGCAATAAAAATGGCACAACATCTGATAAAAAGAACGTGATGCCAACAGTAAAGCATGGTAGGAGCAGTGTGATGGTCTGGGGCTGCTTTGCATCCTCAGGACCAGGACAACTTGCTGTGATTTTCGGAAACATTCATTCTAATGTTAACCAGAAGATCCTGAGGGAGATCATCCAGTTAAGCGCTCTTGGAATATGCAGCAGGACAACAATCCGAAAAATCTAACAAGTCCACCCCAGCAGGGCTAAAAAAATGTTTTAAAAATTAACGCTCTAAAGTACCAATTGAGATGCTGTGGTGTGATATTGAATGGCAGTTCATGCTCGAAATCCCTCCAATATGGCAGTGTTGAAACCATTTCAAACGTTTGATTTCAGTTACTGCTGCCAAAGGTGGCAGAACTCGCTATTATGTTGAGGGGGGCAATTACTTTTTCACTTAGGGACAGAGCTTTGTATTGCTTTCCGTCCTTAGGAAATTAACATCATTTAGAGACTGCATTTTATATATTCTTGGGTTGTCTCTGTGTATGTTAAAATTGGTTTGATGAAATGAAACAATTGGGAGTGATAAATGTGCAAAAACACAGAAATACTTTTTCACATGTTTGTATGAATGTGTGTAGGCATGTATGTATACGTGTATATGTATGAATAAATGAAATTGTTTCAATGGTGTCCCTGAGCACTTCAGAAATATGTGACTGGAAGAGATAAACCTGTCCTTGTTCCAGACGACCTCTCATACAATCTAATCGAGTTTTCTTTCTACTCGCGACTCTACATGTGTGATGGTTCGTGGGATGTGACTTACTCTTTATGACGGAGTCCTAAGGCAAAAAAAAAAAAAGAGAGAAAATATCCCAGCGGGATACACGCTCGATTCCAAACTTTGTATCCAAACTGCGCGTAAACACAACCGCGTCGCGCGTCCTTCCACGCGGAAATTCTGCACGACGTGCCAGTGCCCGTGTCTACTCCTTGCGTGTCCTGATCCAAACTGCGGCAGAGTTTCGCCTCCACTCCACTCGCAGGGAAACACTTGGAGGAGGAGGAGGAGGAGGAGGAGGAGGAGGTGCACAGAGGAGCGACGAGGCGGAGACGACCTGCGTGGGAGTCCCGAACTGCAAGTGTGCACAGTAAACAATCAGTCAAACAAACTATCAAACACAAAGCTTTTCGCTTCGAATTGTAAAAAGACGCATGACATCATTCGTCTGATTAGCAGTACAAATCAATAGGATTCTTGCAGCAGCTTTCCATCTTTGAATTCTGGCTTCGGTTTGAATTCCTTTTCAACCAATTCGAACCCAGTCTTAATTGACACTTCATTTAAAATCAATCGTCTTTTTGCTCAGATTTCGGGTGCTTCTTACCTTTCTGATCGAAATCCTTCCTTCGAGCCACCACTCGCAACTCGAGACAAAAAAATCAAGGACATAATCACTCTATCGTCATTGCTTTTTTCACTTTTATTTTGTCTATAAAAGACTGAACAGTGCTTCAATTTCTAGATCGTCTCAGGCGTCGAAGTCTCAAGTTGCGACGCCCCTCTAAAACAAAGGAGTCCTTAAATGCATCAACTGGTAAGGAAAAAAAGATTTACTTAATACCCCCTGCTGCACCTGATGATTTTCATTTTATTTTTGACACGAAGTTTAAGCAAGAACTTAACCACGATTTTAAGATTTACATTGGACTAGTCTAATACTCAAGAGCAGGTGTGGGCAAACTACGGCCCCGGGGGCCACATGTGGCCCGCCAAACTTGAAAAAAAATAAATGAATAAACCCTGTTAACATTTTATTTTCTAAATACTGTGGTTTTTCAAAGACATGTATATTGTTGTAATGCTTTTGTTCACTTACAATTTAAAATTAAATGTATTTTTCTTCTCCGATGAGGTGAGGTTACCAAAACACTCCATCCATCTGCTCCTGGTCCGGGCCCCTCTGTCAAATTTTAGAACCCATTGTGGCCCGCCAATCAAAACGTTTGCCCACCCTTGCTCTAGAGGCACCTTATGGGGGGTCCCCAAAATCTTTGTTTTTTTGTTGTTGTTGTTTCTGGGTGATTTGGACAGAAATTTATCAAGCAAATTCACATCAAAGCACTCAAACTTGCACACCAGCGCACAGCTTTGATTGGTCATGTGATCAACATGAAAGCAAACGTGAGTGAAATACTTCAGTCAGTGCTAAAGAAGCAAACACTGCACTGATTTTATCTTTTTTTTTTTTTTCTTTTTTTTTAATTAGCCCTCCATGCCCAGGTAGGTCATCCCTAATGGCGCCAGATATCAAATCAAATCAAATTTTATTTATATAGCACTTTTCATCGCCTTTTTGTGCTGCATGACCAGCTTGACAGAGTGCTTGTCGACTTACTTTCTGTCGAGCAAGATGAGCAATGGTGATCAAGCCAAAAACTTTGCGTGCGTCAAGAAAAGCGACGGCCGTTGTGCCTTGTCTAGGGGTATACCTGGTGCCGTAAGGATGACCTACCTGGGCATGAAAGCTAATTAAAAATGATAAAAATTGATATAATTAGTGCAGTGTTGGCTTACTTTCAGACAGACTCTTTGGCACTACCAAAAATAATTCACAAAATTTTGTTGATCACTTGAAGACAAAGCTTTGAGCTGATCTGCAAGTACTTTTTTATGAAGATGCCCACTAACAGTTGAATTATTTGATTTAAATTTGTCATATTGTAATATTAATAAATACAGGATCAGTCTGTTGATGAAAGGCAATACTTCCTGCCTGTGCCACTTTAAAAAAAAAAAAGGAAAGTGCGCGTGTGCAGCGGCCAAACTTATCAGTGCTACATATGGACAAATCTGGCCTTAAAAGATGCGTATGCAATGTCCTGCGTTAAATGTGATTTGAAAAAAAAATGTTGGGAAAAAGTGTTCTAATGTATGGAAGTTTTAACAGACTTGTACGCACATTTTGGGGACAAGGAAATTCAGCAATGCAATCGATGAATTGAAGCTCAGGCAATATCAAACAGTAATCGCATGGATTATATTTAGAGATTTTGTACTTCGTGTTCAACTTTCATTTTGTCGCTATTTTTATTAAGACGCTGCTCATGCTTTTTCTAGTGCACTTTTGGAACAGGTCATTTTTACTACATTAATATAGATAATGATGCAATCTGATTAATGCAAAGGGCGAGCAATTTAATGTACACTTGTGAGAATTCGCCTATGTCATTATTAATAATTAATGATAAACATTTATGTGAGGACACTAATCCCGTTCATGATTTCTCACAACTACGAAACAGATGAATTTCATTAATTCCAATGTTTTCAAATCACATCTATAGCACTCAGAGAAAATCACAATGTCCTATCACTGATGAGCTACTTCTAGAACGGGTCTGCTGGCGAAACAAATTTACAATGAGCAATATCATGTTATAAACAATGAACTACATGATCATTGTGTGTCCGCAATATTCAGAATGAGCGTCGATGGACATTTTATGTTTGCGCGTCTATTTCAAGTGGCCGTCTTGGGAAAGCATTGGTCCAGGTGCACTTCCCTCCCGACACCTCGGGCTGCCAACGAGCTGCCGGCGGAGACGTTGGAGGTGACAATGTGGGGGGGGGCTGTGGGGGGTGCGGGTTGGAGCGCACCAAAGCACACGTTCAGGAACGCCAAGAAACAAGATACGCGGGCCATCGTTTGCAGTTAGCTGACGCTTATTGTTAACCACCATTAGTGGGCTAGTGTACGTGCACACATGTGCGGAGGGCCTTCAGGCGGTCATTCACAGTCGTGAGCTGCTCTCACACACACTCACCCACACTACTGAAAAAAATCATACACACTAGAACACTTTAATTCACGCCCAAATCTAATCATCCGCACACACATAATACAATGCAACTTTATCAATATAGCGCATATCACACAGCTGCAGCTGTAACAAAGCACTTTACAGTGGAGTATAACGTAAAATAGCAGAGCTGGCCACTTGACCCTTTTTTGACGGTCAGTCCCCCGCCCTCCGGCCGCTAAGTTATAAAAATTGTTGGCCCCCAACCACTATAAACCCACGCACACAACCCCCCCCCCCCACACACACACACACACAGTGTGTAGTCGTATGCCCGTTTTGCGAGTAGGTTCATCACACGAGGGACGATTAGTGGGCCGGACTAAAATCCACCATTGTTAATCGAACCCTTTTTTTTTAATGCGTGCGTGCGTATGTGTGTGTGGGTGCGTGTGTGTGCCTGTGTGCGTGCATTCGTGTGTACGTGTGAAGGAGGTGCAGAAAGAGGAACATTTGACAGGACCAGGTGAAAACAAACAATGGCGTTTGCTCTACTGCTTTACAATAAAAAGTTACAGTGTGAACTTCTCATGGGAAGAATCACACCAACTAGTGACAAGCCCACTTGCGCTTACTGTTAACATGGCGAAAACAATGATGGGTCGTCAGAGTTGTGTTTATTGGTTGGTTGACTTGGCTGGCTCCATTTGCACCTATGTAACTGAAAGAGTGAAATGTGAACGTAATGTTCCCCTAATACCATGGTTGCCCAAGTCTTGTTTAACTTACTGTCACATTGTCAGTCAGAAATCGCGACGCGCTTGCTAAAAAGTTTGTCTGTAGATTCTTAGTCATCCAGGTCACGGTAATCAGCAAACGATGAACCGAAACAACTGAATTGTTGTTTGTTGATTTTTTTTTCCCCACAAAATGTAAAAAATAGAAATACATCAAAATAAAAACCCTTAGACAATGCTATTGCGCCTTTGTTTCCTGATTCGGATTTGCTCAGTTTGTTTTATCTTGGTCTTCTAGACCAGTTGGATGAGTTTGGCAATAAATGACAATGAACTCTAAATTATCACTTTAAACGGTGATTTTGAAAGTGTGGTGTGCTCCTAGTTGTACGTGAAACAATAGCCCGATTGAAACTTCAAACTGTGCATTGAGTTACAGTGGCTGACACATCTTTTAATCTTGTGCAGTACATTAATTAAATACAGGTACATTAAATACATTCATTATATTGACTTTAAAGATTTTGTAACTTTTGTTTTCGTGTATTTATTTAGGTACACTTTTATTATTTAACCCTAACATGCAATGCATTTTAATTTAATCATTATTTAAGTGCAGTCTTTGATATTCTTACATTTAACCACGGTGTTCTTGTTCAAACTGTGCATAATGTTACAGTGACTTACTATATTGTTAAGTATACTTTTTAGGAGTAAACTGCCTGCTTTTTGATGAACACTTGAGCCTGGTGTATATATTTTTTAAGTGCTATTTGCCACCATAAAATGTTGGAATGACTCAAAAAAAATGTGTGCTGTCACACCCGATGAGCTGAAAAGAGAAATACTGTAGTCACTATGACAATATTTCACATTTTCTGCAGTATTTCCATGTTTTGGGGAAAAAAAAACTCTGAAATAAAACAAAAACACAATGAAACCAAAGTCTCCATGTCTTTTTGTCGTGGATTTATTACTTTGGCGAAAAAGGTTAGTCGTAGGATTAGGCAGATAAAAAAAAAAAAAACCTCAATAACTTCATTTTGACGTGCCTGTTTGTAATGGATGTAATTTCACTATCAACCACGAGATGGCGACACACTTATTTAGTTCGAGACTGTGCGTTTTAATGAACGTCATATGAATTATATCAGAATCAGTCCAGCCAGCTACAGAGAGCAGCGGCTGTAAAGCTAATTTTAAAACGTACATTCAGGATTATCGATGTATATTGTGAAGTGGTAAAGTAGTTGAGTGTTGCAGGCCACGCACAGACGAAGAAGGCCTAACCCCTTTCCCTTTCCTCCACCTCAACACAGCGGAAATGGCTTGTGTCTATCTAAGAAGCGTCACTTCTCCTTCACACCCCTCCCAAAATGTCATCTTCTCTCCACTGAGGAATGTAAACACGATGAGAAGAGGAAGTGTCCATGCGTGTATCTGTATACTCTGCACAGCACGTGTTTTCTTAATTTTCACATGACTCACGGTAGTGTTTCATAATTTGAAAGAAAACAATGTCAAATAAAGTAGGTGTAACATTACGGAAGCGTATTGCATTCACTTGAGAAAAAAAACCCAACTTGTTTTTCTGAGTAATTTTTTGGGGCCTTTGTTTTTTGTATATATTTCTTTCTTCTCTGCTTCAGTATAACTTGAATTAAATTAGAATTATATAATTTCATCAATAACAATAAAGAGACACGCACACAAAAAAAATCTAATTTCGTTTTTTTAATTGTTTTTTTAAGCATTAAAAGAACAGACAGTCCTCGTGACAGAGCAAATGGTGGTGTCCCACTTAATACACTTCTTACATTAAGGCAGACATAAATAGCTTCATAAAAATCGTGAGTTACACATTTTTTTTCTCTTCAAACTCTGTCGATACAAGTGCATAAATTACCCTAACTACTCATTAAACCCATTACACTCTTTTCTTTATAATAAAAGCAATGATGTGCAATAGCTCTGACATTTTCACAAATTCCTACATCTCCAAAACAAATATATATTTTTACTGTCTGCTATTGTGTGAATGTAAAAATGGATGCCTCATCCTGGCACTTCAGATCACAAATCCCACTGGTGTATTGCAACAATATAATGAGACTCTCTCCAGTGACATTAACAGATGCACCTTGCAAAATAACAACTAAAGAAACTCTGAAGACATTAAAATGCATTCATTTTTATTTTATCATTTGAGTCAGTTGAAATCTGACTCAAATAAATGATAAATCTGATCTGGGCCTTTGGTATCAGTTGTGATTTTCTCTAATTTCGATGGTCTCTGTAATTACGGTATGAAAGTAGAGGTCTTACGTCAGCTAACACACGTGCGCGCACCACGGTCTTCCCCAAGCAATTGCGATCAGAGTGCTCCCTCTGGTGGACAAAAAAAGGAGCAACCACAACACTGCAACTCGACTCCAAATGAAGCTAAGGAAGGACTCTTTATTAAATCATATCACATTTTAGGGCACTCAGGTCCATTAAATAAAATATGCCTAACATTAATGGTGAAACTCAACTAGTGCATGAAATGACGAACTTGTATTTTAACTGTTATGTCTGTTTGATTATTTAGGTTTTTGTCCTTAGTTTCATGTTTTGGCCTTGTGTTCCTGTGTCTTCTGTCTCGTCACGTCTATTGTGTCCACCTGTGTTCGTTTACCCAAGCCCTTGTGATAACTCATCAGGTCCTTCCAACCCTCTGTGTCTTGTCCAGGTGCTCCTCGTTGTCTTGTCAATTTACTTGCATTTAGTTGCCTTTGTTTCTTTCAGTTCTTGTCGGTACATTGTCAGTTGTTCTGAAATTCCTTCCTACCCATCGAGACGTCCTACCAATGCCTAGTGCGCATGCGCACAATGCACATTTTAAAAATAATTTTTTATTAAATACCCCTCATGTTTTCCCTCCCTCACTTCCCTGCTATTTTTTTAATCCCCCTCTTCTTCAACTTCCACGCCACGCGACCTGACATTAACCAACTATTTTCGGATTCTTCTTCAGCAAAATGGACGAGTTTGTTCCTGCGATGTATTTAACTCTGAGTGACGAAACTTCTTCCAAACTGTAAGTAATTGGTTCTCTGTGTGTTGTGCAACACAAATATCAGAAAGTACAACTATATTAAAAACAAAAGCGAGCAAAATAAGACATAAGAATGAAGTTGTCAGCGCGCAAACAAATATTGAAATAGTGCAATACAATTGTGCTAAATAAGGTAGGTATTATTAGAGGTAGTCATATGATGAAAATGTCATAAATATTAATATTATATCCTTTTTGTTATTTCTACTCTGCTTCATCCACATACAGTTTGTACACAATACATTCAAACTACCAACCACAATAATAGTAATAACGTATTATTTTGTAGTAAGGAACATAACGTCTTTCAATATTAGTGTTGTACATGTAGTATAGTATCTTTATGTACCTTATCCTAATTGTCATGCTGTGGTTAGTAGAAGTAGCATTTGTATTAATTAATATTGGCATCATCATATGTTGCTATATTTGATTAGAAAGTCACAGCGATAAATGAGTAAATGTGTTTGTAATTGAATAACACATATAATATACGTCTGCTGGCAGCCGTGATTGCCAATACTGGCCCGTAAAAATCTCAGGAAGATATGTGAATTTTCCCGAAATTCCCCATGGCCTCACCGCCCCTGTACATTGCTCACGCTCTGTGCCCATCCCAATGTAACATTAGCCTTCTGTTTAATTGGAGCATTGTACCGCCTGATGTGGTGAAATTGGAGGGGACGGATTGTGGTCTTTTTTAAACTGAGTGGGACATGTCCCCCCCCCCCCAACCTTAGTGCCCTCTGCGCCCAAGGCTGTGGCGAACCCTGACAGAAGGAAGTCATTTCTCATTCTTGGAAAACATTGGTCATAAACATGGATTACTTTCAACCAGTGGCGGGCCGTCAAGACCGTCTCTGCTCGCCTAACATCATCAAGAAAAAAATGATCATATTCTTCACATCGATGTCATATTATATCCTAGCTTTGTATTTTTAGGTGAGAGTTTTTATCCAATCAGAATTCTGCTAGCTCGTGTTGCCAGGCAGGTTTCACAATACTAGTAGCGCGCACTATTCCATCCGAGGCCTTCAGATGCAATCGTGCGAGCATCTCTTCTGCCGAAGCCAATGGACTTTCAGATTTGATAGACAGTTGCGATAGCCAATCAGATCACGAGTTGGTTACAGTGAGCCTTCTTGCTGGCCTTACGCTGAAGGTGATGAATGTGTTTTGTGATTGGATACTCACTCTTGAGGGGGGGCAGTGCTATGCGGAATCAACACACCCCAAACGCATAACTGGTGACCGTTTAAAAAATCTAAAATATATTCTTGCTTTTTTTTAAACCACAATGGCCGAAGGAGGGAAAAGTGTGGATTAATTGAAGATGCATTTGCAACGCCATTTTCAAGGGGTACCTTTCAAGAAAAGCTAGGTCATCCAACACTCACTCAGTACTGTGTAAGAGTGTGTTTCTGTGTATTAATTGTCCAGCCGTGGTGTCATGGTATGATGGTATTATTGAAGTAGGACTTCACTGAAGGCCCAGGTGTGAAATGCACGGCCCGCCACTGTTTTAAACACATTTATACTGACAACCTGGTAACGCATTTCTTGGTAGCTTTGATTCATCATTATAGGTCGTTTTCAAAATCTACTTATACCAACGCATTGGTTAGAATGAGTTTATAAAGGTGAAGACCACTGAAAAAGTTTAGACAGTCCTGATAAAGTGGATAGTGAGTGATTCCAAACATAGCCCCAAGTGTTTTAACAAGGAGGTCCAGGCGCCATCTTGAGATTTGTCCAGAAACTCAGCAGCTCATTGGGGGACGTCAGGATAGAGGTGATGATCTTGGAGTACTTGCAGCGGTTGTACTCGATGTTGAAGGTTAGAAATTGGGAAGGATCAGGCGGCGATACGGGCGCCAATCCGAGCTTCCTCATGCACATTCCAACATAGGCGTCCTCAATGTTGAAGGGCGTGATGCTTTTACAGATCTCCACCAACTTGCGCGGCAGATCATTGGAGAACACGTAGCCCATGCCCAGAGTGTAAAGAGGGTATTTGAGATCCTTGTACAATTCCTCTGGGACATACCACTTGGAGGTCTTTAAACGAATGACCTGTATGTTCCACATGAGCTTCCCGGTCAGGTAGTTGGTTTGGGGAATGCCCGGCTTCTGCAGCATCAGCACTAGGTTGTCGATGTTGAGAAACATGTCCGAGTCGATCTTCATGGCGTAGGCGGCCGTCGAGCAGCGCGTGGTCAGCCACTCCATGATGACCATGGTCTTGATGGTTAAGTTGAGGTAGGTGTCTCTGAAGTCACTCTGGATCAGGTCGTTGTGCAGCTCATTCTCCTGCCTCAGATCGGGCCCCTCGGCCAAGCCCAACATGAAAATAGTCAAGACCTTCTTGCCCTGGACCACTTTCTTCTTACCCCACGTGCTGCGGATGGCGTCCCGAGCCGCAACGTTTTTGGGCTCCACCGGAACCATCAGCACCAGGAAAGGCTTGTGGCTCTCGCACACATCGCCAACATCCATGATGAAGTGATAGTTCTGCGGGTATGCCAGGTGGTATTGAGTGCCGACAGTCAATGAGACATCGGTTGTGTTGGAATTGTTGGAATCCATTTTGGCTTGGTGCTTTGGATGCACCCGATAAGGAGGGGCTTTGACATGATAGGACTGGTTCACCAGTTGCTGGTAGTGCTGATGGAGCAGAGACTTACCCTTCCAAATGTAACTGAACAATAGCACGACACACAGCAGGAACAGGGACTTGAGCCAAATGTTTTTCCGAGGATAATGGTGCCATCCGCTGAGTCGTATTCTGGGAAATAGACACAGTTCAAATTAAACGCATAGCAGCATTTGTTATGCTTGTTGCGCTTGATACAAAGCTGTTTCCCTCCTCCAACACACCTGATTAGAATTATCAGCTCATCAGCAAAATCTGCAGAAACCTGATAACGGTCCTGAAGCGGCTAAGGTACGCACAAATCCGTTTTTATGGCTCAAGTTAATTATTGTCACTTTTAATCAGGTGTTTTGAAGTCCACCTACAAGACATGACAGAAAATGGATGTGAATACAAAATTCCGACAGCTAATGTGTTTTAAGTAATGTTTATGAACTATGAAATATCTGCTGTTATCCTCTCGTCATGCATGCACACCTTTTTATTTTTTGCGCGGAGGGTGAGAACAGACAGCGATCGAGGGCGATTATTTTTATGAATAAGGACAGACGGGGCAGGGACTGGCAGCATAGGGTAACATGCCCATCTTTGGTTAATTCTGACTTAAGCGAAAATTTGGGTTACATCGCCAGCATAGGAACGAAACTCGTTCAAAACCAGAGGACCTCTTGTACATGGAAATGTGCCACTGTTAAGGTTGAGCGCGCATTCGGTCTTCATAAAGTCTCTGGGAGAACGCTTCAGGTGAATATCTGAGAAAGGTTGACTGGGAGCATTATGTTTCTCTGAGGTTTATTATTAAATGTAGGGCCTTGACTTTTCATTGTGGACTGTATTCTCAAGTGGAATGGCCTTCTTTTTCCAGTAGGTTGGCTCACTGGTACACATTTATTTCAAATGACTGTCTCCCGCTTACGTTGGTAACTTAATCACACAAAAAAGATTCTTACAGTTTGTGTTCAAATAACATTTTGTTGTAAGGTGTTTCATTTGCTCTCACTGTGTTGAGGAGAAAAAAAAGGTCTGCCCCTTCTACATGGAACATGTTTCAAAATGCCTAGAAACCAATGTAACCTATCTCATTGAAAGACTTTAAATGCAGACTTGAGTCTCCTCGACCTGTTACTGTTGTAATTTTTAACTGTGTTGAGACTGTAACTTTTTTTTTTGGCTAAGACTCCCTTAAAAAACAGGTTTTTAATTTCAATGGTATAGTCCTGGTTTAATAAAGTCTACGTAAATTAAATGTAAAAAAAAAAAACCAACAACAAACTAGTTCTGTCAAGTGATTAATTTTTTAAACGAATTAATCACAAAAAAGTCCATGTTTTGTAAATGTGATTAAACAAAATTTTCAACTACCATATTTTTGTAAAGCTTGTAACAGATATTTACTTGAATTATATCTTGGAATGAATGTAAAATCACCAAATATGAAGTGTATTTAATCCAAAGACTGTTCTAATAGCTTTCTTTGATTCTCGAATACGATCTAAAGGTCTTTACAGGCGTTTTTCTTAGAAACATTTCTCAAAACTGCCGACAAGCACCAACATTCCAGCAGTGTTGGTTTGCAGGGCCCAGTATTAACTTGAACACAGTGTTTTGTTCTCGAATGATGTGCTAAAGATTTACAGCTAATATGTTACAATATTTGCTAATTTATTTGAGTCAATTAAAACTGGTGTTAACTGAGTTAAAATATTTAACTGAGTAAAGAAAAAATAGATTGATCTCCAGAGTTAACACTTTTTTGACAGCCTAAAAAAAAAGACAAAAGCATATTTTGAATACAAGGAAAAAAATCCCATACTGGGTTTGAACCCAAGACCTGAGATGTGCGCTCGGGCCAGACCAATTAAATGGCCAACCGATTTAATCGGCTGGTATTAGCTGTTTGAAAATCTGCAAAAAAAAATAAAAAATTTGTTAAATATATAATTTTTAATTACTCAGATGATTATTTGGTCATCTGAATTTTATTCTGGATAATTTTGGAATCGACATGGACCTCAGAAATCCATATAGGTCGAGCCCTAATTTGCATCTTGAGAAAAGACGAGGTTAAAAATGTCCATGAAAATTTTGGCCCAAGTTGAAGGCACAGTTCCTATCCAATCCCATGCTCGTGAGCATTCTCCCCAGCATGTGTGTTCAAGACTCATATGCTTTATGTTTTAGGTATGCCATTATTGCAGCAAAACCATTTACAAACGTGTATTTCAATCCACAAATGTGTAAAAAGAATCCGTATCTCTCACTACAGTCACAAATGTGTAACATGAATATGCAAATGCATAATTGAACTCACGAATGTGTAATGATAATCTACTAAAGTATACATTGATTTGTGAGTGCAAACGTGTCGTTAAATGCGTACAGAAATCTGTAAGCACGTAATGTGTAAACACTGGGCCTCTCGATTGGCTGTGTTCTTACATGTGACTTGCTACGGTCTTGTCACAAATTTGTGTGGCGATTTGCTAATGCGTGTTTGGAGACTTGTGTGTGGCTCCGTAGCTACACATTCAGACCACAAGGGAATGCTAGTCCTTCCTGACTTTCTTTGAGAAACCTATGTGCCGACTTCACAACGTTCGACTTCGGGTTGGTGTGTAGAGGCCTTAAAGTGTCACACAACAAAGGTGTCGCTCCAGTATCCATCCATCCAGCCATCATCTATACCGCTTCTCCTCACAAGGGGCACGGGGGCGCTGGAGCCTATCCCAGCTATCTTCGGGCAGTAGGCAGGGGACACCCTGAACTGGTTGCCGGCCAATCGCAGGGCACACAGAGACAAACAACCATCCGCCTTCACACTCATACCTAGGGGCAATTTAGAGGGTTCAATCGGCCTGCCATGCATGTTTTTGGAATGTGGGAGGAAACCGGAGTGCCCAGAGAAAACCCACGCAGGCACGGGGAGAACAATCAAACTGCACACAGGAAGGCCGGAGCCGGGATCGAACCCACAACCGCTGCTGTTACTCACTGTGAGGCCATCGTGCTTACCAGTCGGGCCACCGTGCCGCTTCGCTCCAGGATGATGCCATAAAAACAAACAAGAGGTAGAAGACTTCTGCTTAACCGTGTCAGGTAGATTATTGACTGAAGGTGTGGGTATCAGTGTTTCTTTCGTCAACAATGACGAAAATATTTCATTATCGCCCCATTATAAAAGCGAGACGATGACGAGCTAAACGAGACTAGACCGGGCGAAATAGTTCGCATTTTTGTTTTTTGTCCTTTTTTTCTTTTTTTTAAACGTCCGTCAGACGTTCAAAATGAATATCATCCTTTCCTGTTGTACATGTAATCTGTCTTTCAAAAAAAAAAAATTGCAATGCTGTTGCAACCTAGCCTTGTTTGGTCACGCCCACCACCAGGACGGCACGCGTCGCACACACCGTTGCGCACACGCGCACAACACAACACGGGCAAGTCTGCGGTCTTTCGTCTCGGCTCACACACCCTGACACGCTTCCCTTTGACGCCCCCTGGCAACAGTGACACTCTGTAGGCTACTTGGTTCTGATGCCAGCAAGCTGCTACAAGTCAAGACGCGTTTGATAGACTTTGTACTTGTTCTACTGTATTAGAACAAGTCTGCTACTACAAGTATGTTGTTAAAGTTTTTATTTTATTAATTTTGCCAAAACAGTTGCCACTTTATCTGTTTAATATGCTTAATCCTTAGTAATAAAAAAATGAATAGAATTAATCAATACCTTGTGAGTACATTCCCCCGAGGACTTCTTCTCTGGTCCTCCATGGTTATAGTCCGTTAATTTGTCCCACTGTTGCACTCCATTGGAAGCCAGGTGTGATCACTCCGCCTTACACTTGTGCAGTCTTACCTTCTTTGTTTGCTTTCCCCATAAAGGGGCCGCACCCACACACTACTCCCGCTCAGGAAGTTACTTTTCACACACTGCCACTCCTGCCTAAGGATTCCCCACAGAGGTGTAACGAGACCACTTAGGGGGATGAAATGCATTTCATTAAAAAAAAAAAAAAGTAACTTGTGACATTTTAGTTGACGCTTCAACCTTCGTCAGAGGTGTCACTGCTTCCAGGTGTGATGTGTCTAAATGAGAAGTATCAGCCAGAAATGATAGCCAGGTAAGAGAACTTCTCTTAACCTGAACAAATATTAGACCCGGACTGGTTTCTAGTGTTGTCACAAACACAGCCTCCAATTATGCTTGAACATGTTGGCACCTGTAACCGTGGAGCTTTACTCAGCTGTATTTTTATTTGTTAATCGCCACTTTTATCTAGACTGCGACCAGTTTTGAATGTGACGCACACACACACACACGGGATTACTGTCGGTGCTAATCAAAGTACAGTACAGCAGTAGGAGAGATCGGGTGTGGTTGGAATCAAGGGATAGTTATATAGGTGGGCAATTGACCCTATTTTGCCAGTCCATCCTCAGTCCCCCGACCTGGCCACCCTTCTGTTATCGTTCCGCTGCTCTGACCTTATTCATAAAATAACTGTCCTCCGTCCTAGGTGTCCTTGCCCTGCATTTCACCAATTTATTTAAAAAAAACTTTTGTTCCCAAAGTTTGTTTTAAAAAGGCAAATATTAACATTGAGTGTTTCACCTTTTTGCAAAAAGTATTGAAATATATCTTGTTATCAGTATTGAAACAGAAATTTGGTATTGTGACAACCCTAGTCCTGCATCAACACCACCGCCACGTAAAAATGAGTTATAGAGAGACAAATTCTGGGATCTTGTGGCAATCTGTTGGTAATTATAGTTTTATATTTGCAGGGGGTTATCAATTATTTTAAGAAATTTGTTGAGTAACGAGTTTACAGTAATTGAAAACATGAAGAAAGAGGCCATTCATATTTGTCTTTATTGACATTCTGTCATCGTCATTTGGCAAATGTCACAGTGGCCCTGATGCTCAAGTCACATCTGTTGTCGTTGTTACAGTTAAGCTCCCACAAAAGAAGGAACAAACAAGTACACATATACACTTTTTTAGGGGGGGGAGCGCGTAAATGTTTTCAAATACGGTGCAATACATTTTGGTTGGAAACACAAGGCACATTTGGGACACGTCAAAAGATATTCACTAAGATATAACATAACACAACACAAACAGGCCACATGTAGCCATTGTCAGACTTGGCAAAAATATCCAAAAGTAAAGTAAAAAATACCTTCCTCTTCTGTAACTTCTATGTAAAGAAGGATAAACAAGTCTGTTTCGTCACCTGTTTGTTGACCTGTCCAAATTTGCTCCTCACTAGTTCTGCGGAGGACACGTAGGCAGATCTCATGGAGATCTTTGTCGTTGATTAACATGGCCAAGAGGCAGGCAGAAAGAAGCGATGATTCCTGTGGCTTTAAATGTTACACTGTCACTGCCAACAGAATGCAGGTGACAAAAAAGTCACGGTTCGTAATGGTTTTTAAACGCACATAATCTGTGGACAAGAGTATTGATACATGAAAAGTGGAAGTTCACCAAAGTGTGTTTTCCAACAGGGTGCTCAGATGCCAATAATCGGATGTAATCGGAGCATTTTTCCTCTCTTACAGTCAAAATCAGCAAAGATCAAATTGTCTCTCAAGATTGTAATCAGTGATTATCACGTGGTGTAGGGTGTGTAAAGAGTTGTTTTTTTTTTCCCATCTACTTGGAAAATAATCTGGGCCGACAATCGTAGATGTTAAACCCGCTCAAATATTTCCAATGGCAAATGTGGGAATAGCACCATGTCAGATGATTCACGGACTTTGTGATTGAATAATCAAAATTGTCTACTCGCCAATTGGGAAACAACCTGAAACTCGAGTTGATACAGATCCTTTAAACGTCATGAGGCTGTTTTCCGAGGTTGTACACGCACACCAATAATTCCTGCTAATTTGAGTTGGGGTTTTTTCTCTCTCTTGTGAGCAATGGCCCAAATTGACTCTGAAATTATTCTGAGGGATTATCCTGTTGGGGTGTGTCAAGCGTCATTTTTTTTTTTTCCATCCCGGCCAACAATCACAATCGTTACAACCTGTTCAGTATTAATGATCATGACTCCTCATAGTCAGTCATCTGGTTTTGGGCAAAGTGATTTATCAGTGGGGATTTGTTTATGTGTGTGTGTGGTCATTTCGAGTATAGCACACAACTTCAGTCGGATGTACTGAGTGGACTGTATTTTAATATTTTGTGTACCAAAGTTAAAGTAAAATGGAAGTAAGATTGGTAGAATCAGTGGGTAACACGCTCCACTGCTAACCTGGTACTGTAGTGTATTTTCATATGGTCTAACATATGCAACTCATTTTATGGCCATGACGAGATTGTTGCTCTTAGGAATAACTAGTCTTGTGTTGGACCTCCCTAGTACGATGAGTTACGGTCTTGAGAGGCATCGGGCCGCAACATTGTTTATGACGGGTCAAAGATTCCAACAGGGGTCCTCAACTTCCCAAGGCACGTGTATGCTGAAAGGGGGTCTGGCGCCGAGGAGTTGCATAGGGGTGGGGGATCCGTACTTGCTACCCTCAGGAGGATGTTGAAAGGCTATTTTAAGGGAAAGCAGGATAAGAATGCATATGCAACAAGGGAGAATTGGATATTCATGTCTTTTGTTAGTTTTCCCTGTAAGAAGGGAAGGCTCAAGAGTTGTGCGAGACCTTTTCTTTTGGGGAACTTCTGGCATCAGCTGATTTGACACCAATAAAATCTTTTTCCAACCACCGCTGTGTCCCAGAAGTTTTTTCCATCATCAATCCGGCCGGTAGCGTTGCTCTTTTGAATCAAAATTTTGACCCAACGTGCTGGGTATAAATAACCCATCATTGGCCCTGTCAATTTTGTGCCCTGAGCTGAGTTGTCTATTTCAACAAATTTAGGTCACTTCAACTAGCAGTTTTAAGAGAGTATAAGCGTTACAAACACCACAAAAAAAAAAGCGTTTAAATGACGCGTGTGCCCCACTTGAGATGGCCTGCAAACACGCCATATTCATTGTGATCTGAGATGCATCGCAATACTTTTGTCCACAAATGATGTCGCTGCGTTAAAACATTTTTGACTTAAAGCATTTTATGCTTGCCTATATTTTCCCTGAAGATAGATACACCCTTAGTAGAGCCCACAGGCTACAACGGGTTAGTCGTTAGTCATACGTTAAATTATGCTGTATGTTTCCTCGTTGCACCCCATGCTGCAATTCCGCTCTTTACACCCATTTTTGTTTAAAGCTAAAATACGGGCAAGCGGAAGTGTCAGCGAGGTTTGTCAAACAGGAAAAGGCCGTTGATTGTCCACTGCAAGACGTCAGGATGAAGTCTTCCAAAGCCTCCCATCCTCCGTTTAAATTTCTGTTTTACAGAGGTTTGATTATGATAAAAGTGCAAAATGATACAATAAGATTTTGAACACCAGATGATTTGTCAACTGGAATACATACATAGATTTACAGTGCTTATCAAAGGATTAGCGTCTATTGTGTCTTTTTGTGTGTATTGTGTCTTTTTAAGGATTTGGCACAAAAATGGCGTTATTATCCAGGAATTTTCAAGGGAATGAAAAATCAAAATAAGAAAAAAAACAGAAAAGCACATTATTGGTTATTGATCCAGATGTCTGAAATAACACATTTTAGAGGTTAAATGTTTGTGGTTGATTCATCCTTGCTCAAAATGGTTCAAAATTGAAAGGAGTTCACATTAAAGGACTTCATGATGCTCTCTTCTCCTTTTTTTATGACCGGAGATCTAATCCATTTTTTAAGCACTGTATCTCTTAAGCATTGTAGACAGCACTAAACTTGCTGGATGAATGTAATTGTCACGTTGTGCCTGACACTTCGTGTTGTCTCTTTATGATTAAAGTACATCCACGCCATTTTTTGCGGTTTGGCATTAACTGACGTTTTCTTTTTTCTTTTTTTTTAAGAGGGGTTGGTTCTGGGGGGAACGTATCCTTTTGTTAATTGCTTATTCAGGCCATAGCATTGTCTAATAGACCAAAGTGCTTGTGGCAATAGGCAGTTCCAAACTTTTTTTGGGTGGGAGTCAATGACTCAAATTTTCTGTGTTCGCTTCATGGTCTATTTATCAATGCTTTTGTGTCGCATTGGGACACTTGTGTAGCCTGTTTTTATGATTGCGTTCAAAACTTTGTTATAACTTTGTTATTACACACAAGTGAAACCTTTTGGGTCATTTGATAGGCCAAATATTAAACTTCTTGGAAATATCATCCCTGCCCTGTATGGGTAAACAAAAAAAGTCAGTGATGTAAAAATAAGATGAGAGACCACGCCTGACCTCTTATTCCCACACCCCCAATCAGAGAGAACCCAACCTAGTTGACAACAGCTGGTTTGAGCAGTAGTGCCCTCGGAGGAACAACCACCCAGGACCGGGAATCTCCCCTTCTGGACACCACCTCCGCCGACAGGTTTAAAGCCTCCCCCTCTGGCTCAGCACCTCCCTCGTTGCCCTCAGCACGGCATAGCCTTCCCAGCGCGCTCAGCCCCAACACCGACGCCGCCGAAAGTCCAAAGTGAAAAAGCGGCAGGTCCGCCAGGCCGACCGGTCCCATTACGCCTCTTCCTCCCATGGAGAAGAGTGGCGCATGAGGGTGGCACAGCGCCGACAGGGGCAGTGTCGTCCCCAAACCACCCAGGAGGGCCGCGGCCGCCCCCGGGTGGATGAGCCGGTTCCCCCCTGCCGAGGGGAGGTCAGCCGTCCCCTGGTTGCCCAGAGGAGCCGGCTTTTGGGCGGCGCCCTGCTCCTGGCTAACAAAGTGCCCGTGGGCTTTGATGTGCTTGCGTAGCGAGCTGGGGTCAGTATAGCGCTTCAGGCAGCCGGCCATCTTGCAGCAGTAGGGCTTGTCCACGTAGTGCGTGCGGGTGTGCTTGAAGCGGTCGCTGGAGTTGGAGTAACGCTTGTTGCAGCCCTCGTATGGGCAGATGTAGGGTTTCTCTCCTGGACAGTGGAGAATAGGAAAACAATTTGATTGTCCACCTTTCGCCCTACAGTCAAAAGGTGGGTTATAATAACCCCTCTCTTACAAAACAATCCTTTAAATCTTCATATTGTAAACGCTATGTTTTAGACTTGTCCCAGCTTGGATCGTGAGTGTGTTGGTATATATGTGCAATTTATTGCATGAAACCCTGATTGCGAATGTTATGATAGAGAATGACATCTCAGCCATGTTGATTGTGTACTAAGGTGTGAAAGTGACATTATTATGCTTACTACAAATATATATTTCACTGTCATGAAAGATTTTTTTTTCATGTTATATGTAGTTCAATGGTATCAACATTTATTTAGATGACTAGTCTGTGTAAATGTATGGCGGCAGAGCATCCAAATGCGTCAGTGGAAATGGCAGTAAGATGGAACTAATTACTGGTCAACATGTTCATGAATATTTATTTTTTGTGTGTTGATTACAAATCTGCCGGAATAATAATAATAATATATAATGAAGTATTTTCATTATGAGTTAAGAGTTAGATTCAGCATCAGGTGTAATTTTTTTTTCATAATTAAAATTCGAACACTTAGTAAAATCCGTATTGCGCAAGCTTTTATAGGTCAAACTACAACACACAAAATTACAAAGCTCGAAACTGTTTTGTTGTGCTTTGGGTTTCAGCCCCTGCTGGATTGGTGGGCAGGCCTTCACATCAGTGCATTTTTGGCTGATACTATCAAGGGACTATTTAAGGACAATTAAATATTCTCCTTGCTCACGTTCATGTTACCAAGTGTAGAATTTCTAGACGTCACGTTTCTGCCCGTAGTTCCATGTTTCGTTTCTTGCCGTAAGTAATTTCATTTGTTAATAGCCTTTCTTCTCGTTTGACAAGACACGTGGATTGGTACCCGTTTTCCTTCTGAGGCAAGCGATTTTGCTCTTTTTCTTCCTTGCCTATTGCAACCGTTTTTTGTTCTACACGTTTTTCTCCTGTTGTGTTAGCACCAGCCTAATTTGTTGTACTTTCTCGGTTTTGCTCCTGATTTAATTTTTTTGTGTCAATAAATCTTTTTGAGAAATTTATCTTCTTTTGTCTGCGATTGAGAATCCAGTACATTTCCAGAATTTCTGGAAACCCATAACAAAAAATACCTTTAGAGACCCATAAAAGCCATCTCTGATTAAAATTTACTGTTGATTTATCGAAATATTCCATGGTGAAGAGCAGCTCCACCATTGGCCACCTGGTAACTCCGTCGCTGGGTGGGGAGTACATTTATATACGTTTGTATACTTTATGCTAGCGTGTTAAGGCTTGTATGCACACTAATGCTATTAATGAACATCAAGACCCATCAAGACACATTTTTATTCTTTGGCATTCAACTAAACATGAGACTCTTTCTTTTAGTGTTTTATTGTGTTACTATTTGTATTCTATTGATTTATTGTTTAACTGTCTGTTATGTCTAATTTTTATTTTAAATACTGCGCTTTGTATGCAACTGTGGTTGTTGTTAGCGTGCTCTGTAAATAAAGTTTGTAGCCCTCGCTGTTTTATGTGTTTCGCTGCTAACTTGTGGCATCTCGATGCAATTACAAACCCATTTTCGAGGGGCGGAAATTCTGCAGTTTCTTAAAATGGGGAGCCCGAGCAACACGGAGTAACGGGAATCATCCATCCCACCCAGGGACGCAGCTTTAGAGACGCAAAATATTCCCCATCCATTGCCTTATTTATTGCGTTAAAAAAAAAAATGTTTGATACCGTTGCCTGCAAAAGTGATTTGTGGTGACGACACTGAGTGAAAGAGAGAGTGCCACTGAAGCCCGAAACAGGGTTACCATGGCGATGCAAGGTTGTTTATTTGCAATGATGGTAAATGATTACCCTAAGCCGCAATTCATTCTGCCCTTTTCACCTAAGCTCAATAAAGGTGTGTGCTGTGTGAGCTTTCGCACACTACAACACACACAGGCACAGTAGAAATATTGATTTAAAGCTATTTCAATCAACATTTAATCCGCTTGTCATGTTTGTTTCTTTTTTGGCACCAAAATTGGCTATGGCTCAATTTGACCCGCTGCATGTTTAGCCCTAAAAAAATAACAGGTGAAAAACACTATATCCACATTATTAATTCTATGAACAATTTATTTTATTTATTTTCATTTTTTTGGGAGGGAGGGGTGAATATTTTGAAATGTAGATGAAAAATAAATTAGTGTACATTAACAGTGTGTATTACGTTTTGAAAAAGTTTGTAACTTGGATATTTCTACCCCTTTTTGAGTCTGGTGAGCTGATTATGTAGTACATTAACAATTTTAATATACGTTAAAATAAATAGAATGTATTATGTCTATTAAGGTATATGGTCTTCTCAAAAATAAAATATATTAGACATAATGCATTAAAAACATACCTAATTAATCGTCATAATACATGAAAAACAAATTACATTTACATGAGTAAACCGTGTAAAATATATTGTATGTAGAATGGGGCAGTTCTTTTATGAACTGTTTAGTTTCAGAGGCATTCAAATATCAACCAAATATATTTATTTTATCATTTTGAAAAGTGTGTTGTTTCTATTAAATATTTACAGATCTTAAAATTTTAGACTGTATCTAGCCAGGTTTATACTTTAATAATAGCAGCAGTACAACACGGGGGTAATTAATACACGGGGTCCCTACGAGGTTGCCCCCAAAGTATGCCCCCTGTTATAAAAGAGTAGCTCACCACTGATGGGACATTGTGATTTCCTAAAAAAATGATAAAAATGCTAATTTGAAAATGTAAACTCAAGCATTCCAAGCTTTTTTGCTCATGTTGTTGACCAGTGTAATTATTCATCACTTTCTTCTTATATCAATGAATATTGTTAATTATTTTACATATAACATCAAATTGAAGGTAGTTTGACCAAATTCTTTTCAGAAACATGTCGCACTCAGCTCTCAGTTTCAAAAAGCTTAGTGATGCACCGCATTCGCCTTTTTACTACTTCCGGAGCTCACCTGTATGTGAGCGGGTGTGGATCTTCAAGTTCTCCAGACGGGAGAAACTCTTGCTGCAGGTGGGACAATGATGCGGCTTCTCGTTGGTGTGTGTGCGGATGTGGATCAGCATTTTATACCTAGAACAAAAAAAATATATCCCCACCTATTTAAAACAAATATACTTATGTATAGACATATTGAATATGTACTAAAGTTATGTTATTACTATTAAGTTTTTACCGTAATTTCTGTAAAAATAAAATGCATAAATAAATGCATGCATTTTATTAGTATCTGTGACAAAAATGAAAGGGAAGAACTAAAATTAAAAAAATTTATACATATAGATAGATATAGAAGAGTTAATATTTTTTTAATAAATATTTGTTCGATGATGTGGTACACACAAAAGTGCAATTATGTCTGTATCCACTGTCATTTTGATTCATAAATGGCTGAAAATTTACTAAGTGAACTTTTACATGGAACCTAACGTGACTTGTCTTGAGACAAAACTGCACACACCCACGCGCACCCACACACGCTCGCACACACACCGAATAAACACTGAAAGTACGTGCACACCTGGCGTTGAAGCCCCGTCCGTTGCGAGCGCATCCCTGCCACTTGCAGCAGTACCCAGAATCCTTTTCGGGTTTGACGTGGGCGTCATTGATGTGGTCCACCAAATCCTGAAGCGACTCGAACAGCAGGTGGCACTACAGGACACACAAATCAAGTCAGTTCCGACGGCTTCCAAATATCACACTTAGTAACACTGGGGACTTCGTTTCGGGTATATTTAGGGTTTAAATTATTTATTTATTTATTTTTTTTATTTATTTATTTATTTTTGCTGGGGTGAGGTTCAGTACTTGGGGGGACTGCACCTTATTCCGAAATACATTATGTACATGATTATAAAATCGAAACTACCTTCATCCAGCGGCATTCGAGCTGCGCGTCCAGTGAGGGCTCGGGTGTGACTTGCTTGTCCCTCTTCTGACCACTGAAAAGAGAAGATGGGAAGCTGTACCCCACCGGTGGGCTTGCGATGGGCAAATAAAAAGGATAGCGCTGAGGTGATGCGTCACCCTCCACCCTTTGATGAAGTGGTCCTTCCTGCAATGTACATAAATTCTATTGACAATGTCCATTATTTAATAGCTTGTGTGCTGGTTCACCCGGAATCGGCGATCCCTTCTCCGGTTTTTCCCTACCCAGATGGGTGGTCTGGCCAAAGGAATGTCATTGGATTTTGTGAACTGTGAGCCTGTGAAGCCTTTTGAGATTCTTTTTTGATGAACTCATTCACTGCCATTGTCTTTTAATTATCCAGACATTCAACCCCAGGTATGTTTATAATATATATATATATATATATATATATGTATATATATATATATATATATATATATATATACATATATATGTATGTATGTATGTATGTATATATGTATGTATGTATGTATGTATGTATGTATGTATGTATGTATGTGTGTGTGTATATGTATATGTATGTGTATATATATACGCACGCACACACAGGAAGTCCTCAGTTTACACATGCAACATACTCCACCTACGACGTTTCAACTTTACCATGGCCGTGCCTCATCCGACATTTTAGGTTCACAGAGCAAAAAATGTGACCCAGATCTGATTTTTTTTTTTTTTTTTTTTTTTTTTTTTTTGCCCATGTGTGACCTCGTGTCTCAATTACAATTTTTTTTAATTCAACTTGGGCCAATTTCATTTGTGGTCCTAGATTGGATCCATATGGGATTTTTGGGGGAATTAACCACAGCCAAACGTCCAGGTTGCATGTATCCCTCATTGACGTCATCCAGAGCCCAAAACGTGGTCTGCATGGGCGGAGGGAGAGTGTTGGCAGCTGGGAGATCGAATCTGCAATGTGGTTTTGAGTACAACAGCATTGTCTGTATATTTTACTTTAATTGAATCCCACTTGAAACATGAAGCATCAAGTGGAGATTTATGGTGATCGGAATAATTCAGCCCCTAATGTTTTTTTACGCTCGGAAATGACATGATGTCTCTGTGAAATGACAAATACTGTATTTCTACCTCCTTTCGAATCGCTCTTTGTAGCAATTGTAATTGTAGAAATGCTCCACACGCTGGACCACTTTTACTTTCGTAAACACCGTCGTGAGTGACGTAGTCTCTTGTGCACTGTCACTGGGGACGCATAACCAAGGTTACATTTTCAATGTAATGTGAACGCTTACAACAAAAAGATTCACATGATGGCCCCACTTTTCAGCAGTGTTGATAAGTTCAGTATCTTATTTTTGTTTTTAATTCATTTTATTTTATTATTGAGGACTTCCTGTAAGTACACACCCACGACCCTCGTGAGGATATGCGGTTTAGTTAATGAATGGATGGATATATAAACTTTTTTACGTTTTCCATGGTAGGAGGGTCCGAAAATGGTTAATATAGCCATTTGCCCAACATATCAGCAAGCTCACATTTGTGCAAAATGAAATACAATTTCAGAGCTTAACGTCATTCAATGAAAATCAAGTTCACTGGAAGTTTCTAGTGAAATGGGAACGTCGCAAAGACACCTTATGGTGATTTCCTGGTTTTCGACTCACGACGTAACGTGGACTCACCCGTGAGAAAGGGTGCGGCCGAGGGCTGCCGCTGCTCCTGTTGCTGTGGGGGGACTCCAGAGGCGACGGAGGGGATGAGGGGGAGGGGGACGAGGGAGATGGAGAAAGGGAGGACGTGTGTCTGGAGGAAGGCGACAGGCTCAGGTCCATGGCTGGGGGAGTGAAGCACGATCCAGATCGCTCGTGACATGGGGATTGGGAGTCTAGAATGAGGGCGATACTGTAAATCAGCACGAGGATGATGATGATGATGCTGTATATGTATTCCCAAAATAAGACCTCATGAATTTTTTGTTTTAAGTTTACTTCATTTTGTAACAATATCATTTATTTTATTCTATAAAAAAAATAATCACCAGCAAGCACTTTTTAAATGGTAGCCCGCTCCTGTTTATTTGTCTATCGTGGTTCGAGGGATCCATATTTACCAAGACAAAGCTTGAACTGTCACATTAGTGATTTGTGCTGAGCTTTCTTTATGTTAGTCAGCATCAGCCCATCTTATGATACATACTCACAATTACAAACCTATGGGGGAGTAGGGAGGAGAGGCACAATGCATTTCTATTTGAGAAGACAACACAGTGAGCGAGCTCAGCAAATTAAGTTATCGCAAAGAACAGAGAATCCACTTATGACATAATTGCATTAGGAGGATAATGTAGCTAATTTGCTCAGTGTGGCATCACGCGTCAACGGGGACAATAACGCTTGACCAGAAGTGGCCCAAGGTATAAGAGAAATAAGCACCTGTTAAGGGCCCGGCCACCACTAGGGGGCCCCAAGAGCAGTTAATGGTCAAAAAGCCTGGAGTTGTACTCAAGAAACGTTTGGATTAAGATTACATAAATATATCGTAGGGCTATGAGTATTGTTGGCCAAAGAAGAGGGCCCAAAAATGAAGTTTTGCTTTTGACCCTCATGACGCTTCTGGATGAGGTTTACCTGGGGAGGAAGGCGGTGATGGGAACGTGGTGTAAATCAGACGCGGTCTCGATTGGACGCCGAGCGGTGCGCAGATGGATGACGAGTTCCGTTTTCCCAGTCGGAGTGGACAGCGCGTCCGCCCCGAGGGAAGCTTCAGGTCCAGCGGCTCGTCCGAGGACAACATGGTGTGTAGTGCCTTCAGCCCAGCTGGGAATGAAGAGAAGTATATTAGAACAGCTGAACTTTATTGATTCATACCAATGCATAGATTTTTGATCGGTTTGTTCAATCTATATGAGTTCATTAGTTCATATACTTAAGCACTCGGCAGTGCGAATCATCACGGTGAAAACCATTTCGGGGACTGACTCAGTCGACTAAATGGTAGTTTTTTCCATCCTAGGTCATGTGATACTCTGGAAGAGCAAGAGCGAAAAAGCAGCTCCGTGACTCAAGCGCAGGAATTCTCGTTGGGGCAGAGTGACTCAAAAGGCAGTTATATGCTGCACGAGACACTCCAGGGGTTGGGGGGGTAAGCTGCAGGAGATGAACGGAACGGAACGTGCGAGGAAATGCGTAACAGCTGCACACATGGTTGCAACAACACACGTTTATTTACACCTTTGGTCCAGAAATGAAGCATAAACGGGCTGTGAGCGGAGCGTTTACGGCTCTGGTGTGTGCTCGTGTTTTGGTGGCTCCTGCAAAAGAGGAGAAACTTTCAGTCCGGTGGAAGCCACAGTGGTGGACCGTTGCAGTGTTTTCTCTTTTTCATTGGATTTAGGGATCCTTTTTTGTGACACTTATTCCAAAATACTGACAGTAAGACTCTTCAGCGTTAACCAACAAAACAACTTTACTCTCGATAATAAAACCTTTTTTCACCAAAAATATAACTTTAATAAAAAATAATAATATTCTGACTTTTTTCAAGAAAATACAGCCTTAATTACCTCTTTTTCCAGAATGAAAATATAGTCCTAATTCTTATAATAGTTCAGATTTGTTGGTAATATTGTGAATTTCTTCTGACAATATTAAGACTTTTTTTCTTAAAACACTTTCTTTCTGTGATACTGCAACTTTTCTTGATTATCAATTTATTATTCAAGTATTTCGGTTTGAATTTTAAGTACTGGTATTGTTTTTCCTGAAAGAAAATCTAAATAACGTAACTAATATTCCAGTATTTTTCTTTTAATATTATTACTTTTTTCTTTTGATAAAAGCCTGTTTAAGACGTATATTTTTTTGCTTGTCCTAATCGCTTTTGTCCTTAATTTACTCTAATCATATTGTGATTTGTATTATATTTTATTTATATTATATAAAATCGTACTACCTCAACTGTTTCATTGAAGAATATATATATATATATATATATATATATATATATATATATATATATATATATATATATATATATATATATATATATATACGCACACGCGCACCCACACACACACACACACACATAAGAAACGTATTGTGTCATGCTTTCTCTAACTAAGCCATAGCATTTCAAATCGAATTGTAATCCCACTGAATTGGACCAGATCAAATTGTACCACTTTAAACTTTCAAATGAACCAGCCTGGAATCTTATCACACCCTATTGGCAATTTTTTTCTACTTGTATTATTTCTTTTGGCAGGTTGACCTGTATTCTGCCACTGTATCCTTCAATCTATCCATCTATCTTCCCATCTAGTTATTAATTCATCGCCAGATGTGGGTGGACAGATTACCATTTGGACTCTCTTTCCTCTCGGAACTTGGTATCGCTACAAATAATCCATCCCGCGATCACAGGCAGGATCCCTCGGCATTACGCGAGGCAGAGTCTAAACCGCTGTGAAGTCAGTCTGCCGGCCGTCCACATGGCCGCACTGGTTTCACATTCCACTGCAAACTCACTGACTTCTGTCTCGTCTCGTCTCTCTCTCACACACACAAACACGCACACACATACACTGCTATTTGGAGTTATTGTGGAAGCACGCACATGCGGGACCATATGTACTCAGACACGCACATCGAGGGCCTGAAATCACAGCGGCAGACTCGTAACCCCACGTGAGCCAACGCACACACACACACGCCAGCGTAACACCCCCATCCAACCTCCTGCAGCTCCTCCACCACTTTTCCCTCAATGACCTTATGTTTGTGGCAGTATGCCCAGACCCTCTTATGGATCCCTCGCCTGCCTAGAAAAACACCCTCTCACGCACATACATACTGTATGCTGGAGATTCTAAACACATGTCAGGGACCAGAGACTTTTCATTCGGGGTTAGTTAACACGCATACATCCACACACGCACATGCATACAATTACACTGAGGCACGCCCATAACGTACGTATACATACATAAACATGCAAAGACTGGATGACACCTCTGCTATTGGTGGGAGGTAACAAAGCACAAATACTTTGTTACTGGACTTACAGGGGGGAGTTTAGCATTTAAAAACTTTTAGGCATGATTTGCATGTGGCATCACTTCACTAAAGGATGGATTTTGCGCTGTGGTTTCAGCAGAACTCTTAAAGCGCAAGCTAACAGGTCAGCGGGAGTCTGCGGGGTTGTGCCAGCTATTCGTGTGCATTGGCAGTCACGCCTTCTGTCTCTGATTGGTTGTTTCTCCTTGGTCACGGTGGTTTCTTTCAAGGGATGTCAAGTCCAAGATTTCTTGACAATAATATGTTCTATGCACACCTGGGAGTCTAAACAAGGCATTAACATTCTTTTTATGGAATATGAATAAAGAAAAAGAAAAACAGCCATTTTAATCCATCACATTTTCAGTCGACAGCAAGTGGCAAAATGGCCATTTTTTTTTTATTTTTGACTTAACTTCCCCTTTAAAACTCATAGTAGAGATACAAGATGCAGCCAGAGAGGGACTTTTTTTTCCCTTCACAAATCATTTTACTAACTACTGTCATGTCTGCCAGACCGTTTTAACAAATACAATAATATCCATCCATCATCCAAGATGCTTCTCCTCACGAGGTCGCGGGCGTGCTAGAGCCTATCCCAGGTGTCTCCGGGCAGTAGGCAGGCACGCACAAAGAGGAATCTTCTACAAATACTGCAAGTGACTTGGTAAGTTCCTGTAATACTTGGAATTTTATTTGAAGCAAATACTGTATGTGTGTGCGTGTTTTTATTCGGTAATTTCTGTCTAAATGAGTTGCTCCATTCATTTCATTTCGTGCGGAAAGCTGATTTGCAGCACAATAGTTGTTAGTAATGTGCGTGGTCACGGAATCATTTAAACTCAAGGCACTAGTGTCATTTTTTTTCCAGATATCATGAGTTAATTGTGCATTTTTCAATCATGAAGTTGTTATATAATTGACTGGACATTTCAGCGTCTTTGCTTTTTCACTTTTACCGAAGTAAAGGAGTAAAGCAGTTATTATATAGTGCAGATGCCACCTCTGCCCCTCTATGCATGCGGTGTGTGTGGGGGTGTGTGTGTGTGTGTGTGTTTGTGCTACATACATACATATACACATCCAGGAAACCTTCCATGGCGCCCCAATGTGGCCTCTTCCTCACTTTCTATTTACTTTTTCTCTCTGCACTTCCCTCCTTCTCATTCCTTCCTGTGGTTTTTTTTCTCCCAGTCCTCCAGCAGAGCACATTTCGCCTGCTTTCTTTCTGTCTGTCCCGGCAACATTTCTTCTCCCTTATTTTTAATTTTCAACTTCCTTTGACTTTGTTGGGGGTTTTTTTCGAGATGCAGCACTCGTTGCGGAAGGGAGGAGTCACATAAGTCGCCCCATCACTCAAATGAGGGGAGAATGTCGGCTCTTAATTTTTTGGGGGGGTGGTCAGTGCCTTGATGTGGCCATACTCTAAGTCCTTACTTCAGGTCTTGAATTAGCAAAACGCCCTTTCGGCTAACTTTCGGAGAACTTAATTTCGATATAAACGTATTGCCACCATATGATGGTCATTATGCCTTTCTGTTGTTAAAGACCTCCTTCATATCTTTTGATGACTATTTGTGCCAGCCCCTCAGGTGAATCCCGCCTTTAACACCATTGTCTGCTATCTTTATTTTGAATAGCTCTATTTTGGATTTTAAAAAAGAGGTTAAAGACGTAAATGAGATCCCCTCCCTGGTTTTGCAAAAGTCAATTGAAGATGACAGGGTGCTTGTTTTTGAGACTGTGGTCTGTCCATGGGAAAATGTCGAGCACTGACTAAAACTCCAACCGCTAACGTCAACTAGGGTCGTCCGGCTGCATGCGTGTGTGAGTCTGCATTTGAGTTTGACATAAACAAGAAAATGGTGTAGTTTGTCATAGGGATGTCAAGGACTCGTTGGATGAAAGCTTACAACAGAGAGAATTCTGGGTTTCCCCCAACCACACCAACAACAACAGATGCAGATGGCACAGTTTGGAATTGTCAAGTCCAATGTGTGTGCGTGTGCATGTGTGTGTGTCTGTGTGTGTGTGAGCGCACTGCCACCTACAAGGATGGAATAGAATAGCATTTCCAGGCATTTCATATTCTTTGGAAACTTGAACTAAGCCTTTCCACTTGACCCCAGTGCAAGTGGATTGTATCGGTAGAGTTGAAATACATTTGTATCAAGAGCTATAGTCAGAGACATGATAACTGCTGACAATGTTTGATGTACTTTGTGCAACTAACAAACAATACAATGTTCCCCAGTTGCATCGTCGTTAATGGCCACACTACATTGCAGTATTTTTTTATTTGAAGAATCTGCTTTTCAAGACGGGGTGCCTCATCTCAAAATTCCCAACAGAGCACTACGTGTTGCGTCCTGAAGGCGCAGGGTGATGCAACTCTGCCGAAGCAGCCTGCAATCTGCACCATTCAGGGCCTTCATCGCTTTGGGTGGGGGGTTTCAATGATGGATGAGTGGGTGGAACCCTTCCCAAAAAGAGAGATGAAGATGTTTTTGGGAGTGTGTGAATCGTTTCACTGATGTTCGCTTGGGACTGGCTGCAATGAGGTGATAACAACCAACAGCACGCAGAACCCACTACCCTACTTGTCTTAAAGTACAGATACAAGCATGAATTTTAAGCAGGTCACCTATGAAAAGTTCCAAGAGGCAAATTTTAAATCTGATTGGTCAAAGAAATAATTCCTTTGCTAATACAATGGAACCTCAATTTAACGGAGTAATTGTGGGGCGGGGTTGTCCATTAGAGCCGATTGGCCATTAAATTAAAGTACTTTTTTATTACCTAAAAACATGCAAATACATCTTACATGGCCACCACAAAGTCATCCGTGAGCCTTCTCTAGTCTACTGTAAATCTGGAACAATTTGGGCAAAAATAATCGAACATCCACACACCTAAGCAGTGTAGCCAAGAGAAACGCTATGAAATGAAAAAAATCGATTGTTGTGAATGAATTAATACAATTTCATGTAACCAATACCAGAATTCAAGGTTGTTTAGTGAACGGCAAGTCTTTTTATTTTTTTTTCATCATTAAAATCATCTGTAGACTGAAGCGATTTGTCTGACAATTTTAATCTGGATTTTGCAGTCTTCACTGCGGTTCTTTGCTATCGTTATTCGCCGAGGCTTGTTGTTGAAAGTTGTCATAGCTGTCATAGTTTCTGCCTAATTACACTCTTGGAATCGCATCGTGGTGAAAATTAAGTGAACGTTTTTTAGGAGTCTCCAGTGTGTCTATCGGCTTTTGGTTGGCTCCTATACTTACATCTACCTGCATTCCTCTATTCCCTCAGAATACTGCGACACTTTGACCCTGTCATTGCAGTACTCTGCATGAACCGTGTTGAGGCAAAACACATTTCCTCCATTAGTCAGTTCCATAGAAAAAGCAAAGCATTATAAAAGGTGGTTTTGTATAACAGCTCAATAAGGAAGAAAAAAAGTCAGACATTCCTTAAATTATTTTTTTTTTTTGAACGAGTAGAATTCAATTTCATCTCTCAAAGTCTCAAGGGAAAAAAACATTAAAACCCATCAATTATGGGTCAGGACCTTCGTTCAAATTGGCCTTCGATACAGCCTCTACCGCGGGATGATAGATTGTTTATTTGACTACTAGGGATGGAATGGATAACTGATACACATCATAACTATATAAATTGCAAAAAAGTGTTCTAGATTCATAACATGTTCTGCAACATTTTAGATGGATTGAGATTTGCTGCTGCAGTGCCGGTGCCGGTGCCACAACTGACTTGAGCTGAAACAGTGCCATGGTGTCAACATGCAGTGGTCTGCCTCTCCCTCCCATTTGGACTTGTCTGGATTTGATGTTTGTATGTAAACCGTTAAGTTTTTTGTTTTTTTTTTCATTGGTTTGCATCTACAGTTGCTTCATAATTATCCTAAACGTAACAAATTGATAGAAATACACAGATTCCTAAATTAATATATTGTTGAGAATTACATTTGTGAAATGTGCTATACAAATAAAGTTGTATTGTATTGTTGTTGCTATGTTGCCTCTCATGACCAGCAGAGGCGCTGTTGATCACTCTCAACTAGTTTGTTGTCTAATGAAGACGAAGAGCCCTTTTCACACTGCACTTAGGGCCCAGCGCACCATTGACAAACCCATTTGCAGCAAGAAGAAGTCTGCGCAAAGGCACGGCGACTTGAATGGAAAAAATGTTCAATTTGAGAGCCTCCAATAAGAGAGGAGAAGGCGGAGTGATTTAGCGTTATTTTTGTAGACTTATTTACATGGGAACTTTGGGACACACGGAAGATGACATAGAGTGACATGTTGAAGTATGGATCCCGCTGTCTATATATATATATATATATATATATATACCTTGTCTTGTGGTTTTGATGGAACTGTAGTTCACCAACGAGATAAAACTCTACAAGTTCCAGCTGAGCCGTGAATAACGGATGCAACATTCCCTTTTTACATCTTGTCGAGATGCGGTCTACTTTTTGTCTGAAGCGGGGGGCAAAAGTCATCGTTTTTAACTTCCTAGTGCTGATAAGACAGCATCTCCAAATATGGACACACTCGCCATCATCGTTTGCGCTGTCGCGCGATCCTTTCACAAGGAGCAAGTGCAGTGTGAAAAGGGAGAATTTTAAGTGCCAACTGAGATGTTGACTGTGTCTTCGCCTTAAAAAGGAGGGCGTGGCCTGTTCAGTGAGCAATGCAAATATAGAGTTGACCGGCTGTTAAGTGGCTAAAGCGTTAGCCACTGCATCTCTATCTAAAACACCTGTTGTAGTTTCTAATTCATTATAACTAGCAATGGGAGGGTATGTTAAATAAAAATATATTAACAATATTTACTTTACTATAGACAGGCAGTTTGACTTTCCAATAGGTACATTTTTCAGTATCTTCTTTTATTCTGTGTTAAATGATCTCAAACTTTGGAAATTGTCTGCCATTGACGTACACTTTCTTCCTGGCTGCCACTTACTGCTACATGAGTCTGCAGGAGCAGTCTGTGTGGAAAAGTAATCACCGCAAAATCCTGCTATATAGTGAATAATCCGCCATATAAGTAAAATAAAAATTAAATCGGTGATGCACTGAAGCTGCCTGACTATAGAGTGAGGGACGATTGTATCATGCAAACAAAAAATAAAATCAATAAATTGATTCATATTTTTCCTGTTGTCAGTCAAGGATATGTTCTCAAATTCCTATCCCTATTAGGTGGCCTAAACCACAACGGTGTATTCTTACCAAGCTTTACTACTACTTTACTAAAGACTTTGATCCAAAATGATGTCTCGCCTTTGTTTGAGTCTTGTTTTCACACCAATTTAACCACTTTAGATTTTCAAATTAACACTTGTTTTCTGCCCTTCCACTGTTCTCTTCCCCCCACTCATGCGTTTATCATCCACTCACCATCCCCCCAGCGCACCGCCACCATCCCGCCACTTGGCAGCAGGACAAGGTCAACACACAGAGAGCGTTCTCTCCTCTCTGCTTTACCTCCCTGTAATTCCTCATCAGCAGCAGAGCAACAGATCCCCCTCCAAACACCCACTCCTCATTCCCCAACTTCTCTCTGTCGTTTCATCCCCCGCTGCTTTTGGAGGAGCAAGAGAAAGACTAAAGATGGAGTGGAGGATAAAGAAGCGGCAAAGGTAGAGTGAAAAAAAAAAGCTTGTTGTAGGGGAGGCAGGCGAGGTCAAGCGTGGTCTGAGCAGCAGCGACCTTGCTTGCTTTCCACCTTTTCTGTTTCGCTCTTTTGTTTTCCGGACTAAAAAAAAAAAAAAAAAAAAAAGACATTGCAGCGCCTCACATTCCTGAGAGCAGAGCAGATTCACCCAATTTGTTTCCACTCTGAGAGCATGTGCCAGTAAATAATAATCAATCCCAGCTGTAGTGCTGGCTCGAAGTCTTATTATCCTGTAGGGAATCAAAGAGGGAAACAAGCAAAATGCCTCCATCAAATAACCACCTAACAAGGCGGGGAGAGTCGACAAATCATACGTTTTAATATGAAGAGACAGCAGTTAACTGGGAATTTTTCATTTCTTGTAAACTGCACTTACATACACTGCAGATCTCCCAATTCAGATTTCCCCAATGTGAGACGAACAAAGGTCACCTTATAACTGCCTTTTTTTTCTTTCATTATACAGATGTGACTGTGTTTACACCAAGTACGTAGTGACAACACACACGTCTGCAATACAGTGAAGTTGTGGTTTGCCATTTGAAAAGTTGCCAATTCTCTGACTTCATTCTTTGAAACCTGTCCCCCGTTATTGGCTATAAAATTCAACTTTTATGAAAACAGACCCTTTTTAAATACTCCCCAGGAATGTTTTTACATTTATGGCACTTGTTTTTTTTAAAGGTCTGTAAACACACTTTAAAATAATACAAAAGCATTCAAAAACATTTGATATATTGAGAGAGAGCAAGAAGAGCTATGGACAAGACATAAATATTGCCCGTTTTTAATTTGTTAATCAATTTTTTCTAAGAAACTTATCTTCTTACTATGTACATTAATAATCACACGCCAAAGATGTACATTATATCATGAGCCTACAGCTCTTATATTCTGTCGGCATAAAACGCAGGACGATAGAGGATAGCAAACATTCAATAATGTCTTCCAGATCTCATCATCTCAAAACACTTCCTGTTTTCTGTTCTTCTTTCAAATTCACATTGTGTAGTGTCACACTACCTGGTTCCCAAAAGTGAAATTACATCCCAAGTAAAGCACAAAATTGAGTTATAACTGGATATAATAAAATCCGCAAAACAGTGGGACCACAATTCCCAATTCACAACCAGGCTCCATCCTGAAACTCACAAATATACAAATATTAAACGTACCATGCCGTTTCGTTGGCCTTTCTTTGCTGACACTTCCTACCATTGATTTAAATTCGGGTAACTTTCTAATAGGAAGACCTCTTGCCAATTTGTGGGACACTATAGATTATTTAGGATTTTTGCCAGCGCAACCTATTTTCTGCTTTTCTGCAAATTATGGGTTCTTTCTGTAAGTTTAGCTCGAATTGTTCGCGGATGCTCATGTTTTTGCACTGCTAAATGTCATTTATTGTCAAGGGTAATGTAAGTTGAGTTTGAAATTATGGTAAAGTGTTTTGGGTCACAGTTTGTGGTGCATTTAATTTCCAACTATTCATTTAGACAATTCTAAATTCTTTTGGGTTGGCGTCACGGACTTTTGGTTTTTCACTAATCGCAGCAGGGCTCTGCATGTCCCTAGCTTTTATTTTACTTATTTAATGGTGGACACACTCAAAGCCCGAACCACTTTTTATATTCCCTCGATGGAAAAGCTTGGTGGATGAAGGTCAAGGTGGGTTCGGCATAACGATGAAAACGGCAGACTAATTGCAATCTGTAATAACAGAGTACTGAGGGTGCGTTAAGAGAAGAGGAAGCAGACACTGAAAAAAAACAAGGAAGGGGAAAATGTTTTCACCAGGTAATGTTGATAAATTTATATCATATACTGGCATCCATTAGTGCCTTGAGATACGAGCGACCTGGTGTACAAGTTTTACAAGATTCGAGCCATCATTCAGCCGGGCTGATTGTTTTCTTTGACTTGCTCGTTGCAAGGCCAAACTTTAAAAGAAGCTTCAAGCTGTTTATTGTGACACTCAGTTGAAGTTTACTGTCAAACTGAATTTCAAACAAAGAGATTTACATGCTGCTTATTTTGACTAATCACATTTAGTTTATGCTAATAAATAATGCAAAACATCATTGATTTGCATGTACGCAGATAATATAACAATACTCGCAAGCATATATACTTTATCCCAGGCGTGGGCAAACTATGGCCCGGGGGCCACATGTGGCCCGTTAGACGTTTTAATCTGACCCGCCAAACCTGAAAAAAAATTAAATTAATAAACCTTGTTAATGTTTTATTTTCTAAAAACGGTGATTTTTCAAATACATTTATATTGTTGTAATGCTTTTGTTCACTTTCATTTAGAATTAAATGTATTTTTTTTCCGATGAGGTGAGGTTACCAAAACACTCCATCCATCTGCTCCTGGTCCGGCCCCTCTGTCAAATTTTAGAACCCATTGTGGCCTGCCAATCAAAAAGTTTGCCCACCCCTGCTTTATTCTCTGTGAAACAAAGACTAATATTACTGAGTAGTTGCATTTGGAGAAGAAAAAGAAGTCGATTCTTCTTCGTTTGTGTCTGTACGACTGTATTATACAGTACTGCTTCCCTGTGGCCAATACGAACACATCAGAAGGAGCAGCACAAGAAATTGACAAGACAAGCCAATGACCCAACTGTGATTTTTGTTTTCCTCAATAGTGGGATTGCGATTTAATATGAAATTATCATTCACGGTCCTCTTCCCATTTATTTTTTAACAAATATAAGCAAGAAATTCATTTTGATTATATCAGATTTATCATACATAAATGTTTTGGTCTTATTGATTGGTTCAATTTATGCTAAAAAAAAAAACAGAACCATAAATTAAGCTGGGCTGTCCGTCACGGTGCTGGAACAGTCCAGCCCTCCGGACGCCCATTTTTGGGCGGAGGACTGACAAATTTTAAAAAAGGGTTCGGTTAACAAAGGCCGGAGTTTGATTTTCGTTCGGCACACAGATGTAATGAACCTACTCGCGAAATGGACAAAGGACAAAAATTGCCTCAGAACGAGTCAAAGGCACCACTACCAACTGTTTGTGTATGAAGAGACAGCAGTGTGCGTTCAAGCGTGCCTGTATTTCCGTATTCTGACATCACATTACCCACTCCTTCCAACTGCTACTGGGGCATACCATTACAAGAGGGGGGGGAATACCACAAAATACTTTTTTGGGGGGTGGGGGGTAGGGGCCTTAAGTTATCACTTCTACTTTTCAGGTTTCACAAATAATGATATGTAATCACGTGGACTGAACTGTTTAAGATCTTAACTTACTAACTTATTTACATAAAATATCAAACAATGTTTTTATTTTTTAGTACCAAATGGTTGCCTTGGCAATTTGAAAATTGCACTCTACTACATTACAATGTCGATTTGAATTTGATTAATTGTTCAACTCTACACAAACCGCAGTACATGTCTTGACCCTTCTTCACAAAACTACTCCCTACACCCACAAACATGAAAACTGAAACAAGAATAACACATATTTTCAATCTCAAAGCATTCTGATGATGATGTAGTAATAGAAGACACATCTGGGTGGGAGGCAGACACCAAACCGAAGCGTCAACACCATCACAATGCCATAAAAAAGCAGAATGAAAAAAATGGTATGAGCAACAAGGCTATAATCTATCTGGCGCGACACTTCATTCTTGTTTACCATCAAGACCATTTTCTTTTCTTTCTCACAATCCACTCACTTGCTTTGACAGATCCTCCTCAAGGAGATCAAAATTATGTTTTCCTATTTCATCAAACGCAACCCTAGAAGAAAGCAACAGGCAGGCAGCGAGGGGACGGGAGGGGGAGAGAATGAGAGTGATGGAGGGGAGGTAGAAGGCGGGTGGGGGGTTGTGTCGGGTGGGGTTTGTGGAATTTTCTCTATGTTTGGTTTGGAAGAGAAGACCCCGGCTCTGCACTCTCATGAGGATAATGGAAAAGAGGGGAGAAGAAAAGGAGGGTTAGGTTTGTGTGTGTGCATGCGAGTGCATGTGCATGTGCGTGTGTGTGTAGGGGTGTGTTTGTGTGTGTGGACCCTCACAGGTGGTCGTGCTTTGTGTGCGCACGTGCGTGTGTGTGTTTGCCGAATTGTGCAAGCATGATGGCACAGCTATGCGAGCCCAAAAAGCATGTGAGCACATGTGTCTGCTTATTTGCAGATGTTGGCACCGCGGCGCATGCTAGCTTTCAGTCAAGAGACGGGGAGACGAGGTGAATAAGACATTCCTGGGATGAATGGATGCAGGGAGCCAGCGGTTGGTTTGTGGTCGCATACTAAGAGGAGAAAAATGAATGTCTGGTGCAGGGCTGCGCCCAGAAACAATACCGCAGCCAAGCAGGGAGCCAAGCAAAAGCAAGAGAAATAGCGTTGCATGTGGAGGAGAACCAGGGGAGGCCCGCTCCACCGCTCCACAACCTCCCACCCTCCTCCCCTCCCATGGAGGACCAGCTCACTCCTGCCCCTGCTGCTGGGCCAAGCGGTGCTTTTATGGCTGATCTGAACCCGCTGAACTTATCATGTACAAACAGCGGGCCAGTGATAGGCAACAGCCAGCAACGCAGCGATGGGAGTTGAGGAGGAGAAAGGAGCTGGGAGGGAAACCTCACTGCAGTCTCCTCCGCCTGTATTTTAAACTCAAATTCAGCTTTTGATTACTTTTTTTTTTCTGCCTTCTTGTACTCTAAGGACAGTTGGGTCAAAAATAACCCAAATTGGGTCAAAAAGAAGTCGACCCAACTTTTTGGGTTATTCATTTGACCCAACTTTTTGGTTTGAATAATTAACCCACGGTGCAACCCATTAAAGTGTAAAGTAAATTCATTTCCACTCTAAAAACAGTTATTTTATACAAAAATACCCATTTTCAAAAAGTTGGGTCAAATTGACCCAAGGAGTGGATTGATTGTATTGTATTGGATCTGGTATGTTACGGCAAGGAGAAATGGACCGGCAAGCAGGGCAGCAGCCCTTGTGAAACCGGAAGTCCGGTTTGGAGTTCTTTTATTTTAGACAAAAAAGATTAAAAATCCAGTCAAGAGAGAATTCTCTTATTTTGCAGATCAGATCGTTTTTTCCCGCTGATTTTAGACACGTCACAAAAAGTTTTTTGTCTCAAAAAAAAAGAAACTCCTACTCCTACTCCTATTGCCTATTCCGATATTTGACAGAATAAAATTCAGATAACTATTTGACCAATTCATTCAAAGAAAATGTAAGAATAACATAACTTTGGTCCTTTCATGCTTTTTCTATAGAGATATGAATAATAGGCAGAACATTTGACTGTCTTACAATACTTTGCCCATTAGTATTTGTTTAACTTTACTTATTCTATAGCCACAGCAAACCACTTGCATAATATGTTTGGAACAATTTTCCGTACCTTTCGTTATCTCGGCGGCAAGTGTATGTGCAGCAGCAGGCTGCATCTCACTGCAAGTGTCTGCAAAGCTGAAATAGGCAACTCACAAAAGATATGCTGCACTCGGCTGTTTAATTTCACACTTTGATGAGTAGGAAAGCACTTCAGCGATACAACGATTTGTATTCAAACATATTTCCATAATGTGCTGCCTTTCTGTCTTTTTTCAATTGTACACTTTCAACTATGTGTGAGCAGTTTGAGGGAGACCTTTTGCAGTTCCCAGTGCACAACACATCATCCATGAATACATGCTTGGATGAGTATGGCGTGGAAGAACTTCGCCTCAACCCTCATTAAATACCATGCATCCATCCATTATCAGTTCCGCTTCTCCTCACAAGGGTCGCAGGGGTGCTGGAGCCTATCCCAGCTGTCTTAGGGCAATAGGCGGGGTACACGCTGGACTGGTTACCAGCCAATCGTAGGGCACACAAAGTTGAACAAACATCCGCTCTCACACTCACAACTCGGGACAATTTAGAGCAGGTGTGGGCAAACTACGGCTCGGGGGCCACGTGCGGCCCATAAAACATTTTAATCGGGCCCGCCCAACTTGAAAGAAATTAAATGAATAAACCTTGTTAATGTTTTATTTTCTAAATACTGTGTTTTTTCAAATACATATGTATATATTATTATAATGCTTTTGTTCACTTCCATTTAAAATTAAATGTATTTTTTTTTTATCCGATGACGTGAGGTTACCAAAACATTCGATCGATCTGCTTCCGGTCCGGCCTCTCTGTCAAATTTTAGAACCCATTGTGGCCCACCAGTCAAAAGGTTTGCGCACCCCTGATTTAAAGTGCTCAATCAACCTGCCATGCATGTTTTTGGAATGTGAAATGAGGAAACTGGAGTACCTAGAGAAAACCCACGCAGGCACGGGAGAACATGCAAACTCCACACAGGAAGGCCTGAGCCAGATCATTAAATACCTTTGGGATGAAATAGAATAGAGACAGTGTCGCACTTAGTTCCCCAGCATCACAGATCTGATTGGATGAATTTAATAGTTTGCAAATCAGATTGGGTAACGCTGGTGTACTCAACAACAAAGGCTTGGATGACCACAGAGTCCAACTGTACAGGATAATGGCCCATCACTCCAAAATACTGTGGTGTTTTGAGATAAGAGTGACTCAATGTCATTTTTTTTCAACATACCAGCCCTTGTTCGACGGATATTTTTGTTTTGACTTGTAAGCACAGACATGAGTTATGAGCACTGCATGTGGAAGTGAATTCAATTTAACACGCTTTACAATAAGTAGCTGTTTGACAATTAGTGAATAGTCCATCAAAAAATAGGCTGAAAGTGTTTAATGCCACTCCCACTTGTAGTTTACTGTCAAACTAAACATGAAACAAAGAGAATTACACGTTGTGTGCCTAATAACTGCCATTAAAAAGACCCTGCTAGCTTAATGATAATGATAATTAGCATTTAGATTGTCGTGCTTTGACCCTTTAAGTAACAGATTGAGAACTCATACTTGTTATTCCCTGCTTAAAAAAAACAACTATTACTCACAGAGGATTTGAGATTGTTGCATGTAAAGGCACCAAAGTACTGTATGTCTTGGATACTCTGGATAATGTTGGTGTATCATTGTAATACTCCATTATCAAGAGATGCCTTTATGGATGTAAGCAAGTGCAAGGAGCCAAAAAAAAAAAAAAAAAACCTCCAATATTTTTAATCAGACTAACTGGACAGATGCAACCAAGATCTACTTAACCAGTCCAAAGCATACCACATCAATGCTTGACGGTGAAGGCAGTTTTATGGCTTGGTATGTATGGCTGCTAAATGAACGGGGTGTCGGAAGATGCTCGAGTAACTCAAAATGCTACAAAATTGTTATAGTACGGTGCTTCACATTGTGTGCCGTATAGAGCAAATAAAGTAAATGTGTTTCAAAGGCCAAGACAGCGGAGGAATTAAATGAAAGCAATATGAGCCACAAAAAAACAGCAAGCAATGGCGGGAAAGGATCTCAAGGGAGTAAACTGAATTTTGATAATATCCATGGACTACTTGTCTGAAAAATTGAACAATCTAATTTGGGGGTGCAAGGATTGTCCGTTACAGCCGACAGCACTTTTTTTGAGGCCTAATTTCCGATTTACTGCAAAATTAGTGTTTTGTACTTTTTTCATGGTCTGTCGTAGGCCCAGATGTGTATGTGCGGCAAAATGAAGCCTGGCTCGCTTTCGTAAGTGAAATGGACTGATTTCGGCAAGACTAAAAAAAAATATGGTGTGTTAATTGTTTTGGGGTATTTCAATGAAAACGAGTGACAGGCAGATCATGTTTTACATTACAGGAGGGGGGGGGGTCAATCAAATGTAAATCCTATATAGTGATATATAAAGGCATCACTGCCATTGTCCAAATATTTGTGAACCTGTGTTTGTGAGTGTCTACAAAGCCCTCCACTCGACACTCACCCACCCTGCAGCAGACATTGTGGGTGGAAAGGGGCTTTTATGCAAGACACACCCAAGAACAGGAAAAAGACTCGTGTCTGACCTTTTGGAGTCCACAGTATGATGCAACAAGATTGCAACCTACTGCCGTCAACAGCATAGAAAGCCTCACATTACGCTACAAAACCACCGCCGTCGTCACCATCACGGCGAAGAAAAATCTGGCAAGGACCGTCAGGATGAAACCGCTCCGCCTCTTGGGGCCCTGGTGGGTCTTGAAACCAGAGTGAGTCGTCTTTGAGGGGAAGCGGGGAGTCAAGGTTGGGGACAGGAGAATTTGCGGGAATTCAGGGTGGAGCTAGGTGTATTTTCCACACTGTGGGCAGGCAGTTTTGATGAGAGACGGAGGGATGCCTTCCTGAATGTTCTGAACTCCTATTCCCATTGCAGGGTTGTCAGAACAATGATACCCGGAGGAGTTGTGCCGCAGCGTGGATCTAGTTTGGCTTCTCATAGTTGAGCAGTTTGCTTCTTTCGCATCAGGTTGCAATCCATCATGAATCAAATCCAATACAGCGCTCCCCCACATACTTACTTGGAAAACGCTTATTGGCGGTTTATCAGCGATTTTTCAACATTAAACCCACCTCCATCGTGGGGCCCGGATTCATAGTCCTGCTCCGTTGTTGAGGGTTTTTTGTGTAGTTTATAGCTGAATTGTGTTATGCCTCCTGATTATTTGGGGTATAATTCCACTTTAGCACAATAGATGTGAAATGCTATGCACAATATCCAAATGCTTAATTTTAGTTCTGGTCTTGTTAGTTTCAGAATTAGTTTTAGTTTTTTTTTTATATCCATGTCGTATTTGTCCAGTGCAAGATTAAAATAAAAAAAGTCACTAAGTATTGTGTAATTAAGTAAGTAAACTTAAATGTCCGAAACAACTGATCAACCAATCTCCCTCAGGACAGTTGAACAGTAAATACATGGACGTATACATGGAAAGCAAACCCCGAAAAGCACATGTGTGATATTAATTGACAGTGACGAAAAAGAAGGGCATTTTTCACTATCATCATAGTTGCAATAGTTTGAAATTTGTTTTATCACAATAACATGTACTTTCAGTTTGTTATTCTTTTTTCAAAGCACTATTCTTTCTATTTTATTTCATTAACAAAAGGGTTTTTTAATTTTATTTTGTTATTTCATTATATCTAGTTAACGATAATAACCTTGGTCCACACAACAAACTTCAGGAGTAGAGGTAAGTCTATTTTTGTAACTCGGATAGTATCTATTATTCATTCATTTTTAGTCATTAGGGTCAGAGCTGAGGTGGGGCTTAGCCCTGCTGACTTAAGGTGAGGGAGGAGGGAGGGGTACGCCCTGGACTGGTCTCCAGTCAATCGCAGGACACACACAGGCAAACAATCCACAGAAAACTCTCAAAAACACAGGGAGAATGTGCAAACTCCAGACAGGAAGTTCAAACTCCAAACCTCAGAACTGTGAGGCAGACATGTCAACCACTCGTGCACCGCGCTGTTGCTGTACATTTACAATTCCATGACAGTAACATGGCATCATATTATTCTCTGAAGTTTTCTTCTAAAACATATTTTGACAAATATTTCTTCCTAATTTGTGTTTTCATTCCTTTAATAATTTTGTACTTTTAGTTTTCATTTTCTGTGTATTAAATATATATATATATATATATATATATAATACATATGGTTTATACCAATATTTGATAAAGGAGATGTTTTTATACTTTACTTCTAGATTTTTATTTTATTTTAATAGCTTAATATATTTGGATTAATAAAAGTTAAATCATCATTTCAAATAGTAGTAAGCCTTATATGACATTATAACAAAAGCAACCTGTGGATGCTGCTTAATTTTCATGACATATTTTTAATTTAATTTTAATAATATAGTTTTTATATTGTTATTTTTTTTAAGAAATTATATGTAAAATGACCAAGCAAAAATATTTATTGAATAATTCTTAAAAGTCATTTTTAGTGACCGGTTATGTTGTGATAAATTATATTTACTTTTTAATTGTCGAGGGAAAAATAGACATGCAAATACCAAAAAGCCAATATGTTCAAAATAAGGAGTAAATGTGCTCAAATCTTAAAATAAAGAGTTTGCAGTGGGTTTTGTTTCAAATCGCCATGTTAATGAATGAATAGAATCGCTGTGATAATAAAACAGCATTAGTGACCATTTCGTGCAATTACAGTTATTTCGAGCTGTTGCCACTTCAGAAATTACGCACTAAACCGCAGAAATAAAGACAGAAAACGAAGAAGTACAGTATTTGAGCATTTCATGGGCGTTTTGGGAGCTTTTTAAAAACAGATGAAGCAGCTGAGTGTAGCGTGAGAGTGAGCTATTTACCTCTCAAATGTCTTCTAGCCTAGACAGCCTCCCCTCGTCTCCAGATGATTCCCAGCCTTCACAAAAAAAAAAAAAAAAAAAGCAACAAAGAGCGAAGACACAAATGACCAAAAAATCAAACGCGCAGTTGCCTCATTTCTCGCAAAATCATCGACAGCTTTTTGGCTTGAGTCGAGGCAAAAAAACAAAACAGATCCTTTGGCCGTGCGGGCTTGTTTCGGGTGCGCAAGTAGTTTTTACTCGAGAAAACCTTGTCGTGGAGAATAAAGTCAAGAAACGCGATGACGGAGAGGAGGTAAAACGAAGATTTGCCGGGCGCAGGAGCGACGCTCACTTGCGACGCTGGTCAACTGAGGATCCAGGGGGGCGGTGATGAGGGAAGAAGAGACTGCCTGGGTGGAGACCAAGGGGTGGGCAAGAAAGGGTGGGGGCATCAAAACATCTGTCCAGGGTCGTGTGTAATCATTTGGGGGCCCAAGGCAAACACGGTCAACCCCACCACATCCGTGGGCTAAAAAGAATGTCAATGTTGTACACTGAAGTTTACATACAGTCAGGGACGGCGGTCAATAAGACAGATAGGGATTGCTAAGGGCGCCGTAGACTCTAGGGGGCGCCAAAATCAAGTTGGGAATTCACCTTCAATGTTAGGGCTGGGCAATTTAACGTGTAAATTTCACTTAACTCACAAGTTTATTAATGCAGGCAATCATTTTATCACACATTAAAGCAGTTTGTGCTATTTCTTTTATTGTGAAAGTCTGTTGTTTCCGGTTGCGGTGCGTACTGGAACAGGCGGGAAAAAAAAATCTGTAATCTCTGGTCACGGAGAGCGCACATTGAAGGAAAGTGACGTGTAGAAAGCGATGCGCGTTTCCACATTTTGATTTGTTACTCCAACAACGTTTTACAATTAACTCGTTTTTAATGACATGACCAGAGCTGGGCAGTCTGGCCTGGAGGCGTAACTGTCCGGCCCTCCAACCCGCATGCATGGAGCCTTTTGTGTGAGATTGTGGAAAAACATTTGATCCGTCCAAAACAGTTAATACTTTACCGTTTTGCCCGTATATCCACATGGCGGGGGCTTTGCCTAGCCCCATGTGACAATGGGTGACTCTTTGGCCTTAACTGAAATCAACTAGTATGTGTGCCAAGTGTATCATAGATGGAAAGAGGAGAGGTCACAGCAACACGACGGCCAAGCTCCAACTCACCTACCTAAGTAGTGAGAGTATAATCTAAAAACATTGACGAGTTTATTTTGCAAGGATCGAGTCTGCACATAGAAAATGAAGTAAGAAAATTTAATAATCTGTTGCATTAGAAGTAAAGGATGGCCACTTAAAATCAATTTTTATGTTTTCAAGTGCAAGAATTGAGACTAAATCAATAGTTTCTGCTTTAAACAAAATAAATCTGTATTAATATGTTTTCATGTGATGTTAGAGGGGCTCTTGGAAATCTCAATTTCAGACACAAAGTAAATTTTAGTACTTGGACAGGTACAAGCCCTATTTAGGACAAAAAGTAAAAATGGCAACCGGTGTCAAACAGCTGTTAACGGTTTCATAGTTACCATTGAGGTGCCCTTGAGTAAGGCGTCATCCTCATGCCCTCAGCTCAAGAGGCACCACACTATTTTGTTTTCACTCTGACATCTCTCCTTGCATTCTGCTTATTTCTGTAGTGGTTTTCTTTGTAGTGTGAAACTCAAAATATACAGCCGAGCGGATTGGGTTCAATTTGCCCTTGAGAGATTATGAGTGTAATAAACAAATTGAATGGAAGATTTTTGTAGTTGACGTGGGTGTGGTGTATCATCATCAGGAAAATACATTTTAGCCGCTCATTGAATTTTTCTGACGGCAGGCTGTGAATGCCCTGCCTCAGGTGGATGCCCGGGCCCACTGCCCTTTTGAAACCCCTCCTTTGCACACCATTGGTCTGCACATGAGTGGAAACACTTATTTGTCTAGTGATTGGCTGGCGACCAGCATAGCATGTAGCATGTTCACCTAGAGTGAACTGGGATTGATTCCAGTTACCTGTGACCCTAATGAGCGATGGATGGTTGCAATATTTGTGGTAGCGCAGTGGGCCAGTGGTTAGCCAGTCTACAAGACATTCTGGATTCGAAGTTTGGTTCAGGGCTTCCTGTGTGTTTGTTTTTGTAAATTCCCACTGTGCCTGCGATGGGTATTCCCGCTTATTCTCACGTTCAAAATGCATGCGTTAGACCCATAGAAGACCAAGTGAGTGTAAATGGTTGTTTGTCTATGTGTGTACTGGTATTGACCGGGGCAAGGACTATATTTATGACAAACAATGCCATTTTAAATGCGTACATGTGCAAATAACGAAAATCCACATACAATTGACATCCATCACAATGCATTTGAGAAATGAAGTGGAGGGCTTGTAAACACAAGAGAATATTCAAAACACATTAATAAACCTCCCTATATATATTTACACAGAAAAATTGTGGTTGTTGCCCCATAAAAAGATTAAAATAAAAAAAACTGAAAAAAAACAAAACAAAAAAATAATTGAAAAAATGTATTTGAAAAAAATCTGCAAACAGGTGAATCTGCGGGTGCTGAAGCACGAGTATGCAGGGATCCTCTGTAGGAGAGGAAACATGGTCATAATATACCCACCCCCAAAATATGGGGGGAAAAAAATACTTAAGGGCCGCTCAAGAGTAAGGGCCACATGTTGCCCACAAGCCACCAGTTGGCCAACCCTGATATCATGTTAGTGATGTGGAGTTTTTGTCGAGTGCAAGACAAAATTTGAAAAAAAATCCATAATAAAAGAAATTCCCAAGGACTCCTTAATAACACTCCTTCTTGATGTACACAAGAAGGAAGACTGTAAGTAATAATGAAATGAAATGAAAGGACAACCCTTGTGAGGATGATGGATTATGGATGGATGGACAAAGCCGAAGTACAGTACACAAGAGGTTTGGTATGCACAATGTATATTGCAGCTAATACAATAAAGCCGCAAAAGGCCAAAGAAAAGCAAAACACTTCCTTGACACACTCAACTGTGGTTTTATGCAACCTGATAGGCTTGTGGCTAGACAAGCTAACTGAAAAAAAATCCTCTTTCATTCAATGCGTTGCGGTGGGGGAGAATAAAGACAATGGAACGATCAAAGCAGACCAGACATTTTAGTCATGTCGTGCTTGGCTTTGTACCAGTTGAGCAACCGTTTCACTGTCCCAGAATAATAAAACTCTGCTGCCCCCTAAAGGCTTCAACAAACTCCGCAGTCAGGTGCATCTTGAACGCAGATTCAAACAAACGGGACAAAAGGTGTTGACGTTATTTTCTTAAAGAGATATACAATAATGGAAAATTAGCTTTACCGTCTGATAAACTTGTCAACGTTGCGGTAGAAGACATTTTCTTTAATGCTGTCGCACATCACACCCCTGTACAAATTAACTTGGGAAATTCAGTGGCTTGGTGAAAAAAATGCCGTTGTGCAAGTGCAATTGAATCTTAAAGGGAAGGGAATGTTGTAGGTTTTACGGACAGTACAAATGACCGGAAAACTTTGCTTTATTTTGAATAGTGCTCGTTTCCATATAAGTATTATGAAAGAAATGGGAAGGCTGTTCCAGTACTTCCAAAAACACCAGAAAATTATTTCTGGTTATGTAATACAAGAAATAACACGTCACATAATTTATTTAGAATGTAATAATTCTATTGTTTGTGTGTCATGACAATTTATTCAATGGTCATTTTGCAGCGCTTTATAATTTTTTTGCCACCAGGGGTCAGTATAATAAATACAGACATAAGACAGGTAGATTTTAGGAAGTAACGGAAAGACTTGCAACTAAGTTGCAGGTTCAGCAACATCCATCTATTAGCTGAACCACTTTTCCTCACGAGAGTCGTGCGGGTCATGGAGCCTATCCCAGCTCATATATAATTTTCACAGAATATGAAGAATATTTGTATATGCACAGAGCTGGGCAGTCCGTCCTCGGGAGGACCGGGAACGGACGCCCGTTTTGGGTGTGGGGGCCACACATCATTAGCCAGCTAATGCAATCTCAGCATCTTCAAAACCTCTGCCGTTGGCATCTATCCCAAAGCGGCGTCATGCGCGGACGCTTTTTTGGGGGTGAGTGGGGAGGCTGCGACTGGGGGCCAATTTTTATGAATAAGATGAGGCCGCAGGGTGGGCGGGGACTGACCGGTAAAAAAAGGGTCAAGTGCCCAGCTCTGTGTATGCATGCCTGTGATTAATATGCTCTGTCTGCATTTGTTACAAACAGGGTGCTACCCCCTTTGGGTGCCCTAAACTGAAAGGTCAGAGGGCGTCCTCCACCCAACCTGATTTTTTGGTGTGTTTTCTGCATGGGGGATGCATCTGCCTGTTAAATGGATACGTACAGTATATAGTTACCAGTTGCCTGTAAAAAAATGCAGTTAGAAATCAAAATGATTAGCACAATGGCCTCACAGTTCAGAGGTCGTGGGTTCGATTCCGACTCTGGTCTTCCAGTGTGGAGGTTGCATGTTCTCCACGTGCCTGCGTGGGTTTTCTCCGGGTACTCCGGTTTCCTCCCACATTCCAAAAACATGCATGGCAGGTTTATTGGACACTCTAAATCACCCCTAGATGTGAGTGTGAGCAAGGATGGTTGTTTGTCTATGTGTGCCCTGCGATTGTCTGGCAACCAGTTCAGGGTGTCCCCGCCTGCTGCCTGAAGACAGTTGGGATAGGCTCCAGCATCCCCCCCCCCACCCCCGGCCCTAGTGAGGACAAGCGGTACAGATAATGGATGGCTAGATGTAATCAAAGTACCATAATATTAAATTAAAGTAACTTGAATACATTGAATTACTTTTGGAGTGCTCCAACACCAGATATGTTGAAAGAAATTAATTTAAAAAAAAGGATAAATCAATACAATGTTTATTTTTATATATTTCTGTTTTGTTTTAATATAAATGGTAGGGAGCCTGAGCACCCACAATTCAAATCCAAAGCACAAGAAATGTGAGGGAGTAGTACTAACCTCTTGCATGCTGAACTAGACAGATAAACTGATAGACAAGTTCCTCAGGTGAGGGAAAGTAGATTTGGTAGCTTCATAAAGTTTTTCAAACCTTTCTACATGACTAGTTTGTTAATTTGTAAAAGGTAGAAGAGAAAAAAAAGTTCCTTTCATGAACCACACAGCCATTTTGGTGGGATAAAGATTTAATTTGGGTCACATGCTGATATCAAAAGAAGTCTCACAAAATGCCTTGTGTGCGTGCTTGCTCCCAAGCTCCTGCGTCTGTCTTCATATAGGGAGCGGTATGAATATTCAAACTTAATTATTACAGCTGCAATGCCTACACCTAAAACATCTTAGTCTTTTCATCTCCTCCAAAACCCTTAAGGAGGCTGAGTCACTCCTCCATGTCTCCACCAGAGCCAAATGGTCAATACAATATGCACAAGACTCCTTCCCCTTTCTTGATAATGATCTGATTGCAACCAGAGGAGCGACTCCAAGTGTTTTACAGTACATAGTGGGATGTCTGCTATCTCACTAGCCTTTGTGAGTCTTCACTTTGAAGATCCACCCCCACGCAGACCCTAGCAGAGCCTTCAAATACTTTAATTTAATCAGTCCCCACTCTCTGCATAGTTAAGTGAGGAGGACTAAAGCAATATCAAAATTAGTCTATAGCATAATATAACTCAACTCATAGGAAGTCTTTTTTTGTGGGGGAGGACAATGCATGAAATTAAAATGCCAAAGTCTCCTTCAACGCAACAAAGAACTGCGGGCTTGACATTTTGATGAGCCAGGTGGGTTTCATTTCAAAATCGTAAAGTTCTCTTACTAAAAGCGCCGCTGCAAAAGAACTACAAGTAGACCACACCCCTCGCGTCCGTGTATCAGATAGTGACGTCAGAGTGTTCACGTGACGTCGCTAGAGTCGTCGTTGCGTCTCCTTGCTTGTTGTGTAAGAGCTCGCGCCTCTCGGCCCACTTGCGTGCTTAAGACCATAAAATACGATGGACGGGAGAAACTACGGTTCAGGTAAATATGCACCTATTTAGGTAGCATGTCAAGCTAACGAAATGCCACTTGCTATGTAGTACATTCGTTGTTTTATGTATTTATTTATAGACTACTGTTAGCCGCTAGCTAAGCCCATTGGGAACAGTGGCTAGACATTTTTTATTTATTTTAAATATTTAAGTATTTTTGTGTGAAATGGTGAATCTAAATAACGCTCCTTTATTATGTTTAAATGCCTATTGGCATGAACGTTCTAATAGCAAAGCCGTCGTGGGTTTCTTCGTCATCAAACGCAAATGTTAAGCTAACTCCTCTTTGTTAGCATAGCCATCGCCTTGCGTTTGCCTGTAGGCGCGTTGCCAAAGTCAACGATTTCCATGTTTCGTAAATTGAATTATTCATTGAGTGCAACACGACACATTATAGTTCGGCATTCAAATGGATGTCCTTACAATGTCTTAGACGATTAACTTCACAATATGTTTTAAAAAAAGAATACTAATAAATTGGCGAAATGCTTATGTGTCGCAATTTAGAAAATAATTATCTCAAATTCTAACTCTCAAAACTGCACTCCGTAGGATTTTGAGTTCAAAATGCCCCTGCAACTTGCGGTCGAAAAATTAAATTGCACATACCTTTCTTCCCGTGTGAGATGCACGTTCAAATTGACAGTGTTGGGCAAGTTACTTCCAAAATGTAATGTGTTATATATTACTAGTGACTTGCATGTGAAAGTAATGCATTTATTTACTATATTGCTGTCTTTGTAGAGTGATGAGTTACTCAAGTTTAAATTACTTTTAAATTACTTTTGATTTGTTTGTTTTTTATCGGGGAGTAATTTATTTTAGAATGATTTCCACACTTAAAAAGGAAAATGCAAGATTTGCTACCGTACTGCAGCTGGTAATGTGAATGTTAACTTTTTATGAGGATATTTAACGATACTGTGTCTGCAATAATAGGGGTGCTCAATTATGAAAAAAAAGAGAATAGATTTGTATTTTTTAAATTCCTGGTGGCAAATTTAGCAGACAATATTGGTGATATAAAGCAAAGCTATGTATAATTTGGAACGGGAATTAGTGAAGTATTAAAAGTTGCCGTGCCTGGCATGCTAGCTCTTCAAGCTCCTTCATGATAACAAGCAGTTGGGATGAGCTTGACAGTTGACACCTTTCTTTATAAATGCTATTTAAAAAGAATAAGTCCTGTCGTGAATACGTTCCAAAACCTCCAGTCACTTTTGAAAAGTAACCATGCTAAATGCGCACTGTGTTGTAAGATTTAAATAAACAATTTCTATACAATGCTCAACTTTTAAACTCAAGTATACTAACTATAGCATTAGACATTGTAAAATGAGTACTATTGTAACATGTTATACATGTTATAATACTGTGTATAATAATAGTTTTTTTACGATTATGCTATTTTGTAATCGTTGTGTAAAAATTGTAATCGGAATTGAATTTCGATTAATTGCACAGCCCTGGGCTATAATAAATGTTCGGACTCAATGGTGGGAGATCACTACCTTTGATCTGTTTTGGGGCTAGTAACGCGCTACAAAATTAATGCGGTACAGTAATGTATTACATGTTAGCAGTAATAAAGTAATATAATGAGTTACTGAGTCTGGTAACGCGTTAACGTGACATCCCATACAAATAAAGTTGGATTGTATCTGCAGAACGAGTGCAGGAAATTTTAATCAGATTCCAGTCTGAAAATTTTCCATAAGCTTGCAAGTATACCCTTTGTGGACAGCTAATGTGTTAATCTGCTATTTATAAGGTGTGTGAGTCATAAATGTTTAAATGAAAAGGCTGTTCGAAAGATATTTTGGGGCAAAATCTTACGGCGTGCATCTTTAATCCTAAAATCCTGTTGCATCACTATTTTGGCCCAATTTGACGCTATTCTTATATTTTACAGGTTATTCCAATTGGGGTGATGGCGGGTCTGGAAACAGAGGTAAGCGATAAATAATTACAGTGTTAAAGTAAATTTAGTAGCTCATATTGCGCAGCCAGATCTCCATCTCGACTGCATTGCACATAAAGAACGACCTTTAGTAAATCTTCCCTGTTAATGTTAGAATATAAATGCAAGTCAAATGTAATACAGTTATCCAATCAAATGTTTTTCTTTCAAAGAAATGGTGTATTTAAAATATACATTTGCTCACTTACTCTGATTTTTTTAAATGGTAGCATGTAATCAAAATGGTCTTTAAAAAAAATCAGTATTTTGAACACGATATAAAGGCCAGAAATTCTTAAAAAAGCAGTTCTTTTATTTGAGAGAAAATATCATGCCCAATATATTTCTTAAAGGCTTATTAAATAAACCATTATAAAGAAGCTAAACAGAAAATAATCATTGAAACATAATGCAATATATCATGAATATACACGGCCAGTGCTGGTTCTGGCAGGGCGTCCACAACATGGATCAGAGGGGCCTGATAATACCACCATCCAAAAAGGCCTAATGTAGAGCTTGCCATACACATTGTAGCCTTTGCTTGGATGAAGAAAGCTCACCCACATCACAGGATAATATTTCAGACAATCAGGCCTGTGAGGAATTTGATCAGAATGGCTTAATGGATGCTCAAGTTTGATGGAGATCACAGTACTTTCCCATGAGGAAAATTGGATTGACAAAAAGAAAATGTAATAAAAATAGCATTGAAGTGGGTGGAGACAGCAGTAGGTATTTGTAGATATTTTTGGTGTTACCAGTGGCCATAATGAATGGTGAAAGTATATATGCAGCTCAGTGTTCAAATAGTTACCGTATTTTCACGACCATAGCGTTTTACCGTATTTACAAGCGCAGTCTCAGTTGCGGGTGCTATTTCTGTATTTAACACATACATAGGGCGCACCGTATTATTGGCCACAGTTATGTCAAGACGTACCCTAGCGCTAAAACATAAGCTAACACGCATGCTAGTGTATGTTTTGATCCTATTTTTGCATCCTTGGGAGTTGGGGCCAAAGCTGAGTTAGTCACGTCATTGACAGTCATGCAGTCCCTCAGATCCAAGGGCAGCTTTTGTGACAACTCAACCAGCAGTGGGTCAGATACATTAACAGTACGTGATCACGCAATTTCTAGGGCGGAGTGTCACTCGTCACCACACGCGGTTTCACATCAAAACCAAAACTATCACCCAACATCAACTGAACAGCACAGCAGACTAGCAAATACACTAGCAACCAAAACAAGGAACAAAGAACTAAAATTACCACAAGACATATCTCTCATGGCATTTATATCCCAGGTGCTACAAAGCATTCTGGGAGTGCCTCAGTCAATCAAATGACTGGTTAGAGAGATGTAGTGAGTGGTGTGCTTTGGGCAACGTGTCTATTTTTAATTTTTTTAATTTTTTTGCGGCGTCTGTTGTGTAAAGGTTAATCTACCCTGTGATGTTTCTTGCTTGCAATAACAATGATAAGACAGACTTGTGGCATTGTGGACAGTGGCCCTTTTATCCAGTTTTCTCCCGCACGTACATACTGGTCTGTTGTCAATCGAGTGTCTCAAACCATGACCAACAGTCGTGCTCACACCAGTCAATTCTGCAGCACGTTGTAGTCTCTAACTTTACACACTGAGGCTGCTAACATGCACATGTACGGATGTATATTATAGGGCACCCCGTCCGTTTTGGAGAAAATTTGTGACTCTCGGGTATGCCTTATGGTCGTGAAAATATGCTACTTGAGTTGTGTAATGACAGTGTATGAATGAATAGTTGATGATATAGTGTTGTCTATATAATACTGTAATCTGTATTAGGTTCTGGGAACTTTGATCTATTTGGTGGCAATTATAAGAATTCCATGTCGGGGTTCGGTGGCTATGGAGGCGGCAATTCCAAAAGAGGCCTCTCGGGGTCCTCTATGCTCCAACAAAAGATAACGCATGCGGATGAAGTTATTGCCAAGATTAATCAGCGCTTGGACATGCTCACTCAGTTGGAAGGAGGCATGAAGAGCCGAGGTGACAGGTAAGTCGTTTTGTATTCATTCATTGTTGCGTCATTGTTATGTCATGGTTGCGTAAGTCATCCTGCATGTATGTCTTGTGGGCCATGTTACCGGTAATGGAAAGATAAAGTATCTTCTCAGCTTACTCTTCTTTGCTTTTATGTGTTTAGTCCATAAGATGTTTTTACACATGCTCTGTATCAAGAGAGAAAAAAAAGCTCGGCATCAGTTTGTTTGACAAAAGTGATGAATAGAAGCATTTCAGGGATGTGTTCTATTGCTCTTCACTTGCCATCCATTTTGTTAGTTCACATTCTTTCAAGTCAAAGGCGACCATTTGCTTGTTGTTGCTGGTATCGGGATACTTGTTTAGACGTTCTTCACTCCTTGAACGCTGTCCTCTGTCTTCTTGACTGTGTTTACTTTATTCACAAGCATTGCTCTCCTCATCCATGTGACCTAACCTTGCGCTCTGGTTTTAGAGTTCACACAAAAGATGAGTTAATAGGCGCTGGCCTTACAATACAGTGAATTGCTCACAGCTTTCTGCTGTGCCTATAACCTATAAGAAAACACTTAATGATTGTATAAGTACTCGCTGTAATCTTTTATTCTCTGCTGGTCTGCTTATTCTATAAAGAGGAAGTAAATTTGCATTCCCCTCGCCTCTGATGGCAACACTGGTTGACCTCTGACTGAAAATGTAGTTGGAAGAGTTCTTGTTAATGTAACTATCAGAGCTGATTTCCATTGTTAAACCGTAAGATAATGCAAGCAGACCATAGTTTTGGTGGATGTCTGTCTTGTGATCTGACAAGAAAATGGCAATCTGTGGAGGCGCATAAGTGTCAGGTGGAGCAATCCAAACCTGCCAGGCCTCCCCGCCTCCTGCCTTGCTCTCTGCTCTTCTCTATCAACCCTCTCCCTCCATCCCGCAGGTTTGGCCAGTTCGATTCTTTCGACTCGCTCTCCTCCTCCCGAGATCTCTACAGATCCGGTGGCAGTAACTATGGCTGTGATGATGGCCGTGGTGACATGCTGTTGGGCCCGCGAGGAGGCTCGGGCTTCGGGGGGGGCATGGGGCAAGGAGGGGGAGGCGGCTTCAACAGCCTCTCCCCTTCCTATGGAGTCGCTAAAATGCGACAGAATATGAGGGAGTCCTTCACCAGTGGCTCTGGTGGGGGCGGATGGGCCGGAGCAGGCCGTCGTTCCCCCAGAAGGGGCGGAGGCGCTGGGGGTCGAGGATCTGGCGGAGGGTTTGGGAGCTACAGGTCAGACCCCATGTCATTTGGCGGAGGTGGCCGGGGAAGCGGTCACTCCCCAGGGGGTGGTCGAGGCAAGCTCCCATCCCTCCTGTCCAACCGCATGTACTCAGAGAGTGGAGGTTTCCACCAAGGTCCCTCCCAAGAGCCCCACGACTTTCCTGGGAGGCATTTTGGAGGGGGCCCACGGGCTGGCCGCCAGCGAGGCCGCAAGAGACCCTTTAACAAAGTAAGTACCTCCTGTCAAATTAGGAAGCCCGACTCAGATACTGGCCAAGAAGCCTGTTCTGATTCCCACCTTTCTCTACCATATACCAACTGGCAAGCCGGCCTTTCACATTAGTGCCCACTCAGCTGAAATTTACCGACATTTAAATCAGCTGCCCCCTGCACTCTGCCCACCGTTTTATTTACTAGATTCAATGTAATCTCAAGTTCTCTATGGAACTGAACTGCTGTTTTGTAAGTTAAAGGCAATTTGTGCTTCTCACTGACTGCACCTGCTATTTTCTTGGTTAGATGTGCTGTTTTTCAATCTTTGGATTTCATGATCGATTTCTTGTAAAAAGCTACTGTATATGCTGTCTGGTAGAAAGTCAAAACATTAAACATCATACTGGTGCCCCTTTAAACATTTCCGGTGGTACAGTGAAGTCCATAAATATTTGGACATTGGACAAGATGTATTTTAAGTGCAGACTTGATGCTTTAATTTGAGGGTATTTGCATCCAAATCAGGTGAAAGGTGTAGGAAACACATCTTATGTGTGCCCCCACCTTTTTAAGGACCAAACGTAATTGGACAATTGGCTACTCAGCTGTTTCATGGTCAGGTATGTGTCATTCCTTCATTATTTCTGTTAACAAAGAATAGATCAAAAGGCCTTGAGTTAATTTCTAGGCTGAAAAAAAACATACCCATCAGAGAGAGAAAAAAACTTTAGGTTTGGCCAAATGTACTGTTTGGTGCATTCTTTAAAAGAGGGAAGGCACTGGTGAGATCTATATTCACCAAAAGACCCAGAAGACCATGTAAACAAGTGTGGTGGATGACAGCCAAATCTCTTACCAAAAAAAAAAAAAGCTCTCAAAAATTGGCATCAACAACACTCCAGCAGGTGGGTTGTATCTGTCTCCAAGTCAACAATTGAGATGACTACGCCAGAGGAAAGAGGTTTTACCTAAAAAAACAGGAAGGCCACACTAGAGTTTGCCAAGAAACATCTAAAAGATCCTGTACAGTTCTGGAACAGAATCTAATGGACAGATGAGACAAAGATGACCTTGTGCCAGAATGGGAAACAGTTGGGAGAATGGAAGGAACTTCTGAAGATCCAAAGAATACCACCCTATCAGTGAAGCATGGTGGTGGTCGTGTAATAGTGTGGGCATGTATGGCTGTTGATATTTATCGACGCCCTCACTCACTGGATGGAGGATTTAAGAGGATTGGCCACCATACAAATATCAGACATTTACACATACCTAATAAAAACAGCTAATGTTCATTCCAAAGAAAGTGAATGAATGAATCATTAGAAGCCTATAACTACGTTATACTCTTTCACCTGGCCCCACTCTGAACTTCACTTTGAATGCCCTGTTTACACCGATGTCCAACAGTTGGAGTTCCTCCATCAAGGGTCCTGGAATGATGGCAAACTCCGAGTTTATTTACTGCACTACACTTTTTCTACTGGGGGCGTCACTTTAGCGTCCTCTTTCTCGTCCGCATGGTGTCCTCAGTCATGTCCACCTTTCCTCTAAGCAAAATAGTGCTTGCGAGAAATGCTCCCAGTCAGTCAAGCGGAGCACTCTCGACATTTACTGATTTTGGTAGAGCTGTGTAATTTATCGAAATTGAATCATGATTATTACATGTGATAATTACATAATTGGCCTAACTTTAAAAAGAAATATTATTTTATAAGGTATATATTTCATATATAACATTATTAAAATGGTACTCATTTTACAATGTCTAATACTATAGCGTGTATACTTGAGTTAAAAAGTTGATCATTTTATTGAAATAATTGAAATGTTGCAACAGATAATTGTATACCAACTCAACTCCAATACACTGTCTCGTTATACAAAGAAACCATACTCAAATTTATACATTTGCACTTTAAAAAAAAAAATATATATATATATAAGAAAATACATTTGTTGGAATTTTGTTTCCATTTATTTTTCCATTTGTATTGTAACAAAAAATCATTTGAATAATAGGTTATTTCAATTTTTACTAAAATAATTGTGATTGTTTTTTTGTTTTGTTTTTTTCATAAATGAGCAGCCCCAGATTTTGGTATTAAAGATTTTAAGTGTGCCTTATGTTAATGAAAATACGGTACTCATGGTCCCTTTCAGAAGGGCACATATAAAATATGTTATAATTCACACTTCGCGTGAATTTGATGCAAATATCCTCAAATTAATGCTCAGTCTGCACTTAAAGCACATCCTGATTGTTTAATTTCAAATTCATTGTGTTGTACTGAGCTGGGATTGTGAAAATTGTGTCAATGTCCAAATATTTATGGACCTGACTGTAATAGAAAGTTAGAACAACAAAAGTTATACTGTGGTTCCTTTTAACATTTCCGGTTGTATACGAACTTGATCTGCAGGAGTTGCTGGTAATGTATAGTGGTTATTAAAAGTTGAGACAACCATGTTCAAATGTCGGGTTTCTGATTGTCAAATATGACTGAATAATTGGAAAACTTTTTTCCTCCAATAATGTCTCCTTAAAGCGGTTTTCAATTGGTATTTGTGACAAGGTAATTAAGAAAAAAAACTGAAATAATGTTTGCACAAGTCAAACACACGCTGTGTTTTGAATTAATCAAACGCATTCAAACTTGTTAAACTGAACTCAGGACACGTGTGCCTCCAATAAAAAAACTGCTAGTTCAACCCCACATAAAGTTAAGCAGTTGGAGTAGGCATTTCCTTTTGATTTAAAATGTCTTTCTTTTATTTAATTTCTATCAGAAGCCTGGATGTTTTGTGCAAACACTGACTGCTATTTGGCTCTGCTCCTAAATCCTTCCACTTAGACTGTATCACGTAACCAGGCATTTGCACAACAGGGCTGTCGAGACTTTTTATATCCATAGAATTGCTGATTGCAACATAAACATGTACACCCTAACAGTTTCTCATACTCCCACAAATGTAATTGACTGTAAATGTTCACTCAAAAAAAGGCTATTTTTGATCATTCAACTGATGTTCCAAAATTAGTCCACACCCATCAAAGGCGAGCAAGGTCATTTTTGATAAAATTCAAATTCACAGAAATTCAACCGCAGGTGAGTCCTTTCAAATTTTAACATTACTCTTGCGCTCACTGAAACCAAATTTAAATGGGGTGTATGTATTTGTTGGGAATTGATTTTTTTTTTTTTGTGTGTGTCCTGAAAGTGAACAAATGTTCTTGCCCACCATACAAATGAAATACCGAACTATTTTTTTGACTCTATTTCAAGTATGTTTTGTGTAAACCTCAGCAGGCAAGACCACAAAATGATTTCCAGAAGAAGCGAAAGCAGATGCTCACTCCTGCAGATGAGCCGGAGTCAAAAATTAACAAGACTGAAAGCACAGATCTTGGCGCTTCTCAGGGTAAGTTGCAGGCATGCAGCACATTTTAGCCGGCATGTTCCTATTTCAATTGAAGCCGCTCTGAGCCCATTAAAAACACCAAACGACTTGTCGGATCATTTGTCTGTGCAGTGAAAGAAGAAAAAAATGATGACAAGAGTGAGGCAACTACTGCAGCTGTGGTGAGTATCAGAACTGCATCACATGGGAGGTACATAGGAATTGGGGCTGTGTCTGCCTGTCATAGGACTCAACTATACCATCTGCTCCAAACGCAAAATAATATTTATGGTATTTTTCTTCTCAGGAGACTACTGATGGAAGTTCAGGTGAGCACTTTTCTTTTCCTTTTGTCATTGGTTGTTATGTCCATATAACGATGAATGGCGTTCTCTCACTGTTTTTTTTTTTATTTATTTATTGCCTTCAATTTCAGTTGCACCATCAGTTATAAACATCTCAGAAATGCTGGTACAAGCTGGTCTTATTAATTTGTACATACCTTAAAGAATTATGGTTATACAAGAGCAGATGCTTGCTGGTACAACATGCCTCTATTTACATAGAGGATTCGATTAGTCGACTAATCGCGACTGCTGTTTACTGTCAACTAATGAAAGAAAGATGCAGATAAACAGAGTGTAAATTCAGACGCGGTGCCCAAAAATGTATCTAGAACAGTTAAGATTTAATAAAAACGTGTTGGCCAGCGTTCTGTGGCATCTTGAAGTTAGCCGACTAATTTACCACACATAAATGTCAATATTAATATCAACTAAAAAGTGCCAATGAGAAAATACTCCCATTTCCTGAGCTAGGTAAGTCAACATTTAATTGTTTAGAATTCCAACCACTTCTGTAACTTGATTGGTGATGAAAATTGTCAGTCGTTTCACCCTCCACTAACATATTCTATTTTGTAAAAAAACAAATATTGAAGTTGTAATTTATTAATGATTATGAGTTTAGCAAAGTGTTTTTTCTTAATTAGAATATTAGAATTACTTTTGTCCTATGAAATAATATACTGTCTTCTGCTCATGTTTTGGACATTTTTTTTTTAATGTGGAAATTACATGTTGAGTGTGACAGTGTCTCAGCACAACTAAGCTCTGCTCTCGTCTTCCTAGGTGCGGCAAAACAGGATGAGGGTGTTGAGAAGGTGGAGGCACAGGACAAACAGCCTCCTCCCCGAACTTCAGCCAAGTCTGCTAAATCAAAAAAGAAAAGGGGCTTTCAGTGAGTAGGCAGATTAAAAGAACTGAACTCTGGCCGCTATCCGTGCACATAGGTATCGGCAGACTTAAACAGCCCGTTTCCTCCCTCCAGGGTGATGTTTGCATGCTCTGTGTGCAAGTTCAAATCATTCTACAAGGAGGATATGGAACGTCATCTGGAGAGTCGCTTCCACAAGGACCACTTCAAGTTCCTCTCGGGCCAACTGACCAAGCCAACCACAGACTTCCTTGAGGTGATTAGATCTCACTCGAAAATGGTTGTATGCTTTGTGGTATTTCAATTTGAAGCAATTGCGCACATGGTTTATTTGAAGGCATCCTCTCTTAGACTTTGCAAATGCCTGCTCACAGGCACGATCTGACGCTGACGTTTAGCACGGCAGATTTGCCAACATGTTAAATATTTCATCATTGGGCCAAAAGGGAATTGGAAAGAAAAAAAGATTTGTTTGCTGGCAAATAGCACATGCCTCATTCTGACAAATGTGCAGCACACAACTAAACTCTTTCACTCTCTTTTTGATTCCCAGGAGTACTTGCTGAACAAATTCAAGAAAATGGACCAAACCGTCACACAGATGGAGCACCACAGTGCTGCCATCTGCCAGATGTACAGAGATCAGGACCTCACTAAGGGTAAGCAACTGCAGCCGAGGTCCTGATGGTGTCAGATCAGAGAAAAAAAAAGTCAAAACAATTGGTGACTGGCGGTGATTTGCACAATCGGTTGCAGATCTTGGCATGGAACACTTCATGAAGAAAGTGGATGCGGCACACTGCAGCGCATGTGACGTTTTCATTCCCATGGAGCTTCACCAGATTCAAAAACACATCAAATCCCCTGACCATAGCTACAACCGCAAGGTATGTTGATGGATGCTGTGCATGGTGTGCTGGCTTTACACAACTGTCATGCGAGAAAACAGTTTGTTCAATGACATTCAAACTCATGTTGGCATCTTTGCACTGGCTCACTATTTTTTTTAGAATAGATTAAAAAAAAATGCTTTTATAAACATGCTTGATCGTTTAAGTCTGCAATTTCTCCTGGTCGTTTCCAGGTGACAATAGAAAGAGCAGGGGAGGCTGAGCTTTTGCTCTCGTGGAACAAACTGTTGTCCCACATTAGTCTCACACCCAAAATGGAGTTAGAAAACTGCTTTAGCACTAATTACCCTGGTGTATGGATTGTTTTATTGGTTTCATATTTTTTTTGTATTGTTTTTTTTTTTTGATGAAATGCAGTCAATTGGTGAACCCTCTTGTTTTAAAATGTGCTTTAAAAATGCTTGCAGATTGTTTTATATGACAGATTGCCCTTTCTGTGATCTCAAGGGAATGATGGAGCAGTCGAAGAAATCCAGCCTGTCAGTTGCACGCAGCATCCTCAACCACAAAGTCATTGGGAAGAAGTTGGAGAGCTACCTCAAGGTATGCAGCAACATACATTACCAATATACAAAAAACCTCAAAAGCCTTAAAGGGGACTGGTACTATAAATGCATTAAACCTAACAGCAGTACGGTTCCAAACAATGGCACAAAAGTTAGACTCTTATTGCTTTGGCTTGAGCGCAAAAAAATGGAATGATGAGTTTTCAATAATAAAAGGAAGATAAATTCGAAAACTAACTTTTGTGATTGCCAAAAGGCAAAGATGCAGGGTCACTGTATTAAAATTCATATAACATGATTCTAAATTGTATGTTCTTTCACACTCATAAAAATGGTTCCACTTACTACAATGAACCACTCAAGGTTTGATTATATTTTCACTTGTGGAGTGGTGCTTCGCTTTACCTTTCATGACTTAGCCGACGCATTCAGCTCTTTTCACACTGTACCTGCTCAGTGTGAAAGTCTTGCAGCAACACAAAATGACCAATTTCCAGCATGCCCATATTTGGAAGTGCTAATGTGGTAGCCTCCTAGGAAGTAAAAACTTATTTTGCTGCTAGGTAGACTGCATCTCAACAAGGAATATCATTCATTGTGGCCCCAAAAAATGACTTTGCTCATTTTAAAGAGGAGGAGACCAGCAGTAGAGAAAAAAAAATCATGGCTCTGTGGGAACTTGTACCTGCGCCAGCTGGTCTCCTAGTGGAGGCTCGTGTCTAACGTCATGACGACAACCCTTTCGAATAGAACATTTTCCAATTTGAGGTGCCGCGCCCCCGCATCGCTCCACAGTGGACTCCCCTCCATGTGAAACATGCAACAGACACATCTGTGAACACAAATGCGGGTAACACTATTTTCAAATGGTAATCTCTGCTGACCTTTTGGCTTTGACATAATAGTTGCCACTTGAATAGCGGGGTTACAGCCAGCCTACCTTCCAAGTCATGGGTGGGAAAGCTCTGCAGTGGGCGCCGTTATGTAATTAGCCTGATTTGTATTTATAGGGTTGGAATAGACATGTTACCGACAGCCTTGTTCCTTTTTTGCAGGGAGAAAATCCATTTACTGAGAACCCTCAGGGCCAGGATGCATCTGCTTCCATGGTGGTGGAAGCAACAGAGGGACAGAAGCCCCCCGCTGTGGCCAAGGAAGATACCAAATCGGCCGAGGCGACAACTCCGCAAGAAACTGAGGTGGAAGCAGCCAAGGAAGTAAAGTTGGCGGAGGAGGTTGGGGAGCATGAGGGGGAGAAGGAAAAGGAGGCAGTCATGGAGGGTGGCGAGGAGGAGCAGGAGAACTTGGAGAACCAAGAGAATGAAGCAGAGGAGGAAGAAGGCTTTGAAGTTGGAGAGGATGAAGACGACGAAGAGGGATACGTGGTCCACGATGAAATTGATGAAGAGGAGGGAGCTGAAGTGGCCGCTGCTGTTGAAGATGACGAGCACAAAGAATGAACTTTCGTGCCTGGTCAATGGAGCAGACACATGAAACACAAACGAAATATGTAACCCTTACATTTTTCACGCTTTATTCCACTTAGATGTTCGTGTTCCTACTTTGTGCAGTAGTCAGAAAATGCATTTGGAACATGGCAGTTTGATACCAATCCTACGACGACCATACAAATGTTTATTGCTTTTAAATATTTTGTGTGCCTTTTTGTTCAAGTTGTTAATTTACATTGCTTTGTTAAATTGTTGCAAGGCACTTTGTGTTATACATTTGTCAGACTACAAATAGCATTCTGCCCATTGCAAATAGATTTTTTTTCACCTTTCAACTGAGAAATGGATGTTTTACTTAAAGCAGCTGTGAATTGAACAGTTGTTATGTTTCTTCGCTATTGTCATTTCTGCAGTGTCATGAATAAACTTGAGTAACTCACACACTTAAGTGTCCCATTACCTGGAGAAAACCCACGCTGGCACGGGGGGGGGGAATGCAAACGCCACACAGGAAGGGAACCAGAATCAAACCCTACACCTCTGAACTGTGAGGCGGACGTGCTAAGCAGTTGTTAACAGTCCGCCCCCTTACTCCACCTCCAATCATCAGCAAAATTATACTAAAACGCCCAAAATTACTGTCAGGATTTGAGTAGAGAAGAGAGTTCAGCAGCAAAAGCCAGCAACTTTCTTCCGACTTTTTTATTTTTATTTCTTTGAATAGTGTCATTTTGTTACACCATTCTGGAGACTCAACTTAATTTTGTCAGACAGGTTCTACTTAAACGATTTCTTGATTGAACAGTTAGGAAGATAATCAGGTTTGGGTGTGGTCCGTGGGAATGAAAAGTTGATGCTCACCTCTCTTTGTTCTGTAATAAGAGTTCTGACGAAAAGAGTGATGTTTTTTGTATGGGCAATTTGCGCCCCCTTTTGGAGAAGAGATGCCTTTTCAAAAGCCAAGTCATGAGTTAACATGTCCCAAGACGTTTTAACACAAGGCCATCATAGATTAGTTTTAGTTCATTTGTCACTAATTCCGTTCAAAACTTCTATGGACAGAAATTTTAGGTGCAGCCGAGGCAATGAGGGGGTCGCGGTTTGGTCTAGTAGTGCATCTCTGCTGTTTGCAGATGATGTGGTACTGTTTGCTTCTTCAAGCTGTGATCTCCAACGCTCAATGGAGTGGTTTGCAGCCGAGTGTGAAGCGGTTGGGATGAAGATCAGCACCTCCCAATCTGAGACCATGGTCCCCAGTCGGAAAAGGGTGGAGTGCCCTCTTCGGGTCGGGGTCGAGATCCTTCCCCAAGTGGAGGAGTTCATATATCTTGGGGTCTTGTCCACGAGTGAGCGTACGATAGAGTGTGAGATCGACAGACGGATTGGTGCTGCATCTGCTGTGATGCGGACGCTGTATTGGTCTGTCGTGGTGAAGAGGGAGTGGTGATGGACGGCGAAGCTCTCGATTAACCAGTCGATCGATGTTCCTACACCTATAGTCACAGGCTGTGGGTCGTGACCCAAAGAGCAAGATCTCGGATACAAACGGCCGAAATGAGTTTCCTCCACAGGGTGTCCGGGCTCTCCCTCAGAGATAGGGTGAGAAGTTCGGTCATCCGAGAGGGACTCAGAGTCAAGTCACTGCTCCTCCACGTTGAGAGGAGAAGATGAGGTGACTCGGGCATCTGATTAGGATGCCTGCCTGGTGAAGTGTTCCAGGCCTGTCCCACTGGGAGGAGGCTCTGAGGGCGACCTAGGACACGCCGGAGAGACTATGTCTCCCAGCTGGCTTGGGGAAGCTTCGGGATGCTTCCAGAAGAGCAGGAAGATGTGGCTTGGGAGAGGGAAGTCTGGGCTTCCCGACTGAAGCTGCTGACTCCGTGACCCGATCCCAGATAAGCGGCTGGATGGATGGATGGTTTTGCAAGATTTGTTTTTTATTTTTTTGTTTGTCTCCTTAATTACAATTATTATTTGCTATTTATATTGTCAATCTTGGCATATTTTAGGGGGAAAGGTGGGTGTTGCACAGGGTGCCAAAAAAACTAGAAATGCCGCTAAATTCGATATTTGGGGACAAGGTATATTTTCTGAAAATTTTCCTTTAATTTACATTTTCACGAAATGAAGACCAATATCTATGACCCAAAAATTGTCGTGATAAGCATTTTATGTAACACAATTAATTATTGTAGTTGTTCCAGCGTTGAAATGGTTGCAAATGGTTGCGTAATATGCCCGAGGAGAGGGCGGAGCTTCGCCTGACACTGACAGCGGCGTCCCTCCCGCCCGGCCGCCGTGCGTCTGACGTCAGCGACGTCGAACGGGGACTGTTTGTTCTGGATTTGGGGCGAGGAAGGTCTTCCGACCGCTGACAACCTACTCAGCCAGGTATGAATTTTGCTTGCTTGGGTCACACCGGTGTATATAGCGAGGGTGGGAAGCCGGCGGGGCCCGGTAAAAACGCGTTCAGACCCCGTATCGGTGGTGTTTTTCCCTCCCCCTGTCAAGAGTGAACCTCGGCATGAGCTGTGTTCGCGCGGGGCCTTGCACCGGTTCAGGCCACACACGAGATGGATCATTTTGGCGTCTTCTGAAGCTAACGCTACTTATGGCGCATGTTGTCTCTCGGCTCCTTTCGTTACGTATCACAAGCGCTAAGATGGTTTTCGTGGTGTTTGAGACACTGCGCCGTTACAAGTGTGTGCACGTTAGCTCGCACTCGTGCTAAAAGCAGCTAGCTTCGCTCGAGCTGTTTGTTTGTAGCCCCCGTAGGCCGTATTCATGACATAACTTACGTACAGCAGACGGCGTAGTCCCGGCGCCATAACGCAGGGGCCGTGTGCAGCGTGACGTAACTAGTTTTCGTGAATACCGAGACGTCCTGGTTGTATTCTGAAAGGCGGTTTACGTGTGAAGTTGACACTTGATGGTGAAACATGGCGACGTGCTCGCTTGTCATGGAAGGTTAGCAAAGACAGCGGTGAAGCAGCTAACACAGCGCTTTTTAGGTTGATCTGAACGCTCCTTTATAGCTGCTAGTGGGTCCTACGGACACTTGGCGTTACGTTAATTCCCTTGTATTCCCCTGTCGGTTGTTTTAAGACGTTAAATTGCCGTCAAGAACATAGTAGCTCAATGGCTAACAGTTCATACGTAGGTAAAATTAGCTTCCACTAAACGGCTTCGCTTTGATGTTTGCACTTTGAAGAACGCCACAAAGGTTGTTGGGTCTATCGCTGCCGGCCACTCTTAAGTAGAATCAAACATTTTTTACGACTAAGGTAATTATCTGCGTGCCTGCATCGATGATGTATTCATCCTATGATACTGTAAGTAACTAAAGGACAAAATGGGTGAGGTTCGACGTCATCTTATCCACAAACAAGCTTGTTTCGTGATTGAGTATTCAAGGGATATTTGGCATGTCACCTCGTGCGAAAAAAATGATACATCGCCAACAACGATTTCGACAAACTAAATCATTGCAGTTGCCTCGACGCAAATCTTTGCAGATTACCAGTTACAATTTATCATCTATACAAATATACCCCCCTATTTTAAGCAAGCAAATGCTTGTCGTCTTTATATAAACTGTATTTCAACAAGATTAGAAAGAAATGGGGTGAATCTTTACTGTTAGTGGTGTTAGAGAGCAAGTCCCACTATATGTATATGTTCCAGCTCCAAAATGTTTTACGGCACAGGTGTCAAACTCTGGTCCTGGAGGCCCGCTTTCCTGCATGTTTTCCATCTCTCCTGGGTGCAACTCACATGATTCAAATGAGCAGGAGACTTATCAGGCATCTTCAGAGCTTGTGGATGAGCTGATCATTTGAATGAGGCGTGATGCAGCCGGGTGAGATGGAAAGCAGCCCTCCAGGATTGGAGTTTGACATCTATTCTTTACGGTATGCTTTTATTGACAATCCACAACATGTGTGAACCACACAGAGAATGGGAAATACATTCTAAATCTAAAGGGTATGCAGTCTCAAAAATATGACACAAAACAAGAACAATCATCCATTATCTTAGCCGCTTATCCTCACGAGGGTGCTGGAGCCCATCACCGCTATCTTCCGGCAGTCGGCAAGGTATACATGCATGTTTTTGGAACATGGGAGGAAACCGGAGTACTCGGAGAAAACCCATGCAGACATGGGGATAACATGCAAACTCCACACAGTAAGGCCGAAGCCGGAAACGAACACTGCACCTCTGCACTGTGGCCATTTTGCTAACCAGTCATTCACGGTGCTGCCCACGAAACAATGTCAAATCTTGTCTGTTTCTTTCAAGCGTTTATATATAGAGGAAAGAGGACAGCTTTGAAATATTCTTTCACTAGTGGATTACAGTGCTCATGATGTGATTCATGTTTGCTGTAAGTTGAAGATTCAATGCAATACAACACAACTTTATTCACAACAGCTGGAGCTGTAACAAAGCGCTTTCCACATGGGGCAATATAAATTAGTGGGAAATTAGAACACAAATTGAAACACAAACATGTATACAAGTTGGAGTAACTCACGTGGACCCTACGAAAGGCAGAGTTCTTCAACCCTCCTCTCTGTTAAATTCTTCAAGTGTATACCATAATACACCCTAATAGTGTGTATTGCAAAAGGCCTTTACCTTTGGTTGGCTGCTTAACGTACCATAGATTTAACAGGTCGTCGTTACCAGCTGATCAGCTATTAACTTACACCACTGCCAAAAGTGATCTTGATCTTTTTCTGCATCAACTTGAGGTTTACGTTCTCTGACGTCAACTGCACAAGGAGCCTCGCTTGTCTGTTAGACCTCTACTGGAAAGTTCCGTCACGCTGTCGGCCATCAATCAACCGGTGGCCACTGCTATCTACTCCTTTGATAACAACATGACGCTTTAGAAGGAGCAGAGTGGATTCTGAGGACGTGACAGAAAGAGTACCAATGAATAAATTATGTGCGACATAAAAATTGAGTTACAATTACTTTGCTACTGAAAGATGTTGGGCTATATGTTTAACAATTTGAACCCAGTCATAAAAATATGAATAGAAATTAAGAACACAATGTAAAAAATTAATTGTACACATAATTGATTTTATCTTGCTGAAAATGCACTTGTGATAGCTCCCCTTTAATTATTTTTTTTTTTTTACGCTTCCCTCATTTCTTCTTGTATTTCTGATTGGGTGTCGTGCCGTTCTCACTCACTGTGTTGCAGTTTGCACCCTCAGAGAGAGCGTCGCTGCCCCCTCATTGACCACACTATGAACAACCAGGCAGTTTAAGTAACGGCAAGACGGCAACAAACATGTAAGTCTTAACTCATTTAAACCAGGCCATTATCACTGGAGATTCAATGCCAGCGCTTTTCTGGATTTTGCCAGGCCCAGAGAATTTGTGTTCTAATCTTGTATAAACATGACACATACATAGAGAAAGATTGGACTATCCTTTTTCCCTTCTTCAGCAATTAGCATTAGAAAAGTTTCATCAAAATTCCAATCTCTGGGAAAAAAAACTGAGAAAATGTATCTTTTTGTGAAAGCATACATTTCAAGCATAATTTCAATTATGGCACAGTTGTTTTTGCTTTTGTTAATGCTCAAACATCTAATGTTTTCGTTCTACAAAGCAACATCACACCCCAAAAAGGGGCTTTTGATAGCAAAATAATTAATTTGCACAACACAAAACTAATGAAGGATATACGCAAGTGGACGTGGGTGCGTGCGTGTACACAATGTAACAGTCCAAGGACACTGAAGAGGTTTTGTGAGGGTAAAATATATACCATATTTCCCAGACTATTAAGTCACACTTTTATTCATCGGTTGGCTGGTCTTGCAATTTATACTCTGAAGCGACTTATGCATGAAAAAAAAATCCGAGATAGCCACAAGCGGGCACTCTGGATTTATGCACCGATATCTCCTACTCCTTACAGAGACTTAGAAAAAAAAAATAATTTCACAGACATCCACGGGAGGGAACTCTCGCCTTATGGACCAATATCTCCGACTCCTTACAAAGACAACTGAGAATGATTGAACACCAATACCCCTCAAAAGAATCATATTCTGCAGACTGCAAAGCTGTAGTAAAATTTACATCTGAAAACTAAACTGTAACCTGGCAGCAGAGAACAAAAAGGGACTGGCGAAAACGCTACTTTTAGTGGGATAAACAAAAACAAAATATGCTGAAATCTTAGATGCATCTAGAGGAACGAGTTTGCCAGTGGCTGCTTAAACAACGTGCGTGAGTCTTGTCTACAGGGCATTGAGGGTACTTCTCCACACTCTGGTATTAATATATAGGACATTGCGGGAGGACCTTCTTGGTGCTTCCGCTTCATGCAACGCAACTGCTTCTCTATCAGAGCACAGACAGCAGTCTCCCATGAACATGAACACTGGACACCTATTCTGTTCATGTTTATTTTTTGTGTAGCTAAGTAACCTTCTTTATGTTAGCATATCTTACACCTATTAAGCCTGTTCTCTATTTTTATATTAATGTTATAACGTTCCTTGCAAGAGTGAAATGTGTCTTTGAGCTATAAGAAAATATTTGTAAATAAATTACCCGCCAAAAAATGTGACTTATACCCCAGTGTGACTTCTGTATGTATTTTTTTCTACTCATGCATTTTTGGGCTGTTGGATTTTTACTTTGGAGCGACTTGTAGTCCGGAAAATACGGTACATTTGATAAACAACTAGTGTAAGTAGTGGATAAACAACTACTGTACCGTATAGTGAAATGAACCCTAATTATTAGAGAGAGACCAATATTCACCAATTGCAGAATATCAGCATCAGAACACCTCCCCCCTTTTTTTTTAAATATATCTGAAAGCTGATAAGAATTCTTAAAACTGGCTTCACTTCAGGGAACTATTAATTTAATATGGCACTTTATAAGAAATGCTGTAAGACTTTGATGAAAGCTGTAAATACCTTGTCTAAAAAGACAAACCTTCCACATGCATTGTAAATTTATTATTATATGAAGTTATTTTAAAAAACGTGCTTAATGGAATTTTGACGAAGTTAAGAGTTGGACGCTGTATGCCAACTTTACGATACTGATATCATCGTTTAACCCGAAGGGCTGCTCTTCTAGTACTGAAAAGCAAATTCAACTTTTCAGTTTCTCATCCCATGTTGCAATTCATTTGGTCTTATTTTGTCAACAAAAGTCAAGTGACTTGGACAGTGCATCACTTAAAATAACGCACAATACGATGATCAGATGGCTTGTAGCAATTCTCTTTGGTGTGGGCGGTACACCAAAATAGGTAGACTGGAGCCCTCGATGTTTACCCTCACATATTTCTATGTCGACAGCGGCTCAGTTGGTGCACACAGAGACCATCCTTGTCTTCGGCCCATTTTGGCACCCTTAATTTTGGTCCCCAAATTACCTGGCCACACATTGTCTGTACACACCACCATGATTACTTCCGGTGATAGTGCGTCTTCGTGTGTTGAAAAGAAGAGCAAAATGAGAAGATGGCTACAATGAAGAGGAAAACAACGAAGACACAGGAGCAGCAACGAGCATAAGTAATCACCGTAACTTTTGCTTTGCATAATGTGTTTAAAAGTGCATTAATCCACTAGAATTATACTTTGTGGCTAAAATTATGGGCTTCGAGTTAAGGTAATCCAATTTTAGGATGAAATTTTGAACTTTAACATAGTTATTAGCTAACGTTCCGTCGTAATCGTCCGCTTCCGGGTTTGGAGATCGCATTCCTCTCACAGAATGCAGCTTGGTATTCATTCTTCATTTAGGATTTTTTTAAGATAATTTTGTTGCGCAACAAGTATTTAGAAGGTTGTGAACCATGTCTGGCGGGGGGGGGCATAATAATAAGATAATGCAGAAATACCTCAAAAAAAAAAAAAATTGAAATCTGAGGGATTACTGTATTGAATCTGAGCTTGGTATTGGCAGATATTCAACATTAAGGGACTTGTTCTTGGGTGCAAAATGTGATCCGAACAGCTAAGAGGAAGAAAGTGTTGAAATGACCATGTTGTTATTCATGTTTTCTTGCGTGCCCAGTGAATCAAATTTAAAATAAAATTCCCTTCCCGTTTTTATCTGTTGTATGCTCATTTTTTTGAGGCATCAGATGGCAACTCATCCATTTGACAAAGGTTCTTGTTTTGTGGCTGTTGTTTATTAAAACTGCCCTAATAGATTATAAAATGCTGTTTTTGGTGGTGGTTGTTAAAGTCCAACACAAAAATAACATTTGGACACACCCAAAGCTTTTGTGGTTAGGACTGTTTGAACTGGCACTGCAAGTGTGCAAAAATGTTCTGACGTTATTGTGAGTTGCTGTGGAATACGAGGTATTATCTTCCTCTTGATGCTGAGAGAAAAATGGAGACCCATTTTAACCCCAAAATTCTTACTGCTGTTGAACAGAGAGTCGAGCCAGGAGTGGAATGGCCTGAGGGGGATCCCCCCGGTCCCACCTGCCCCCGCCAGGTCCAACCTGCCTAAACTGACTGCTCGGCCGCTGCAAACCACCACTGTGATGGGGGACGGACTGGAGCCAGGCAGCAGCCACAACCCCCCCCCAGCCCCGCAGCCTCACATCCTGAACCCCACACCCACTGAAATAGGGAATTCCACCAGACCCAAACGACAGACCAACCAGCTACAGGTGTGGAAGAGGGACCACTGCTTTTCATTGTTGAAATTTACTATTATTGTGGAGACTGGGATCAGCCAGGAGTCTACAACTGATTGGGCTCATTCTCTCTTTTCAGTACCTGCTCAAAGTGGTACTGAAGACATTATGGAAGCACCAGTTTGCGTGGCCCTTTCATGCGCCTGTAGATGTCGTCAAACTCAATTTACCCGTGAGTCACTTGTTTCTCTTTAAGAAGTTCCAATTGCCCATTGGTGAGGGCAGCCAACGGTCAGTGGAACACAATAGTGTTTGGAAGCTATTTTCCCCATTTGAAATATATTTAATTAATCCCAGGATCAAAATGTCACCATAAAATCTTTCTTAGTTGTACAGCTAATTTGACATGTTGACATTTTCTGAGTTACACCTATCACACAAGCGTAATTAGAAGTTAAGTACTGGTTAATAAAAATAGAAATGGTGTACTCACCCTTTGATAGCTGTTGAAGGGATGATTACTAAAGGTGTGTCACCACAAGTCTTTATGCAGAGTGATTTTTTTTTTAACCTTCCTGAAATGCAAGTGTAAATAGTTGTTTTATATTGATTCTACTGAGCAGTCAGGACAAAGAAGTGTGCGCGCTTTATCCCACGTCAGAATCATGTCCTTTGCAGCTTGTGGTTGACATCACACTTGTGCTTCCTTTTTGACATCAGTGTTATGCTTCTGTGGTGTCATCATGAGGAAAAAAACAGAAAAAAGCAAAACAAACTTGTGGTGTTAAATGCTTAAGGTAATTAAGTGTTGTGTGACGTCATGCATGATGTTTTTGTGCCACTTCAGATTCTGGTCGGTTTGGGGAATTATAAACTTTTAGGGACTGAATGTTATCACGACAGTACATCCTATTGTGTGTGGAATAAAAGTTACCAGTATGTATACTCATTGTAAGTCAAGCACTTGACACCATAGTCAGCATTTCTTTAAAGATGCAAATTGACTGAACTCATCTCATTTTACGATAGCCAGTGAAGTTTTAAGATAAAATTCATCCGAGCACAGCGCTGACAGGGGATACCAACGTGACCTTTAATCTTTGCCAACCACTGTTTAGATAACGTTTAATCTGTTTTCCCCTTTGTCCCACCTTTCTAGGACTACAATAAAATAATCAAAACCCCAATGGACATGGGTACAATAAGAAAGCGCCTGGAGAACCACTACTACAAAAACGCCCAGGAGTGTATTCATGACTTCAACACCATGTTCACCAATTGCTACATCTACAACAAGGTCAGTAGCTCTGGACACTTAGTTATAAATGTAGGGGTGTAATGATTCAGCATTTTAATCAACATTTCTATTGTTACCATAAAAAAATTTCACCAAGATGCTTTGCACCCAGTCTGCTGTTTTTACGCATTTTATATTCTTTTACTTATGTTTTGATCTTGTTGATGTGCATGTGTGTGCTTAAGTCTTTTGGGGTTGGGGGTGGATTGCTGTACGTAAAGGGCTTTACTAAAGAGATCAATATGTATTTGTGTGTATAGGTTTGTGTATATGTATGATATGAAGAGAGAACATTTACATGTATGTATGTATGTATATATATATACAGATGTGTGTGTGTGTGCATGTGCGTGTGTGTATATATATATATATATATATATATGCACACACATGCTCACGCGCGCACACACACAAGATATTTGCACTCATAGACAAGCAGTCCATTCAAGAATCCTCTCCTTTTCTTGTATCCAGCAGCGTCGAGAGCAGAGCCCACGTGATCAAAACAACCACTCCTGTAAAGGAGCTAGTGAAGACAGTGTGGGAGTCGCCATATTTATTAAAAAAATATTGAAGTTTGTGGTTTAAAAAAAAAAAAATCATGTGCACGTGCACTATTGTTATTCATTTCGTCATGGGCCCGGGTGAAGGCTTCAGGTGGCGGCTGCCCATGAGGTCGGATGAAGGACGAACGGCCGTGCCTTTTCTCTTTTAACTGTATTTACAGCTTTGCTGTTGGTTATTAAAAGAGTGTGGACTTGATCGACATTGGATTTTAGGACAAATAGACGAGTTGATGAGCACTTTTAACATCCCAGAAGAAATCGCGTGATGTGTACTTTGCTACCGGCTCTGGTAGAGGCTTCAAGTGGCGCAGGTCATTTGTAAACAAAAGCAGGACTACGCAGGACTGGCGCTCCCTATACACAGGTCACGCACAGTGCGTCGTCCATGGGGCGCGCCATCTCGTTCTCATTGTGCGCAAACTGAGGACAGTTATCATGGTTAAGGCAATATTCATGGGTATTGGCTTTAAAATCATAATTTCATGAAGACTAAACACAATTCACAATTTATCAGTGTTAAAGAGTAAGTATAGATCAAGATCATGGGACTGTGAGAAATATGCAAAGAGACTGCTGGGTTAAATTAAAGCTGGGGTTTGGAGCTGTGATTTATAGTCTTAATTTTACAGTATAGATAACAAAGTGTGCTTCCCTCCTGCAGCCCAGCGATGATATTGTGTTGATGGCAAAGGCCTTGGAGAAGCTCTTCCTCCAGAAGATCACACAGATGCCACAGGAAGAGACCGAAATTGCCGTGGTTGCCAAGGGACGCCGCGGCATCAAAAGAGAGCCTGGTAGAGTCGTAGTGTACTCAAGCTTCAACTCAAATCTTCTTGTGTTAACTCATTTTGTGTGCTTTCTTTCAGCTCCGATCAGCATGTCAGAATCAAGCCAAGAGCTATCCTCCCCATCCAGCACTCCTCACACACGAGGCTTCTCGTCCCCTTCCTCCTTCCCGCAGACTCACACGTCATCAACCCCGCCTGTTCTGGCCCAGCCTCCACGTGTGCCCCCCACACCCACAGCCCACGCACCTCATCTAGGACCCCCTTATCCACTCTCAACAGCAGGCATCCTGTCCCAGGGTATGACCGCTGTGGCCCCTCCGGCTAACACGCACCCAGGCCTCCATCCTAGCCCGATGCTGCAGAGCAATCCCTCTCTCATCAAGGTAACTACAGAGGGATAAGAGCTGGGCGATATGGCCTTAAAATAAAAATGTGATTTATTTTCACAAAAATGCCATTTCTAATCATAAGCGCTTTGTCCCCACCTTATGCTTCTGAGAAAAGAAAGTATACGACAGTAACGTCATTCAGAAAGGGTTTTGCATTTGACCTCCTTTCTGAGTCTTGTATTGACTTTTCCTGAAACCAAGCAAGATTTGGTTGTTTTTTTTTTTGTAGAGTATTCATCTCTTATCAAAATAGGTTGTTTGGGATGTTCAATCCCACTTTTTTTCTGACTTCGACCTATGAGAGTGACGCATTTTCACGACCATAAGGCGTACCGTATTTAAAGAAACTGTCTCAGTTCTGGGTGCTATTTCTGTATTTAACCCATACATAAGGCTCACCTTTGGTTTAACTGTGACGCACGCTGTGCATCCACCCTAAAATGTACCCTAATATGCTTACTAGCAAATGTTTTTAAAAAGGCTATGGGGGAAAAACAGCACGGTTATGCTTTTTTTAAGTAACACGACAGGTTCCCTCTATTCTGTGTCAGTCAATGTCATTGCCTGGTGGCTCCTCAGAAATGATGCCATCTTTTGGCAAACGCTCAAACAGTTCACGTAGATACGTTTGTGACTAACGTGGCCAATGGTTTGTCCAAGCATCCACATTCCATTCACAAATTGTTGCGTTACTTATTCAGCGCTGCTTCCGAGTCTTAGTAAACCTGTGTTCACCAGCTGTCCTTCACTTTAAACACCCTGTTTACAACGATGTCCTTCGTCAAGCTTCCCACAATGATGACAAGCTCCCAGGTCATTTGTTGCACTACAGTACCTACCTTTAGCCTCCTCTTTCACGTCCGCATGATGTCCTCAGTCGCATCTGCATTTCCCTTATATAAGCAGTGTGTCGGCAGGAAATGTTCCCAGTCAAGAGGAGCGCTCATCAGTCTTAACATTTACAGATTTTGTAACTCAGTGCACACACAAAGCATGCCTCGTTATTAGGCGCCCCGTCCACTTTGGAGACAGTTAAATACTTTTGAAAGCGCCTGATGGTCGTGAAAATACGGTAATCATGGTCAATGGTGCCCCTGTGTCGGGTCACTAACTACCGTCAGATTTACCCATAGGAAATAATAGAACTAGAAATATAGTGGGCCCAGCAATTCATGAGCGTTCAGGGACTGATGCCAATAGTGAATAGCCTATCTATGGGAATAATTTCCACTCCCCTAAAAGTGGTCAGAATTGTCTGAAATATAAATAAATCAAAATCATCCATATCAAACACTTTGACAGCATTTCAAATGCTTACCACCATCTTCAAATTTATTAATTGTTATTGTTGCAAACTGCATAGTCAGTGACCTGATGCCATTTTGTTTTTATGCTTTGACATCTTGTGACAATCCAACAGCAAAGGAAGAGCCAGAAGAGGAAAGCAGACACCACAACGCCCACAGCCAACGACCAGCTCAACGAATCATCTCCAGTCTCGGCGGAGACCCGGACGCGCCGCGAGAGCAGTCGGCCCTTAAAGCAACCCAAGCGAGACCCGTCACAGCCTGACTCCCAGCACCACCTGGTTGGCGCGTTGGAGACAGGAGACATGTTGACGCCAAAACGACAAGATTTGATTCATTCCTGCTCCCTCCTTGTCAAAGAGATGTTGTCCAAGAAGCACTTTGCGTACGCGTGGCCGTTTCACCAACCCGTTGATGCAAAAGCTCTTGGCCTTCATGACTACCATGACATCATCAAGCATCCCATGGACCTCGGCACTATTAAGGTAATTAGGCATGCCATTTGAAAAAAAACAAGTCTTTATTACACATTTTTTGTCATTGCTGTTAACAAGTACTTTGGTTGAAACTACTGCACTCTCTCAAAATCAGTTGTGGGACATTGTTAAATCTGCTGATTTGTTCAGACTTTGAAACTATTTTCACCATATGAAAAGATTATACTAGAAATATAGTGGGCCCTGCTATTTGCGATGGATAGGGCATTGAGGCCGACTGTGAATAGAAAATCTGTGAGAATAATTTCCTCTCCCCTAAAAGGGATTAGAATTGCTTATAATATTTAAATAAATGAAATATAAAACACTTTGATCACATTTAAAATGCGTACGACCATCTTCAAATATCTTAATTGATGTATGCTCAAAAAGTCGCTATTGCAAACTGCATAGTTAGTGCAAGTTCAGATTCAGACTTTTCCTGATATGTGGTCGAATCACAAATTGTTAGATGTTTTACACACTATGGATTAATCTGTTCTTTGAATTTGAACACTGTTCTGTTTTTCGCATTTCAATTGAAAATATTACAGGTTATAAACCGCACTTGTACCACCGAGAGCAAGGATGTAAGGCGTGGGTGGTGCTTTCAGCTCTTTGTAGCGATTGGCATCTACATCCTCCCAACTAAATATTTAAAATGCCTTGAAAACAATATTTGCTTTCTTTAGAAAAAGCTGGACAACCGGCAGTACAGAGACCCCCAAGAGTTTGCAGCAGATGTCAGATTGATGTTCTCCAACTGTTACAAGTATAATCCGCCGGGCCACGATGTGGTGGCCATGGCACGGAAATTACAGGTCAGCATTTTGTCCTTAGTATATTCGCAAAAATTGTTAATGCAGAAATATTGTACTTAACTGTGTGAATTAACTGAATTGTACTCAACAAATGTCATGCTATTAAGGGCTTATGGCAAATGGATTGTCATGTTTTGTTCCTTTGAGCGCTGAGATTTCCTAGTTTATTAACGCAACAGAGTACGTGGTCGCCGAGTGATCGTAATGGCATCATAGCACATGTGCTATCGTTGTTTGATGAACATGAGTATAAAAAAAAATGTGTTTTGGTTTTCATAAACATGAGTTTGCTGACTAATGCCACCATAATCTGCAGAATGTGCACGCGCGGTTCCTTCGCCGCTGCTGAGAGTAGCGAGCATGCCGTTGCCGCAGCCTCGCCTCGTTTTGCCTCACCTCACCTCACCTCACCTTTTTGGTGGAGAAGAGCAGGCTCAGACTTGAGAATCTCTGTTTCTCTATATTAAGTAATTGACCTGATTTGTCAGTCACTGCTTGTTGCAGACAAACTGATGTTCACAGTAAATTATTTTGCAAATACCTATTTAGAGTCACTGTCAACCTTAACTTCACATGAAGCATGCAGTTTCATGCACTGCCTGCCCATAAAAGGGTGCGGCCAAATCATATGTTGGTGGGACCAGTTGGTCAGACCAGTGCACACAGTAGTGTACATAGTGTGGAGCTCTGATGAATTATTTTATTTGTTAAAATACTTAATACTAAATGCTTCATTTTATTTTTCCACTCTCCTGCTAATAAGCCTTTCTCATACCTCCTCACAGGACGTCTTTGAGATGCGTTTTGCCAAGATGCCTGATGAGCCGGAGGAGGCCATACCAGTTCCCACGCCTTCGTCTGTCCTCCACCCTGCCCCCTCCGCTCGACAAGCGCCGCCACCTCCACCCATTGTCTCAGAAGACAGCAGTTCCAGTGTGTCCGAATCCGAGTCTTCAGCGGGAGATTCTGATCAAGAAAGGCAGCAGCAATTGGCTGTGTTACAGGAACAGGTTAGAGCAGTGGTTTTCAAAATTTACCAAGCACCACCTAAAAAATACATGGCTCTCAAATTATCAACATAAGGACCGTTAAAATACAGTAGCATAGGAGGCCCACGTATTCATCAAAAAATGATACAGGGATTTTATTTCAAAAAGCTTTGTTTGTATTTTTCTTACATATACAGTATGTATGCAGACATCTTTTCATGGGACAACACTAAAGAAATGACACTTTGACGCAATGAAAAGTTGTCAGTGTCTGGCATATGTAACATGGTAAATGTACATTGTTCTCTCAAAATTAATCCCTGGCAACAAAAGTGAGTGCACCCTAAAGTGAAAGTGTCCAAATTGAGCAGTTACCGTATTTTCATGACCATAAGGCACTGTCTCAGTTATGGGTCCTATTTTTGTAATTAACTCATACAGAAGGATCACCCACCGTATTATTTGGTGCAGAGATGGTAAAACATCGCCTACTTAAAACATTTGGTAGCATGCATGCACGTTAAAAGATAAACTTGCATGGCATGTTTTTAAAAAGGCAACGGGAGCAAAACTGAGTGTCGTTGGTTATATATATATTTTTTTAATACATCACACGTGCCATTTTTCTCTCTTTTTCTCTTTATATCGTGAAGCAAAGGAAAACGTTTTGTATTCCGGTTAAATAAAAACAGAATTGAAAATGAATTTTATTAATAGTTTTTCAGTCACTTCTCCATTAAAAAAATGGATTGGTGCTCAAGAAAGTCCATTCTTTCAATGTATTTATAGATAGTTCCATATTAGTAGTGCAACTTGGCTTAGTGTATATTTTTTCTTTCGATTTAAAATGCACTAAACATTTACACGCTTGCGGTAAACATCAATATGCATCGCGTTTGTGGATGGCTGCTGTACCCACAAACGCACAGACGACAAGCAAGGCAGCAGTTAAAAAAAAAAAATTGATTACTTTATTATATTCGGCATTGCTGGGATAGGCTCCAGCAACCCTTGTGAGGAGAAGCGGTACAGATAATGGATGGATGGATTATTTTCTCCATTTTCACTTAGTGGGTGTACTCACTTTTATTCACTTGGGTTTAGCTATTAATGGCTGTATTTTGAGGGAACAATGCATTTACACGGTTGTATATAAGGTGTACACTACTTTTTTTTTCATTGTGTCAAAGTGTCATTTCTTTAGTGTTGTTTAAGTATTCTTTCACATAACACAAGAGAGCGACCCGTTATTTTTTTTTAAAGTAGTGTTAATGAGGCATGTTTGTAAACCTCATATCTTTCTCCTCTGCAGCTCAAAGCTGTGCACGAGCAACTGGCCGCGCTGTCTCAGCCTCAGATTTGCAAGCCCAAAAAGAAAGAGAGGGAGAAGAAGGAGAAGAAAAAGGAAAAGCACAAGAAGAAAATGGGAGCGGAGGAACCCGCTGAGCCTGCCGTGCTTCAGATTTCCAAGAAGATCAAAAGCAGCAAAGAGATGCCCACTTCCAAGAAGGAGAGGAAGAAGCCGGGGTCTGTAGTTTTTGCGGCACATTGGATAGTGTTCCTTGTAGAAGCATTTAAAAAATATTTTAAATTAATGCATAAAATGAATAATGAATTACAGAATATACTGGAAATTGCATAATAGATGTATAAATAGTAAAAAAAATTCTACAACTCTAATGTACTTCGGGCCACAATTTTAGTAGGTTTAATTTCCATTTTTGTCAAACTTCTTTAACGACCATATTTGCAGCCATTAGCCAGCCTTCTCATGACATAGTGTTACATATTCCTTTATGACACGCTTAATAACACATTTCAAAGGTAAATGATGCATTGTCTAATCAGCTGATGCGTTTATGAATTGCAGTAAGAAAGAAGGCATCAAAAACAGTCGTCCCACCGTGGCCCCTCAGACTGGGCCAACCCCTCTCGTACCTTCAGCCTCCCTTGAAGCAGAAGATGACATGGGTATGCATGTTAGCTCATAAAAAAATTCCGTAAAATCTCTTTGTAATTTATTAAAGCAGATGTGTAGACAAATCTAGGGACATTATTATTACAATACAATACAACTTTATTTGTATTGCACATTTCACAACAGCTGGAGCTGTAACAAAGCGCTTTACATATGGTGTAAAATGAAAACTAGATATTTTACTCATTTACTTAGTTATTTATTCATTTGCACATTCATATAGTCACCATTAGTTGCATGAAGCATTTCAAGTTGGTACGTATCCAATCTTGTTTCAATAAACCATGTTAAACATCTTGGAGACTAGCCATTTTTGGTTTACTTAACCTATTCCCTCAATACAATTTTATTTATATGGTGCATTTTACAACAGCTGGAGCTGTAACAAAACGCTTGTATGCCGTATGCCGTCATATACTATATTTTCACAACCATAACATGGTAGTTGAAGTATACGCACACTACGGTGTTAGATAATTTGATAATTACTAATTATCTTCATCATATCTATTGCAACTAAGTCTGTGGCAACATTAATCAATCTCAAATTGCTTGTATCTGAACTAATTTCTCCTTACTAAAATGATTAGGCTATCCATTAAGCTGTTCCAGAACCCCTAATTCCCCCCCCCCCCCATAGTTTTAATCACGTGATCAAACAATGTATTGTGAAAAGTAAATCTAATAACATAACATCATAGGTAGTCGTGTTCAGCGTGGCATTGTGTTCGGAAAACTTGAGCATCTTAATACCCCTATCACGTGCAATAATAAGATTTGGAACCATAATGAGGACTAGTTTAGAGCAAAAATTACTAAAATACCTGAAATATGTAATGTGCTGAGAGTTCCGTGAATATAAATCAGCAGAATAGTAGTCTGATAAGCTTTCTTAGTGACCCGAGGTTCCACCTTAATTGTTCCACTTTATTGGCATGGTGAAGGCTCGCATTCGTAAATCGAGGTACCAGTGTGTGAATTTTAAATAATAAAAACGACATCGTGGAAACCCCTGTATTCATTATGTCATTAATTACCATTGGTCAGAGTAAACCTGCCCCTTGTCCTCACCAGACCTGTTCGGGAGCTCGGCAATTGTTGGAGGCAAACCCATGTCGTACGAAGAGAAGCGGCAGCTGAGCCTCGACATCAACAAGTTGCCTGGCGACAAGTTGGGCCGTGTCGTGCACATAATCCAGACCCGAGAGCCCTCCATGAAGAATTCCAACCCGGACGAGATTGAAATCGACTTTGAGACGCTGAAGCCGTCCACGCTCCGTGAGCTGGAGAAATACGTATCGAGCTGCCTCAAGAGGAAGAAGAAATCCTCAGGTAGGCATTTTCAATTTGAGACGTAGGTGAGACCGGAATGCGTACGCCCACATTGGCTCACCTTTTCTGTGAATTATTAAATATTGTTTTTTTTTTTTTTAATTTATTTATTTATCCATCCATCATTTTAAATTATATTATGTGAATTTAACAGCCACAGACAGAGCAACGAAGCCTCCCATTTTGTAAAATGTACTCATTGTAGTCTAGTGCCCCCTCCTTTGGACTATCAGTGGCCGCTTTACAGTGGCTATCCAAGCAACTAGTTGAAAAGGCGTGTATTCCTTTAAGAATAATTGAGTCCTTGGTTACAAATGATATTTACTTGTTTGAAAATCCACTGCGTGTCGTTGTAGAAAAGCCCCCGGACATGACAAATGTCATTAAGTTGAAGACGGGATCTTCATCCTCTTGCACCAGTGACTCCTCTGATAGTGAAGACTCTGACAATGGTACCAAACTTAATACACTACCGCTGTATTCTTCTATTTAAAAGCTTCTAATTGACTGTATCTGTTTAGCAGGGCTGGTTCCCAAGCAGCAGAAGACGCTGTCCAACAAGGACAACAAGAGGACGCAACAGCAGCCGGTCACCACTGTCACCAGCATCACTGGCCCGGGCGCGCCGCAGCCTCAAGTGGTCCAATCCAAACTCCCGTACATCGCTCCCCCCCCTGTTCCCGTGTCGATCCCCGTGTCGATCCCCGTTCCTATCCCTACCCCCGCTGTCCCTGTCCCTTCCCTGGAATCTTCCCAGCTGTTAAGCACCGGATTTGACCCATTGACCCACTTTATGAACCCTCACCTAACCCAGCACAACACAGAGCCCGGCCCGGTCATCACAGCTGCTTGTCCCCCTCTCACCTCTGGCCTCCTCAATGTCACCGCGCCTGTTGGACCCACACCTTCTGAGACGCACCCTTTCCTGAACCAACATCCCGTCATACCCTCGCCAGGTCAGTTCCAATTTGCAACCAGAGGTGGGATTTTTAACTTAAATAAGGGCTGTCGTTATTGAATCATTTTAGAATCCCTGTCACAAAGGGCGGTGTGGCTCAGTGGTAGTGGTCGTTTAAAAACCTAGAGGTTGTGGGTTTAATCCCCTGCCATTGTGACCATGTTTGACATATCCTTGAACACGATACTGAACCCCCAGTTTCTCCTTGTGTTATCAGCTGGTAGATGCATCATCAGTTTGAAACTATTTGAGTGCCTTAATAGGAGTAAAAGTGTTATACAAGTGAAAGGCCGCTAAAAGCCTACTTTGAGCCCTTACCAGCGTTACCCTGTACCAATTATTTAGCTCAACATTTTTCCCCTGTCCTAATCTTAA